>NW_027271798.1:0-387685 GCF_040938485.1 Diadema antillarum
CAACATCAGGAGAATGGCATAACGATTAAATCCGAGCGAGCAAAGCGAGCGAGCTATGCAAAATGTTGACATTTTTACAGTGCCCAAACTGCTGTTTGTAGCTATATTTTTTCGCTTTGGAAATTAAGGGGAGGGGGTGCACCGGGCGCAACTGCTGGCAATTACTGACAACATTAGGAGAATGGCATAACGATTAAATGCGAGCGAGCGAAGCGAGCGAGCTTGAACATTTTGACATTTTACAGTCCCCAAACTGCCGTTTGTAGCTATATTTTTTTCGCTTTGGAAATTAAGGGGAGGGGGCGCACCGGGAGCAACTGCTCACAATTACTGACAACATCAGGAGAATGGCATAACGATTAAATGCGAGCGAGCGAAGCGAGTGAGATTGAACATTTTGACATTTTACAGTCCCCAAACTGCCGTTTGTAGCTATATTTTTTTTCGCTTTGGAAATTAAGGGGAGGGGGCGCACCGGAGCAAATGCTGGCAATAACTGTCAACAACATCAGGAGAATGGCATAACAATTAAATGCGGGCGAGCGAAGCGAGCGAGTTTGAAAATGTTGACATTTTACAGTCCCCAAACTGCCGTTTGTAACTATATTTTTTCACTTTGGAAATTAAGGGGGGGGGGGCGCACCGGGCGCAACTACTGGCAATTACTGACAACATCAGGAGAATGGCATAACGATTAAATGCGAGCGAGCGAAGCGAGCGAGCTAGAACATTTTGACATTTTACAGTCTCCAAACTGCCGTTTGTAGCTATATTTTTTTCGCTTTGGAAATTAAGGGGAGGGGGCGCACCGGGAGCAACTGCTGGCAATTACTGACAACAACATTAGGAGAATGGCATAACGATTAAATGCGAGCGAGCGAAGCGAGCGAGTTTGAAAATGTTGACATTTTACAGTCCAAAAACTGCCGTTTGTAACTGTATTTTTTCGCTTTGGAAATTAAGGGGAGGGGGCGCACCGGGCGCAACTACTGGCAATTACTGACAACATCAGGAGAATGGCATAACGATTAAATCCGAGCGAGCAAAGCGAGCGAGCTTGAAAATGTTGACATTTTACAGTGCCCAAACTGCTGTTTGTAGCTATATTTTTTTCGCTTTGGAAATTAAGGGGAGGGGGGCGCACCGGGCGCAACTGCTGGCAATTACTGACAACATTAGGAGAATGGCATAACGATTAAATGCGAGCGAGCGAAGCGAGCGAGCTTGAACATTTTGACATTCTACAGTCCCCAAACTGCCGTTTGTAGCTATATTTTTTTCGCTTTGGAAATTAAGGGGAGGGGGCGCACCGGGAGCAACTGCTGACAATTACTGACAACAAAATCAGGAGAATGGCATAACGATTAAATGCGAGCGAGCGAAGCGAGCGAGCTTTAGAATTTTGACATTGTTTCACTTTGAACATTCAGAGGGGGGGGGGGGGCATCGGGCGCAACTGCTGGCAATTACTGGCAGTATCAGAAAGGCATATAACGGTTAAATGCGAGCGAACGAAGCGAGCGAGCTTGAACATGTTGATTTTTTATTTACTCATTTATTTATTCATTTATCTATTTATTGAAACATATTTATACAGGATAAAAACGATCAGCTAAAAGCTGTTTTACATCGAAGTCCTGTGTAAAAACAATGCATTTTCCTGCATAGGGGATACTATAAAAGAAAGACCATCAAAAAGCGAAAAAAAAATCATTTTCAACAGATTTAGAACAAAAAGGACTGCCGGACTGGGATACAAATGCACAATTCGTTAAAAAAAATGAAAAATGCTGAGTTTTGGAGTATGTTCTGCCCACTATTCACACCAAACAGAATCAATACACACAAGACTGAAACACGCAGTTTTCAGCAACCCCATTTGTACAGCACCAGGCACTCGGTCAAGCCTACATTTCACACACGGCACACTCAGTTACACACGCGCACACACACACGCACACACACACAATTACATACGCACACCATGATCACAGACACACCACACACAAAACTCACTCGAGCACACACTCGCACCACATGCAGTGATACAACACAAGATGACATATCACAGGCAAATACTCACACAAACAATGCACACATACATAATACACATTCTAGTTCTAGTCTTTTTACAGTCCAAAAACTGTCGTTTGTAGCTATTATACATGTATACTTTTTTCGCTTTGTAGTCCATGGGCCAAGACCCGAAAAATGGGTTATTGGTACCATCTGAGGTGGCAAAACCTTTTTGGTGTCATTTTGTTTGTCGGACATAGATATGCTTATCAAGCTATGATACCATTTCCAAATGAGTAGCTTAGTCATAATAAATGAATTTTTAACCAATTTGGTCTCGTTTTTATATCCCTATACTTCTGAATCGAAACTAACCGCTATACAGAGAAGAGCCCTGTCTTCTGTATGTCCACAGGTGTTCTGTTGTAAACGCGGTGCGCTTAGTCTTTATTCAAGGCAGCAAAGGGAATATCCAAAGGGTTATGATGTCCACAGCTGTCAACCGGTGCGCTTAGTCTTTATCCAGAACAATGTACCGTTATCATATCTAAAGTTCCCAATAAAAGGGATTATCTATACTGTTTTTATACTACCCTCTCAACAAATACATCAGTTTTAAACAGAAATCACTCTGTTCATTTACAATATTATTTATTATAATGTATTGTAGTCATGGGCGTCACCAGGGGGGGGGGGGGGGGTGCGTTGGGTGCGAACGCACCCCCCTTCAGATCCTTTAAAAAAAAAAAATCAGTCTGCGAGCGACCTCAACGCCGGACGCTAAATAATTATTCTTTTCTATTTTTTTTTTTTTTTTATATTTTGCACCAGGGACACACACACACACAAGAAAAAATAAATCGTCGGCAAAAACAATTCGCACCCCTGGTTCTGGCAGCACTGATTTTATACATATCTATTAGTATTCTACAGTGTTAACTATTTATCGACAGTACTGTACATCCGTATGATACGGAGCACTTATACACGTTTGCATGTACGTGTGCTACTTACAAGTGGTAGGGTCTATGTACGTTACTTCTGACCAATCCATATTGCCAGCCCAAGAGCGAGCCTTAGCCTCATTAAAAAAATGGAGGGGCAAGCATATTTTACTTTTGCCCCCCCCCCATAATTAAAAATTCCCGAAATGAGAAGATTTTCTTGCTTTTGAAAGAAAACAAAAATGTTGCCCCCCATAAAAATATTGGAAGGCAAGTGCACCATTTGCCCCACCCCACAAAATCATAATTTCCGCGATGAAATGATTTTCTTTCTTTTTTGTTAGAATTCAAGAAATCTGTCCAATTATTTCACCCAAAAGCAGTGGCGTAACTACGGAGGGGGGGGGGGGTGCGCCCCCACCCCCCCCCCCCGATCCGCAGGTAAAAAAAAAGATTTACCGAAATAGTAGTTCAAGTGTTAGTAAACTGCTTTTGAATGAAAGGCTGATCCAGAAATAAGATATTTTTCTATGATTTCTTTTAACCATAATTAAATAGGTATATAGTGTGAAACATTGTTCAAAAAGCCCGGACCCGACAAAAGATTGTGATTCCTGGTTGGCATTCTGCATATTATAAGCAGGATGTGCGCAGTGTACTCACTCAGTACATCCGAACGAAGAGTCGCTACAATGTTGCGCAATGTGATGTAGAATGTACACCTTTGTACCTTACGCTTCGTTATATCAAAGCTAGATCATTGATTTTGCAGTGTTGCTTTACATACTAGTCTATATAAAAATGTCTTGCATTGCCAATAAAATAATTCCTAACTTTTCCATGTATATAATACACACACACAAACAAACACGTACAATTAGTTTAGGGGATGCTCTTAAGTGCAGATTTTGGACATCCTTTCCCCGCTTGGTCACTTCGACGCCATCTCGCTGGTCATACCTCCCCCAGTCATGAACATAAACCCACACCCTTGACTACCAGTGGCGGATCCAGGGGGAGGGGTGCACCGGGCGTCCCCCCCCCCCCTTTAATTTCCAAAGCGAAAAAAAAAATAAAATAGCTGCAAACGGCAGTTTTTGGACAGTAAAATGTCAAAATTTTCAAGCTCGCTCGCTCCTCTCGCTCGCATTTAGTCGTAATGCCATTCTCCTGAAGTTGCTGCCAGTAATTGCCGGCAGTTGCGCCTGGTGCGCCCCCCGCCCCTTAATTTCCAAAGCGAAAAAATATGGCTAAGAACGGCAGTTTTTGGACTGTAAAATGCAACATTTTCAAGCTTGCTCTCTTCGCTCGCTCGCATTTAATTGTTATGCAATTCACCTGATGTTGCTGCCAGTAATTGCCAGCAGTTCCGCCCGGTGCCCCTCCCCCATAATTTCCAAAGCGAAAAAATATGGCTAAGAACGGCAGTTTTTGGACTGTAAAATGTAAAATTTTCAAGCTCGCTCGTTTCGCTCGCTCGAATGTAATCATTATGCTCTCCTGATATTGCTGCCAGTATTTGCCAGCAGTTGCGCCCGATGCGCCCCCTTAAATTCTAAAGCGAAGAAATATAGCTACAAACGGCAGTTTGCTTGTTTTTTACTGTAAAATGTCAAAATTTTCAAGCTCGCTCGCTCGCTCGCATTTAATTGTTACACAATTCTCCTGATGTTGCTGCCAGTAATTGCCAGCAGTTGCACCCGGTGCCGCCCCCCCTTAATTTCCAAAGCCAAAAAATATGGCTACAAATGGCAGTTTTGGGACTGTAAAATGTCAAAATTTTCAAGCTCGCTCGCTCGCATTTAATTGTTATGCAATTCTCCTGATGTTGCTACCAGTGCCGGCAGTTGCGCCCGGTGCGCCCCCATCCCTCCTTTATTTCCAAAGCGAAAAAAAATATGGCTCCAAATAGCAATTTTTGGACTGTAAAATGTCAAAATGTCAAAAACGGCAGTTTTTGGACTGTAAAATGTCAAAATTTTCCAGCTCGCTCGCTCCCCTCGCTCGCATGCAGTCGTTATGCCATTCTCCTGATGTCGCTGCCAGTAATTTGTCGTTTCACACCGTCATTCCATAATCCATTTATAGGGGGTACAACCCCCTCCGGCACTTCCACACCCTCCCCCCACCCTTGCTCGCTCCCTCGCATACTACCCCCCCCCCCCCAAAGATGAAATCCTAGCTACGCCGGTGCCCTTTCCCCGCTTGGTTTCCCTCAAAAAACAGTAAAAGTCTAGGGATTGAGAGCTTCCTATATTCCAAATGTCTGTCAAAAAAAATCTCGTAAACATTTAGTGTCAAAACGCACCCCCCTTGAAAAAAAGCTGGTGACGCCCCTGTGTAGTGTACCGGTACATTGTTTTTGCATTTTCTTCCGTTGTTGGATGGAAATAAAGCGACATTGGCGTGGTATTAGCGTTTTCACCGTAGCGTTTTCACCGGAAAATTATAAATAATTGAAAAATACCGTAAAATTCACGAGGAATTGCTTTTTGTTGTCGTTGTTTTTAGATAAAGGGATATATACTGCGTTATAAGCTTTGGATATTCCCTTCGCCGTCTTGAATAAAGACTAAGCGCTGTGGACATCATAACCTTTGGATATTCCCTTCGCTGCCTCGAATAAAGACTCAGCGCACCGCGTTTACAACAGAACACCTGTGAACATACAGAAGACAGTGTTCTTCTTTGTATAGCGGTTGGTCTCGATTCAGAAGTAAAGGGATATAACAACAAGACCTAATTGGTTAAAAAATAATTTATTATGACTAAGCTACTCATTTGGAAATGCTATCACAGCTTGATAAGCATATCTATGCCCAACGGACAAAATGACACCAAAAAGGTTTTGCCACCTCAGGTGGTATCAATATCTGGCCTGGCCCATGGACTATTAGAGGGAGGGGGCGCCCGGTGCGCCCCCTGGATCCGCCACTGGTAGTCAAGGGCGTCGGTTTATGTTCATGGGGGAGGTATGACCAGTGATGGGGCGTGGAAGTGACCAAGCGGGAGAAGGATGTCCAAAATCCGCACTTTATATAGAGCATCCCCTAATTGTTTGTGTTTGTGAGTGTGTGTGTTTCATATATGGAAAAGTTAGAAAATAGCCCAGGTCAAGTCTTATTATTGGCAATGCAAGGCATTTTAATATAGACTAGTATGTAAAGCAACACTGCAAAATCAATGATCATAGCTTTGATAGCACTTTATGTGTACAACCTAGTCAACCTACATCACATTGCGCAACATTGCAGCGACTCGTTTTGCCGTTCCGATGTTCTGAGTACACTGCGGACATCCTGCTTATATTCAAAATGCCAAACAGGAATCAAGCTGAATCCCAATCTTTTGTTGTTTCCGGGCTTTTTGAACAAGGTTTCACTATTATATACCTCTTTAATAATTATGGTTAAAAGAAATTTTAGAAAAATATCTTTTTCTTGATCACCCTTTCATGTCGATTTCAAAAGCAGTTTACTATAATCCTTGAATTACCATTTTGGTAGGGTTTTCTTTTTTTTTCTTTTTCTTTTTTCTTTTTTTTTACCAGCGGATCGGGGGGGGGGGGGGGGGCACGTGCCCCCCCCATGCCCCCCATGCCCCCCCCCCCATAGTTACGCCACTGTTTGTTTGTTTGTTTGTCTGTTTGTTTGGGGGATGTTGCAAGACCCATTGCTCCATGTCTTGTGAGCACTCGAAGAGCAGTCGAAAGTGGTTTCATCTGGGGGGTGTTTCATCAATTTAGTCAGCGCTGACAAGTTGTCAGCGCTGACAATTTCAGCAAAATCCTTGGTTTTGATTGGCTGGGATGCTCTGGTCACTGACTGTTACCATGGTGATTGTCAGAGACTGACAACTTGTCAGCGCTGACAACTTTTATGAAACGGTACCCAGGACTTTGAACATGCTCAAAATCCAGATGCAACCAGGTGCGATCGATTCACTTGCATTGAGAAATAAATTCAATTCAAATCAGATTAAATTAGTTCCACATCATGTATGAATTGATCTCATAGAGTAAAATCAGAATAAAAAGATAGACACTTTTTAGTGTGATATAACAAAAAGTACAAAAGCTATAGATCACATAGAGATAATGTGTTTTCACTAAACACAAAGCAATGACGTCCTCTCCCGACAACTCTCCCATTGGCTTATACACGGAACTATATCAGAATCCCTTTTTCGTCAATGGTTTACCAACTACAACCTCCCCCGTCCTCCTTTAAGGCCTCTTTGCAAGATTACTAGTAAATTATTGTAATTTGGTGTAATTCCTTCATGCCCAAAACAACAACTTTAGTGAAGATTTGTGTTCAGTCAATGGGAGACTTGTTTGAATAAAGATATTTGTTTCTTGATTGTGAATGAAGTAGTTGGGACTTAAAGGACTGATTCGTGAAATCACGAGAACTTTAAAACTCAATCAGCTCTCTGATTTACCACGTTCTACCAGATTTTCTTTATCAATTAAGGCTAACCTGAACATGTTGAAGTGCCCTTTTACGAAATTCTGGGTCTATAGTCTTTACTAGCAGATTCCGAAACATTTTGCTTGTATTTATCCGGTACCATCTGTTCACAGTCATGTCAAGATTTGTGCGCAGATGACTCCGCAAAAGGCAAAACTAATGAATTATATAAATGACTGCTAAAGTAATGTTTCATACTTTTACAGGGATGTTGGCACTGAATCCTGTTGTCTACGGTCTCCTGTCCGCCCTCGGCTGGCGTTCAACACTTAGAATCTTGGGAGCTCTTGTTCTTGGACTTGGCACAATTATGAGCGCATTCTTAACTCCCGTAAGGAAGAAGCAGAAAAAAGGTGAGCAAGAAAGCTTCAAATTTTATCCAATCATCCATCATCTCAACCCAGTGATTTAAAGGGAATGAGGACAAGCGTGGTTTGTTGTTTCATTACAAAACTTCTTGACAGAGACAGTGTGTAACGGTACAATTTATACAGTCCTTTGTTACAGTGTGCATGCATGGTAGTCATCACGTTTGTAGCAATTCAGATATATCTTTTGGTCCCACAGTGTCTGCCGAATTCACATTGTCAAAAAACACTTGACCTGTAGAGATTAGTTCTCTGGGTCATGGGAGCGGTATGACATCGGATCCTTCCTCTCTTATTCATGTCCAACGATTTTACGCGAATTACGTCATGTATACACAAATTCGTTCATGACTTGCCAATTGTTATGTGGCATTAATGATGTGCGCCTATTTAATGAGAATTCCACCCTGAAAATCATTTTGTGTGAAAAGAAGCAGAATATGATTAGAGAAACAGAACAAAGTTAAAGCAAATTCCAATCAAAACTGAGAAAGTTTTGACTTTTCGAAGTTCTGATCAAACATGAATTGTATAGATTCCGTACTGTCACACGTGAGTATCCTATACCCTCATTAGGTTTGTACTCTATGATAAGAAGTTATCATTTTCCCATCAGGTGAATCTTATGTGTACCCTTAATACAACCACTGTGAATGCATTTAAAATACTTTTATCATATGTATGAATATAGTGTGTATATTATATTTTTATATATTGTATGTATATATATTCCGCAATCAATAACCAATAACAAGAAAAAAAAAAAGATTTTAGGGATTTGTTTGTTTGTTTGTTTGTTTGTTTTTATCAGAGATTACATGGAAGGTGAGCTCACATGCTAAAACGTGGACTTGCCGATTCATGCATGATTGATAGTAACTTGAAAATCGCTTTCATCAGAATTTGCTCCAACTGTCACCGTCCCGTTCTCCTGATTCTTTTCTCTACGCAAAGACTAATTTTCAGGGTGGACATCTCAATTCTACTATTTCGTTGTCCAGTCCGGTTTTATACATACAAACAATGAACAAATAAAGCTTAGAGCAATCAGGTTTGAACTGGTCAGTGACGATTTTCCATTGGCCATTACATAATGAACATCATTAACATTGATATTTCTTTCTAAGGAAACATTGCTGCATTTCACATCATATGCCAGCTATACAAAACTATAAACAGGACGCTTTGGTGCATTAAGACTTCGTATTTGATAGGTTTTTTTAAATAATTATGTTTAATAACCTATTGATTTATGATTTTCACTTCTGTTATACATAAGTAATGTGCAGTGTCTTTGCTTGGACCTTCTGTAATCCTAAAAAAAAACCGTTACTATATCCATCATGTTGCTTTTTAGACCACGTGTCAGATGAGGCTATACATGATAACTCCATCAGTCCTCTCAAGCAAACAGAGAACGAAGGAAACAACACGACACCCAGCACACTGCAGCCATCCCGCCAGACAGGACGCTATGAGGTCTACAAGTTTCCTGAATGGTGGATTCTCCTTCTAGCCACCATTAGTAGCCAAATGTCTCTCTCGATTTTCTTCTTCTATTGGGTGAGTGAGTGGTTGAGATGGTGACACGACATATTATTTGCTCCTGCAACAGTTGTTCTGGTCTTTTTCTATCCAAGGACTTTTAGGATTAGACTTAGGGTTAGGGTTACATGGTTAGAGATGTGATAGGGTCTTAGGTTCAGCTTGATGTGAGGATATATATTACCTAGTCTACGTATTCGTCATGTAAACACGTAATGTGATATTAAGCAAGTCCCGTGACGCCGATCACAGGTCCATGATCAGAATAGACAGGAACCATGTTGATGTAGATTTTGATTCATCCAGGTAGTATGCTAAAAGCGTGTAAATTAAATCTGTTCGACTGGACTTACTTGTGAAAATCACGGAGAAAACAGTTTCGTGACTCGTCCGAGTCACTTCTTCAGCTCTGTCTGGCTGGCGAGCATTCACCCGTGGAGGGTGAATGGGCGATGTTACTGCCTTTTTTGTCTGTACGTCGAGGAATTTTTCGGATCAGAACAAATTTGCCAGCTGTTAGAACTGTGTCTTTCCACAACGTATGTTGTGTACAATGGCGCCTTCTTCAAACAGAAGCATGGCTGTGCCATGGGCTCACCCATATCTCCAGTCCTATCCAACCTGAACATGGAACACTTTGAAACATCAGCTCTAGACTCATTTAATGGAACAGGGCCCTCCCACTGGTACAGGTACTTTGACGATACATGGGTCAAGATACAGTCTACCGAACTGGACAGTTTCTTTCAGCACATTAACAACTGTGATCCGTTCATTAAGTTCACCGTGGAGAACATCAGGGACAACAGTCTCCCTTTCTTGGATTGCTTGATCACGGTCAACAAGGACGGCACCTTGTGTTCTTCAGTTTATCGTAAACCCACACACACAGACCAGTACTTGTTGTTCGACTCCCACCACCCACTTATTAACAAACTTGGAGTTATAAGAACTCTGTTTCACAGAGCATCCTACCTCCCTTCCTCTGAAGAGACAAAGGAAAAGGAACATCAACACCTACGAACCGTCCTGAAAAACTGCGGTTACAAACACTGGAGCATTGAGAAAGCCCTTCACCCTCGCAAACGGGACGTCAGAGACAGGGCTTCCAGTAGCACAACCCAGCAACGAGGCAGAGGGGTTTCAGTCCCATACTGCCAAGGACTGTCGGAGAAAATCCAACGGATTTTCAGCTTCTACCGAATTCCTGTATATTTCAAGCCGACCAACACTCTTCGACAGAGACTAGTTCATCCTAAAGACAAGATCCCAAAACACAAACGGAACAATGTAATTTACAGGATAGAGTGTCAGGGAAAAGACTGCAAAGAAAACTACATCGGTGAAACCAAACAACCTCTCCACAAACGTCTCTACCAACATCGTAGATCCAGCTCAGCTGGGAACGAGTCGGCCGTGTTCACCCACCTGAAGAACACGGGGCACCATTTTGAAGACAAAGAGGTCGACATCATTGACAAGGAAACCAGATGGTTTGAAAGAGGAGTCCGTGAAGCTGTGTATGTGAATGCGGAAAATCCTTCACTCAACAGGGGAGAGGGACTCCGACACAACCTTTCACCAACATACAAGTCGGTGATCCGAAAAATTCCTCGACGTACAGACAATAAAGGCAGTAACATCGCCCATTCACCCTCCACGGGTGAATGCTCGCCAGCCAGACAGAGCTGAAGAAGTGACTCGGACGAGTCACGAAACTGTTTTCTCCGTGATTTTCACAAGTAAGTCCAGTCGAACAGATTTGATTTACACGCTTTTAGGAACCATGTTAAGTAATATCAAAGTTGAATACTAAATTTTCTCTTCCCACCTCCCTGCTATATGAACATAATGTTATTACATAGGTGCATTCAGATAATGGCGCACAAAGGCCAAGATCTTTTGTTCTTGAGCATGTAGAAAAGTTGACGCAAGCAGTCAGCAGGACACGTATAACAAGACCACATGGACAAAAGGTGAAAACTGTTCTCAAACTTTCTTCTGTGTCTTTGTATATTCAACTTCTCGACTCTCCACTCCTCCGTTCTGTTTTTGTATTTTGTTATGTTCTTTCTTCGTCATCCTGTTCAGGCAAAGCTCGTGTTGTCTCTTGGATTCAAAGAATCAACCGCAGCGGTTGCTATGACGATCATGGCAGCCTCGGAATTAGCGGGAAAACTGACTACTGCAGCGATCGCCGACCACCTGCCATTCCCGAAGCTCTATCTCCATTATCTACCCATTGTCGTGGGTGTATGCATCATGCTCAGTGTCAAACATATCACCACTTTACCTCTGATTTTCGTTATCTCGTCCAGTAAGTTCATCAAGACTCTGTTGTTGTTCGTTTTTTCGAAGATTCATTAATCCGAAAATTGTACAGGGTTTATCATTCCGAAGGTTCGTAATTTCAAAAATGAAAAAAAAAATAGTTCCGTTTTTCCAAAGGTTCGTTAATCCCAAAATGAAATGAATTATCATCTCAAATCAGAGTCCTTGCTATTGTTCGTTTTTTGTGCTTTTAAAATTTGTATTCAATTTGTATTTGATTGAATGCAGGAAATGATAAAATCATACGAACAAATAAACAAATAGGACTCGTTAATAAGGGTTTTCTTTTCCTTTTCGGATTAACGATTTTTCGAAATAAGGAACAGTATTTCAAATTTCGAAGGTTTATTAATCCGAAAATGAAATAAGGTTCGTTATTCCGAATATTTGTAAATCCAAGAATGAAATAAGGTCTTTTATTCCGAAGATTCGTTTATCCCGAACATGAAATGAAGGTTTGTTAATCCGAAAACATAATAAGGTTCGTAATTCCAAAAATCAGATAAACCTCTTTAAATGACAAATCTGGTGTTGTAATTAAAAAAGAAAATGGGAAGGATATTAATACAATGATAACTGAGTAGAAAAAAACACACACCTACACACAAACAGACAAAAACACACAAACGGACAAAAACACACAAACAGACAAAAACACACACCGTAAAAAAAGAAGAAATCACCAAACAAATCATGTGAATTTGATCCAATCCCAACAGACGTATTTTACAAGACCAGTGCGTAAAAGAGCAGTTGTTCATCCAACTTTGAAAAAACAGGCTTATGATATCAGGAGTGTCTCAAAATTACCGCCCAATTTCAAATTCAACCTTTTTGAGTAAACTGTCAGGTAAAGTCGATTATCAATAATGTCATGTCCACACCGGCAGATGAGATACTTATTCATGCTTTGATTTCTTCTCGGTGGAGTTTTCGGATTCTTTCTTGTGTAATCTTCCAAAAAAAAAAATTGTCACAAAACTTAAAATTCTGCCACATCACCAATTATCCGTTCTTTATATTGGCTACCTATAGAAAAAACATTTATTTTCAAGATTCTGTTATTAGTACATCATTCAGTTCATCCCCCCCCCCCATACCTACGTGACTCTAGGCCTATTCCCAAATACAATCCGACACAAAGTCTATACATCCATCATCAGGTGCATTATTATTCCAAACACCCAGAGTAAAACATGGATGCATAGGATAATCGTGCTTTCTCCGTTATGGGACCAAAATTGTAGAATCAGTTACCTATTCAGTTAAGGCTACTGTCATCTACAGAAACATTCAAATCGAAGCTAAAATGTGTTTATTCCTCTCACACTGTGGACTATAGTTGCAATCTATAATGTTCTGAACAATTGTAGGCCTATTTTTTATGTGGTATGTGTTTGTTTGTTGTTTGCCATTTTCTTCTCTGTTTTCATGTTTGAACGTATATCTATCTTTTCATTTTTGAAGCGCCATGAGCACCAAAAGGTGGACCTGTACAAGTAGCCCCTATTATTATTATTATTATTATTATTATTATTATTATCATTATTATTATTATTATTATCATTATTATTATTGTTGTTGTTATTGCTGATCATCCCCTTGAAAGAATCCTGCGTATGTCCCTTGCCATGACAGATCAGACCTTTCCAACCTTCACGGTTCTTTTTGGCCGCTCCTCATTATGCTACGTAACTTCATATATACGGTCAAAGCCAATTACTGTATAAACGTATAGACCTAAATAGACCTGCGTAGACCTAATAACAGTCAAATATTCTGAACATAAAATATACCGTACAACCAGATCAAAATATGCTCATTAGACATCATTAACCCAGGAATAACCCACACACTTTTCCGCACTGATTCATACATCATTTCAGTCATTTTACCTGAAAATCAAAGGTAGTAATCTGAAACAACACAATAACAATCCTGTGAATCAAAGGTAGTCGTGTAGCACTGTGAAAGCACTGGTGTTCAACGCCATCAGGTATTTGTAACATGGATAATTTTGATATGGCGATGCTTGTTGCACACACTATAATCTGTAGTGATAGTGACATTAGATATAGGTAGCAGTATAGGTGCACCGATTCTCGTAAATGCATCAGAAATAACATGTTTTTGCCTCATTTTAGTTGTTCCTATTCAACGATCATCAGAATTGACCTGTTATTATTATCTTATTTTGTCATTTTGGCCGCAGTTACTGGTTTCTTCGTAGCCTCGCTGCTCAACACCCTGCCTTATGTCATAACGAGTGAAGTTTTCCCAAATCGTGGCTCGGTGCCTATGACGTCCATGGTAGCAGCTGTTGGTCTTGGTTTGACGTTGGGAGCAGTATATGGCAAGTTGTCAGCATTTGTTGTTGTTGTCTTGTTTTGAAGTCTGTCTTCTTGTATGTTAGAGTATATTTGTTAATTTGTTAAATCATTGATGTACATGCAATACCCTCTTGTAACGCTCCTCTCTAATATACATGCACAAAAACAAATTTTTACTACTGTTTATCCTGGGAAAATAAATAATTTCGATTGATAGTGAACCAAACCTTTGAATGCCGCGTGGTGGCGATTTCAGTAGGGCCATACATTGTTCAAGTGCCAATAAGTGGTACATTTTTCTCAGAGTTAATTTCAACCGTTGGGTTCAAACTTTCGCCTAAGATGACCAACTCATAAATGCACAAGTAAAAGTAACATTGGTTTTATTTCTCGTCCATCAACCCTTTTTCAGGTTACAGTTTGGACTTCACTGGTTCATTTAGTGGCGCACTGAATGGATGCATTGCAGCCTACGCTTTTTCTGCTGTCCTTCTCTTGTCTGTGGTTCTGTACCAAAAATACTTGGCTGAAGATCGCTACGTCATGTGGAATACTGTTAAACATCGACATGGAGTGAAACAAGCGTGTACTGACAATGATTTGGCAGAACTCTAGCGACACGATATGCTTTACAGTTGATTCTGCTGGCGATAACGTACGTGTAGGATAGACTTCGGGAACTGTGGCAATGAGATTTGATAACCAAAAATACACTTTACTTCCTAATTTCTCTATCCATCTACTATTGTATCATTATTCGCGCGTGGTGTCAACAGGCACACTGATGCTAACATTCTCATTCATAATACAGTATACACGTATCATCGTCACGGTGACTGCCCAAAATACATCTACTAATATTTTCTAATCTGTACATAATACATGTATATTCAATGAGAGCTCGAGATTGTGCCCACTCCCAGAATAAGATGCACTTCTGTATAGTCTCATTGTCATGAAGGGGTTATACTGTTTGTAAGTCCATGTAATGTAGACTGAATGAGCTCAGTCCGAAGGAACCCCTTTTTATCAACTATATGCCTACATGATTCTACATCCAATAAACAGCGTCAGACATTGGCGTATTGCCGTGTGTTATATGCTTTCGCAATTATGCTTTCCGTCTTCCCCGGGCCTTTTTATACAACGACAATGCATTCACCGCTTACGACTAAAGTCATCATTGATGGAACTACACCAGCATATTGAAGTAATAATGTGACACACTATTTCCTGTTGAGAAAGTGTTCATAATGTTCATGTGATCAATTGGCTTCAAGATCGAGCGTAATTCTATAGAGCTATCAGAATAACACAGGAGCTTATTAATTGCCAAACCTGATCAAATGAAAGAAAATACCATGATTGCATGCAAACTTTCAAAAAGACAATCACTCATTATACTCCAACAACTTTTCCCAGTTCGGAGCAATATATACGGCTTGGGAACATCAAGCGTTCAAAATGACAATTGCCCATGTTTCTTCAAAAAATATATCAATTTTTGTAGCCCAATAAGATAAGAGTATGACTGTCACAATTTATTACCATACACGCTTCTTGTCTTGCTCCTCCGGGTATTTTTTTTTCAGTCGTATAGTTAACACTCGTTTTCATTGTTTCGTTCTTTCACTCTTTTTCTTGTGGGCAGTTTCAGGATGTAATGGTGACACTTAGTGTCAATTAATGTGATTCATGTGATTACCTATAATTGAATACGAAATTTTGATAATATGGTTTGCGTCTGTACTCTTGAAATACGAATGACAGATTATAGCCCATAAGACATGATCTCTTAAAATGATCGATGAAGGACGTACAGTTCGAAGGTATTTCACATCGCTTTGACTGGATTACTAGTATTAAACTTATTCTGTTCATTTGAATTTCAACTAGGGGCAAGCTGGTATATGCATGAATCAAGATTTGATAAAAGGTCATTCCCTCATGCCCCTGTTCCCATCCAGATACGGTGTGAGCACAAATTGAAAACGATATCAAGGAACCTGTGGTATTCTTTGCTAGAAATTTAAAGGGTTAACAATGACTTTCTGTATATGCACTCAAAAACTATGACAAGACCAACCTTCGACACAGCGATAGTGTGCATGTTTCCTGTAGAATAGCATAATGCTGGGTATTATTAGTACCACGGTTGCAAATGGATTTGTGAATACTCCCACGATACCCATCATTGCCTTACAATAACTTTACAATACGTCATCTCGTACGTGTCGCGTCTTGAACTTTTTCATATCTTGGGAGTATTTTATCTCACGTGAGATCGGTTCATGCGTTCCAAAGCCTTGGCGGCCCTGAGGATGGTGGTGTCTTCAAAGTGCCTTCCTTCCTACCAGCATAAGTCCCATGGGTAAGCCGTCCATGAATCTGGCGTTGACGCTGATGGCAGGACCCGTCAGGTTGAAAGGCGTCGTGTTAATGTTGACCTCAGATGTTCTTTTATGATATTTTGTGATTGGTGACAAACGCGTGGACAAAAACTTTCTGTATGGTCTTAAATCTCGATTGCATATATATCACCTGTGAAAATCTTGTATGTGTATAAATGACACAAAATTAAATATACCAAAGGCAACTTATACTGCATATACTTCATACATCTCACTGACACTCACATCTGAGTTAATAGGGTGACCCCACTTGGAATTATGTTTGAGATGGTTCAAGTCATGGTTCAAATAAATTTGAACAGTTTTAAGTGAAGGTTTGTCTCGCGATGATAATGGTAAATGATGTCAAAACTCCTGTTGAAATCACCAAACTATTACCTTGACGATTCACGTGGTTCAAGAAAGATTTAAGCACATTGTACAGTGGTCGAACCGCAGATTCCATTCAACAGCTAAATATGATTTGACTGCTGAGGCCTACCTGCGAGACTGTCTGCCTGGGTGAGGAGTTCTGTGGCGGTGAAGGGAATGGTCGGGAGTGCTAAAATGTCCACTTCTTTCAATGCTTGATCGTATAGCCACTACGGAGTAGCTTGGCAAGATTTCACCCTCTCCCCTCTAGCATACTCATAGCCATGGTAGTTGATGGTATAGTTCTTATTCATTTGCTTTATAAGAGAAACAATTGAAATTCAAATGATACGTGTATATCTGGGAATAAATCAAGGCCCTAATCAAAGGCAAATATAATTTCTCATGTCAAATGACAGATTTCATAGAAAATGTTACGAGTAAAAGTCTATGTTCGTGCATTTCGCCACAAAGCCGTGACGCCGCGAGTAACGGCAACTCTGTTCCAGGACTCGCCTTCGGGTGCTGGGCCGTAGCCGCAGGGTCAGGTCCAAAGTCTTGACAAACTGGCATGAAGTATGCTGTGGATTTTACCTTCATTATTATGTGGATTTTACCTTCATTATATTTGATATGACAACAGGACTCCATGCGAACATCTTGCCACTTTCAGTCAAAAAGCTCATGGAATAGAACACAGTGTGGCCACTTCCGGCACCTGTGAAGAAATGTCATCCTGTACATTATAGCCAGTGGACTATAACCATACTCGAATACTTGTTCGCCATGGTGGAACATGCTTTCATCATGAGCTTTATTACTGCAGGACTTGGACGACATTGCATAACATGCAACATAATAATTGTCTTATTCTAGAGTTATCACTATCTAATACAGTGTACTAGTGTATAACAAACGGAGAGCTTTTCTATAGACCAGAAATAGGACCGTATAATAATTCTTACATGTGCACCTGCAAGAAGAGCCACATTGGTAATAAAACCACCTGTCTCTCATGACCAGGACATTATTTACCTCATTGTCTTAATCTGATCTCAATCGTTTACCAGTTTTACACTCTTATTGTGTGTGTGTGTGGGGGGGGGGGGACGATTTCGGATTTAGAGTCCGACCTCTGTTATCCGGCCATGTTGATCACAACTTGGCCGCAATGTCTATATAATTCCTATATGTATGAGTAACAAACAGGCTGTCGACCCAGTGGTAGCTGCGTACGGAGTGTGCGCCGTAACAGAACTGGTACAACCATGACAGCGCATGATAATTGTGATTAATGCTAGCCTACTTAAAATCATAGTCATAAGATTAAAACATTTTACCGCAAAAATCATCACATGTTTCTGAAGGGAATATCATAAATGAATTGCCTGAGTTTTGTAGGAGTTTTAATCTAATTTTTTGAAATCATTTTTTTTTCTTTTTTTTTTCTTTTTTTTTGGGGGGGGGGGGGGGGGGGGTTTGGTCCGTCCGACAGCTGTTGATCGGGTGTTTGGAGAGACATAGTGAAGTACACTAATTTGATTTAGCCCTATACCTGCATGATAGACTGACGAAAATGACGTCGACCGTTTTTTTAGTAAACGGTAATATATATTATGAACTTGACTCAGTGACAAAAGACGGCTTCCAGATTAGGAAGATGACAATAAACACAGCATAAGATAGGCATATATATGTAAATAACACAGTAGCTACAAAATTACATAAATAACGAATCAACATATAATGTTCACCTTTAAGTGAACTGTGTAAGACCACTGTGTTTAGGCTACTGTCACAACTCAGAGCGGCGACCGACCGATTTCTATTGCCTGCTCGTTACTGCTGAAATGTTGTTATCGTGTGTGCTAAGCGATTTTTTTGGAGATGTCGATCGGGCTTTAAACCCCAGCCATGCCCGAACGATGCCCTGTCGATTTCCCGTCCGTCACATGTCGATTTTGGTTAAAAACAAACAAACAAACAAACAAACAAACAAACAAACAAACAACTTTGCAAAATAGGGGATTTTTTCCGCTCAGAGTCCGAGCAGTCACCGAGTGATGCGCCATCGGCAACTGAACGATCTCCCACCGGCCACCGGCCTATCTTTACGATATCGCTCGGCGACCGGCCGGTGATCAATGGGACCTCTGCCGGTGTCCCAGATAGGCGCACCGGCGCGCCGCCGCCGGTCTCTGCCGAAAATTTTTCATGAGCTAGCTGGGTATATTCTTATTATGAGACTGGGCCATCAACAACGCTACAGGGCAACGGGGTCAACGATCCTCCTAATTCTACCTCAACGACCACGATAGCGAGCTTCACAAGCACAGTAATTTTGTGAAGACATGAATACATGAGAGCCTGTATGCACATTAGCAGGTAACTTTCCTCTACCTTATTCTTCTCATAAATGGAGTTTAATTCGCCGTAATGTTTTATTTGTAAAGTGAATAACTGATAGAAGCTTCAGCAGCTAAATGTTTCTTCTTTCAAGGAGAGAAGTTGGTGGGGTTACTTTGCCTCTATCCCTCTCCCTGCCTTTTCCAGATAGCCCTAGCTCGTCCCCATCTAGTCTCTTGATGTTTTCTGTGCTTTTGTCATTCTAATCTCTTATTATTATCATTATTATTATTCTCTCAATCGCTCGACGGCGACCACTCGATCAGGTCGGTGCCCGGGCGGTTATCGCTCGGACACCGAGCGTATTTTGGGCTGCGAGTGAAATCTGGGCGGTCGCCGCTGAAATTTTAACTCAGCGGCGATTACCTACCCCAGGGTTCTGTTGGAGGCCCGCTGCTTTCCCATTTACATGCAACCAATCAGTAAAGCATTTCACAAACATTGTATTGGTTATCATTGTTATGCAGACGATATACAAAATTTTACTTTATCTGTCTTTTAAACATGCGTCTTCATTGTCATCCACCATTGCAAACTTGAAGCATGTTTGCAAGACCTGAAAATCTGGCTTACATCTAATGGCCTTAAACTGAATGATGATAAATCAGTTTTTGTTATTGGGTTCAAAGTTGATATCAATCGATCATTTCATGTCCACATCGGTAGCACTTGTATTACTCCATCAAAAACAGCCCGTAATCTAGGTGTATTTGATCAGGAAACATCATTTCGAAGTCATATGACTCAAGTATAGCAAAATGTTAGATATCAATTGCATAATTTAAGTTTCATCCGATTTTTTTTTTTTTTTTTTTTTGGGGGGGGGGGGGGGTTGTCTAAATCCGCACCTGAGATGCTAGTTCATGATTTTATTTCTTCTCGGTTGGATTTCTGGAATTGGTTGTTTTGTAATCTTCCAAAGAAAGATGTCCGACATCCGACAAAACTTAAACGGTTGCAAAATTCCGCCGCCCGGTTGTTAACTTTTACTATATGTTTGATTCCATTATCACCAATTCGCCGTTCTTCACTTTAGCTTCCCCTGTAGACAAATTATTTGTAAGATTTTGTTATTATACTACATGACTCTGTTCATTCTCCCCCCCCCCCCCCCCGTATACCTATACGCAACTGTATTCCCAAATACAATCCGCCACGAAGTCTACGTTCATTATCGGATGCCTTGTTACTCCATAAACATAGTAAAACATGGATGGGGATCGTGTTTTCTCCATACATTATGGGACCACTCCTGAACTGTGGAATCAGTTACCTTTTCAGTTACGGCAACTATGATCTACAGAAATATTCAAATCCAAACTTCAAACGTATAACCTCTCACACTGAGGATTATCGCTGCAATTTATAATGTCCGGAACAACTGTGTTCTTTATCTGGTATGTGTTTGTTTGTTGTTGCTATATTTCTCATTCCAAAACGACTAAAGGAGTTTGAAGGGTCACTGCACTGCTTAGCCATTATGTAAACTCTATTGTCTCCAACAAAAACAATTACGCCAGCAAAATCTGTTCCCCTGACACACCTATTTACTTTAACTGTTGATATGTTATTCTGCTGGGTTGCAGGACGACATTCTGGGCAAAAATTTGCTAATTTATTCTTGTCGTGGAGACATCGCCCTCTTCCTCCCGCTTTCCTGCAGGCGTGCCTCGCTGCGTCTACAGCTTGTCCCTACCCCGCAATCGAATGACTCACCTTCAAAATCCATGAACATAGACACATTTTCTGCTTATACATTACGCATTTCGTAATCCATACAAGCATTTATTTTCTGGAAAGTTGTCTCTTTCTCAATAGACCTGGCATTATACATTGTAGTCCCTGCCCGACCAATACAAAGACATGTGCTCTGTACCGCGCCACCAGCTAGACCGTATCACTAACCAATCAATGCGCACTGCATCGCTAAGACTTTCAATCTTCGTCTTCTACAATCTTCCCAAAATTACTGTTTACAATATACAACTGAACTAATTTACATACACCTCCGGCTCTTGGTCTGTTAAAAAACACGAGACCAGCTACGTCACTGTTACCAGGTAGAACTACTTCACGTACTGTAAAAATATTGCGGTGATGCGTCCCTCTTCATGCGGACACCACCGACGCTACCACAGACAAAACAAAACAATCTGAAGAATCTCACATAACGATTACTCTCATTAACAAATACAATGCAGACGTGATTCCAAGTTGCAATGATCAAAACGAAGAATCTAGGACATATTACATCATACTAAAAAAATGCTCCTGCTTCTAAAGACTCGCAAACCACATGTGGTCTATTAAAACTGAAGCTGATTTAACAAATTCCTCAGACGATTTTGCGGAAAACAAAACAAGCCAACTTCAAATAGCTCGAAAGAAGGAAGAAGCCATTCTAGACAAAACTCAGCTTTCCACATAACATGGGCGTCACCAGGGGGGTACGTTGGGTGCGAACGCACCCCCCTTCAGATCCTTTAAAAAAAAAAGAATATCAGTCTGCGAGCGACCTCAACGCCGGACGCTAAATAATTATTCTTTTCTATTTTTTTTTTGATATATATTTTGCTCCAGGGACACACACACACACAAGAAAAAATAAATCGTCGGCAAAAACAATTCACACCCCTGGTTCTGGCAGCACTGATTTGATACATGTCTATTAGTATTCTACAGTGTTAACTATTTATCGACCATACTGTACATCCGTACGATACGGAGCACTTATACACGTTTGCATGTACGTGTGCTACTTACAAGTAGTAGGGTCTATGTACGTTACTTCTGACCAATCCATATTGCCAGCCCAAGAGCGAGCCTTAGCCTCATTAAAAAAATGGAGGGGCAAGCATATTTTAGTTTTGCCCCCCCCCCTAATTAAAAATTCCCGAAATGAGAAGATTTTCTTGCTTTTGAAAGAAAACAAAAATGTTGCCCCCATAAAAATATTGGAAGGCAAGTGCACCATTTGCCCCACCCCACATAATCATAATTTCCGCGATGAAATGATTTTCTTTCTTTTTTGTTAGAATTCAAGAAATCTGTCCAATTATTTCACCCAAAAGCAGTGGCGTAACTACGGAGGGGGGGGGGGTGCGCCCCCCCCCCCCCCCCCAATCCGCTGGTAAAAAAAAAAAGATTTACCGAAATAGTAGTTCAAGTGTTAGTAAACTGTTTTTGAATGAAAGGCTGATCCAGAAATAAGATATTTTTCTATGATTTCTTTTAACCATAATTAAATAGGTATATAGTGTGAAACATTGTTCAAAAAGCCCGGACCCGACAAAAGATTGTGATTCCTGGTTGGCATTCTGCATATTATAAGCAGGATGTGCGCAGTGTACTCACTCAGTACATCCGAACGAAGAGTCGCTACAATGTTGCGCAATGTGATGTAGAATGTACACCTTTGTACCTTACGCTTCGTTATATCAAAGCTAGATCATTGATTTTGCAGTGTTGCTTTACATACTAGTCTATATAAAAATGTCTTGCATTGCCAATAAAATAATTCCTAACTTTTCCATGTATATAATACACACACACAAACAAACACGTACAATTAGTTTAGGGGATGCTCTTAAGTGCAGATTTTGGACATCCTTTCCCCGCTTGGTCACTTCGACGCCATCTCGCTGGTCATACCTCCCCCAGTCATGAACATAAACCCACATCCTTGACTACCAGTGGCGGATCCAGGGGGAGGGGTGCACCGGGCGTCCCCCCCCCCCCTTTAATTTCCAAAGCGAAAAAAAAAAATAAAATAGCTGCAAACGGCAGTTTTTGGACAGTAAAATGTCAAAATTTTCAAGCTCGCTCGCTCCTCTCGCTCGCATTTAGTCGTAATGCCATTCTCCTGAAGTTGCTGCCAGTAATTGCCGGCAGTTGCGCCTGGTGCGCGCCCCCCCCCCCCCCCCGCCCCTTAATTTCCAAAGCGAAAAAATATGGCTAAGAACGGCAGTTTTTGGACTGTAAAATGCAACATTTTCAAGCTCGCTCTCTTCGCTCGCTCGCATTTAATTGTTATGCAATTCACCTGATGTTGCTGCCAGTAATTGCCAGCAGTTCCGCCCGGTGCCCCTCCCCCCTTAATTTCCAAAGCGAAAAAATATGGCTAAGAACGGCAGTTTTTTGACTGTAAAATGTAAAATTGTCAAGCTCGCTCGTTTCGCTCGCTCGAATGTAATCATTATGCTCTCCTGATATTGCTGCCAGTATTTGCCAGCAGTTGCGCCCGATGCGCCCCCTTAAATTCTAAAGCGAAGAAATATAGCTACAAACGGCAGTTTGCTTGTTTTTTACTGTAAAATGTCAAAATTTTCAAGCTCGCTCGCTCGCTCGCATTTAATTGTTACACAATTCTCCTGATGTTGCTGCCAGTAATTGCCGGCAGTTGCGCCCGGTGCGCCCGCCCCCCTCCTTTATTTCCAAAGCGAAAAAATATGGCTCCAAATGGCAGTTTTTGGACTGTAAAATGTCAAAATTTTCAAGCTCGCTCTCTTCGCTCGCTGTTATGCCATTCACCTGATGTTGCTGCCAGTAATTGCCAGCAGTTGCACCCGGTGCCGCCCCCCCCCCTTAATTTCCAAAGCAAAAAAATATGGCTACAAATGGCAGTTTTGGGACTGTAAAATGTCAAAATTTTCAAGCTCGCTCGCTCGCATTTAATTGTTATGCAATTCTCCTGATGTTGCTACCAGTGCCGGTAGTTGCGCCCGGTGCGCCCCCACCCCTCCTTTATTTCCAAAGCGAAAAAAATATGGCTCCAAATGTCAGTTTTTGGACTGTAAAATGTCAAAATGTCAAAAACGGCAGTTTTTGGACTGTAAAATGTCAAAATTTTCCAGCTCGCTCGCTCCCCTCGCTCGCATGCAGTCGTTATGCCATTCTCCTGATGTCGCTGCCAGTAATTTGTCGTTTCACACCGTCATTCCATAATCCATTTATAGGGGGTACAACCCTCTCCGGCACTTCCACACCCTCCCCCCACCCTTGCTCGCTCCCTCGCATACTACCCCCCCCCCCCCAAGATGAAATCCTAGCTACGCCGGTGCCCTTTCCCCGCTTGGTTTCGCTCAAAAAACATTAAAGTCTAGGGATTGAGAGCTTCCTATATTCCAAATGTCTGTCCAAAAAAATCTCGTAAACATTTAGTGTCAAAACGCACCCCCCTTGAAAAAAAGCTGGTGACGCCCCTGCATAATGCTGATTATTGAATGAGTATCGTTCTACTGAACGTGCTAAAATCTGTGAGCATGCAGACTCCTCGGCTGTTGCAGAATTTAATTCAGTGAGGAAAATGTTTTAGTAAGATAACAGCTATAGACTCAATAGTAGTGCTACCACTTAGGTAAATTCGTGTCAGCTCGATCACAATTAATACGTGTACCATGTAAGACACGCAAGGTCAATATTTATTCTGTATAAGGTCATAACTTCATAAACCTATAAGTTCAGTGCTGCTACCTACGTACCGACAATCTGATGATAACTTCTGCCATTCTCTGCACAATGGATATGGTTTAAAGTGCATTTAATGCTTCACTGAATGACAGTGACGTCCTTCATCAACTGTTTAGTTTTATCCTTGTGATCTCAAACCAATTAGGACACTCGTGTGCTGATTGCTAGCAGACTATTACCATATTATGGATTCAGACCACGGTATTAAGGCGCTGCATATGACAGGTGCTCGGAGTAGCGACAGGCCTTATTCAACAAAGGACAGCATGGGATGTATATCAAAGCTCAGACGGCACTGGGGCTGGGTTGTCACCTTCGCATCATTCCTGATCTATTTCATCACGATTGGCGTGATATACTGCTTCGGTATTATCACAGTGGCAGTTCAAAACGACTTGAATACTAGTGCTGCAGCAACAGGTATATATAGTATCTATAGTATTTATATATAGTATCAATAGTGTTTGGTCTATTTAAGGTCAATCACAGTTTACACTTTATCAGAGCGCGGGTACACGAGAGAAGAAAAATTGACACTTTTGTCTTCATCTTTTTTAAATGATTTCTTTTGTGTAGCAAATAATGATACACAGCTTGCAGCTTTTCAGATGAATAGAATTATAATACTTGTAAGAGGGAATTACAGGTAATAGGGTAAAATATTGTAAACATGTCAGATACATGTGCTGAACTCCTATACTCTCTTATACAAAACGCTAACAGATGCCTCCAAGAGTCAGACTAATCATCAAACTTAAACAATGAAAGACTGGAAAGGAAATGGGGAATATGACAAATGCCATAAGTAGAATGTGAAGAAGAGATGAAGGACCCGTGAAAAATGTGTGATGATGAGGAATATTGAAAATGAAGAGAAATTGTGGGGGGGGGGAGGAAGACAAAGATTAAGAAAGATAAAAGAATATAAACAGGAGTACAAGCAGAAGTACGGATGTATAGAAGAAGAGAAATGTGCTGGATGAATTTTGTTCGACAGCATTAAATATGTTTTGATGCTCAGAGAGACACTGGATGAGTACAGAGTACACAATTCAATGCTTGCAGTACATTTCAACGTCGGTATAGCGAAGTATCATTAATAAAAACATCATTTTACGGCTGCTTCTATTGCATAACATGCCTTCCATTAGAAGGATGGAAACACACTATTAGTGAACATGATTACACAATAATGAAGGTCGAGAAAATGTGAAAATTATCCTGATATATTTCAAAAACACGGAGAAGTTTTTCTTTTCAATTGCTTCAGAACACTTGCGACGGCGGATTCAAGATTTTGATAAGAGGTAAAGATGTTTTCAGGTATAGGTGTATAGTAAGATAGCTGCAGAATTCGCATATGAATTAAGGGTGAGTAGTCACTGAATCTATTTGAATGAGAGATAGGGAAGATCAAATTAATCATGTTGATTAGGCGCCCTACATTGGCTTTAGTTTAGATTTAGCTATTGTTAACTTATCTTTCGAGACATTAATCGAAATGCACAACAAAACAAAACAAACACGAACACATACCTACACATAAAATAATAAGTAACAGCTTCAGATAATAAGTAACTTTATGCAACTTTGTGATGCGGTACCAAGCATTTTATTATAATCTGTCGAAATGCCCTGAGTAGGTTGAATAATTTGACCATGGTAAATGGTCCAGGTGTCGTCTAAAGAAACAGGACCCGTGCTTCAACATACAATATGTCTTACAAAAACAAAACAAACAGTAAACAAACTGTTATTCCAATAGGCGTTATGATGGATGATGGATGACAAGCACTTGATATCCAATCAATGACCATCGAAATGACATTGAATTGCTTGTCAACAAGGAAAGACGGCATAATATAGGTTATTCAACACTTCTCTGTGCAATTGAACATACATATGGTAAAATATCCAACTAGCAAAAATACAATAGAATAAGCTCATTTGGATATAAAATAAATGTTTTCCCCTTCTTCAGTTGAATACTGCATTCACGTAACTGCACTTAATGTTACACAGGAATCATACTTAATCCTTGATTTCATTCCCTGTGTGCCTGTCTATAGGATGGATCCCGGCCATTGCGTGTGGATTAAGTCAGATTTCTGTCGCAATGGCGGATACGCTTGTGAGGAGGCTAAGCTATCGCCTAGTGAGCATCATCGGTGTCGTTCTTTGCTTCATTGCCTGTCTTGTCACTTCATTCATGCCATCCGTATTCCCGATGTACTTCACCTTTGGTCTCGCCTACGGTATCGGTGCGGGAATGTGTACGTTCTCGGGAATGCTCCTTGTTGTCGAATATTTCCCATCGAAACATCGCTCAAGAGCAACCTCACTGGCCGTGGCTGGAACGACGACAGGTACAATTAACGATAATCTCGCAATAATCACTGATACATGCTCCTCAACTTCTGTCATAAAGAAGATGAATAGGGTTGAGATCTTATGTTGGCGATGTGCTGAAGGCCGAAATATCATATTTTAGACATGTATACAAAATTTACAGTGAATGGTCATGAGTGCTGCGATACAAGATTTCGCTCGATGTGAAAGATGATATGCTTTATTTATATTGGTGAAACTGTTCCACATAGGCTATTGCTTTATTGCACGAATAGAGATATTTTACACAACACCTTGGATATCAAAGGACGCGGTCCGATAGTAAGCCATTGCCTGAGCAAACAACAACCCACTCTCAGTGCAAGGATACATATTCTTCCAGACATAGATCGGCTATGGACAAGTGATGGAGCAATGTTCATTATTGCTGAAGTCATTGTGCGCTATCAAAAAAACATGTTAAACAGCATTTTCAATAACTGAGACAAAATAAAGCAGAAACTTAAAAACTGATAAGTTAGAGGGGATCATGAATGTGCTATTATGCCTTGTAACTGCCAGTTAACACATTAAAACCCATGACAAACACGTAGAAGGGTAATGTGTATAAACAACGCGTTGACAGTTACACGCAAGGGCGATGTCATATAACATGGAGCAAACTACAGCCTACAGGTAGCTCCATGGCCATAGAATTGTCCACAAGGTGATATCATCTGTTTGTTTCTTTGTTTGTTTGTTAGTGTGTGTGTGTGTGTGTGTTGAACAACAATTCAGAGTGCAGACGACAAAATATGAAGTGCACGTTTGTTGTTGTTGTTGCTGTTGTTTTGTGTTTGTTTGTTTGTTTGTTTGTTTGTTTGTTTGTTTTTAGTCAACGCAAACGAGTTACATGTCATTTTGTTACTGGCAATGATATCATTGCACGTATAATCGGTAATCATCACTGTAATGCATGTATGTATTCGAAAACGTTTTGCATCAGTGACATCAGAAAATGTCAGAACGAAACAGAGAGTACTTCACCCATGCATCTACTATAGTAATTGCCTTGAACTCTGATCATTTCCTTCAATGTCGTTGTGTCCATTTGATATGCTCTTCTCTTCTTGTACTGATGTATTGAATGGTTATGTAATATAATAAATTATAAGTATAATATAAGTAATATAATAATATAAGTATGATGTTCATAATGGTTGTGAGGATTGAAAGAATGTCGGCCAGTTTAATTGCCGGAAATATACGACATTCCTTTCCGACATGAATCCCTAAGTAAAACGAAACATGGCTTCACATAAAAAATTATTGAAGTAACTTATCGATTGTGACTTGCAGGGGGAAGAGCGTCCTAGTTAAACTATGTACCGCATGTCCCCCCCCCCAAAAAAAAAAAAATAAATAAATAAATAAAAAATAAAAAATAAATAAATAAAAAATAAATAAAAAAATAAAAAAAAATATAAAAAAAGAGAAGAAAATACAACGGGGAGCTCCACAATGATAACTTTACAAATAGTAAATCAATCCAAATATAATATCAGGATATGAGACTATAACTTATTTCCAACATCTTACAGAAAATCCCATCCAATTTGCTTCAGTGGTCAAAGAGAAATGAGGATTTTTGTAGAGCATGTCAGGAATCCCTTTCCTCCAAGTTCTGTCCGTTGTGTTCACGCGTTGATATGCAGTTCCGAGTGCATCCGAGTGCTTAATTTGGAAGAATCAGATCCATGACATGTTTTACAGGAATCCACATTTCTCTGAGACCACTTAACCAAATTGAATGGGGTTTTCTGCAAAATATAGTTAAGATGTTATATTTGAAGACTCAGAAATAGCATTCAGATAGATTAATCATATTGGAAGTTTTCAATGCGAAAACCTGATTGTATTTTTTTTTTTTTTTTTTTTTTTTGGGGGGGGGGGGGGGGCATACTGTACATCCGAACCGCCGGGTGAAGATAGAGGCAATCAGAGATTAGTCCGTATATTTATAGGTCGTGTCGGTCACCTTGAACGTGGAATGTTGTACACGTACTTTGATAAAGATCTGGGCCCTGTTGCATAAAACCCTTACCGCTGGACTTACCGCTCCTTTCTAGCGGTAAGTCTTCAAATTAGCAGTAAATTTTATAATCCTTGATGCTTATTGGCTGTGACGCCTAATTTTGACGGTAGTTACCATTGAAATTCAACGGTAAGTTTTATGCAACGGGCCACAGGGCATATTGAGTAAACAATAACAAAAGAGTGGTACACCTAGACCCCGTTTACAGTGCGAGGCTCGGCCGCGGCTCGGCCGCGGCCGTGCCCAGCCCCGCTTCAGTGTAAACGCGCAAAAGGCCAAATGCGAGGCCAAAATTGGCCTCGCATTTGGCCTCGCTCTGGAGGTGGTCTCGGCCGCGGCCGAGCCGCGGCCGAGCCCGGCCTTTTCTCAGTGTAAACGCAAACTGGGCCAAATGCGCGGCCAATTGCGCGGCCAATTTTAGTCTGGCTTCCAAACCCTCTGCCTGTATCTTTCGCTATTCAGGATATTAACCCCCTCAACGAAGAAAACTAGTATAGTTTAAGGTGGTTTTGTCCTGCAAAGGATTCTTTCCTTCGGCAAAGGCCTTTGCCCGAACGGCGACTTCGTCGCCACGGAATTCATTTGGCAAAGGGTCTGAAAACCAGACAATACCAAATTGCATTTGTTCACAAGCAGAGCGCCACTACGACAAAATATTGAAAGGTTTGACTCAAAAGCGCGGCCGAGCCCAGCAGTGTAAACGGACAAAATTACGGGGCTCGGCCCCGCACTGTAAACGGGGTCCTAGACCCCGTTTACAGTGCGAGGCTAGGCCGCGGCCGAGCCCAGCCCCGCTTCAGTGTAAACGCGCAAAAGGCCAAATGCGAGGCCAAAATTGGCCTCGCATTTGGCCTCGCTCTGGAGGTGGTCTCGGCCGCGGCCGAGCCCGGCCTTTTCTCAGTGTAATAGTCCAGGCTAGGCTCCATAGAAAGTGCACCTAACCTTGTTTTTTGATATATACAATGTTTTTTGATGGTTTCTTGTCAATTCGAGGGTGCTGATTCCAAATCCGATTGATGCCACTCACGTAACCTTGAGCATTTTCGGCAAAATGCAAAAATCCAAAATGGCCGCCAAATATGCTAATTTGGACCTGGTAATCCCAGTTATGTCAATTTTATGACCAATTATTCCATCAAAGTTTTTAAAATTTTTGTTCCTTGAGTAATTCTACTTGCACTTGCAAAAAAAATTTCATTTGAAGAGGTACATTTGGTATTTTAAGCTTATTTTCAATCCAAAATGGCCGCCACTCCTATACTCATGTACTACATGAATGAAAAATAAGATGCATAGAAATAGAAGACGAATTTTCAGTCACATATCTACGCTTTTATCAAATTTTGCATGTGCCATGCAAATCTGATGAGTGCCACTAGCAAAACAAGCAAACAAACAAGCCAACAAACAGAAAATGTATTGTTTTTAGGCTTATTATATTCTTCTTAATACAAAACTTCAAAATGGAAGCCACTCATATACCCCTGCACAATATGAACGGCAGAGTGTACATGGAAAAAAACAAAATTTCTTTTTTTTTCTGTCACTCAGGTACACTGTTTATCAATTTGTGTGCTGATTATAAATTAGAGGATTGTTACTAACAAAATCTGTTTTATTCTTTGATGCGAACATCCAGATTTGCTACCTCAATCTCAATTTGTCCCAAGAAATCTGGAAAAACCCACCAAAGCTTGAATTGACGCCAACATCAAGATCGTTTATCAGGAGTTATTAGACATGAACAATTTGATACTTACTTGCCTTGAGATGTTCAACATCATAATATTCACGCTGATTTATTGAATTAAAAGGCTAAATCCTAGATGATGACACAATGAAATTTCCAATTACCTGTCATGTTCTACATTATCTAAAAGCGATATTATACAAACTTTTTAGTCCCCTCACCCGAGAAAGAACATGATGCAGGGGAAAGTGGGAAAAAAGGGACCACCTCACTTCCTGTTGTCAAATCTCTGAAATGAAAACAATGCCCCAAAGTTTTTCATGTTAACCCAGATGAACTATATATCATATGGTAGATGAATTCTACCACCATTTTTTTTTCTCAGTGAATGTGTTTGCGTATATGATGTCAAGAGAGACTCTGAGATCTGTACAGTGCTGCCTCATTCTGAAAGCAGTGTTATAACAACTTCACACTGCTTGTCTTTAATCTTCAGCACTCAGAGACTCCCAACTCTCCAGCTCTCGACGGGAAATCTCCCGCCCCCGTTTTGCAAAATCTCCCGTTCTCCCGCCTAAGATTTAATTTCTCCTGCCCTGGCTCTATGTCTCCCACTTGAAATGATTTCTTACTTTGTTTGTTCGTATGTTGAAAAATAAGCCTTAGATAGCACAAGAGCACATTAAGAGCCCTATTAGAGATTCCAGAGCTCAAGCGGACCCTGGACCCCGCGGCAGCAGGGAACTTCGCGCTCGTGATATGCGCTTCGCGCACATCAAGTTGGAGTCCCCCGTTTGCTAGGGGTTTCAGGCGGGAGAATCTCCAGATCAGAAGGAACTTGGGGTTGGAGTCTCTGAGCACTTGCAGATTCAGGATTGCTCTAGGTAACCAGACCAACAGTAGTAGGACTCTGAATGATGGCCTCCTTAGTGGTGGCTTTAAACTAACTCCACTAGAGCTCTTTTTACCATATACATGGTGACATAACATTCCCTTCACGTAGGAAGTTTTCAGATAATCTTGCCTTTGCGTCTCATAGAAAGTCCTTGGATGGCATGAGCCGAGTACTGACCCATCTCAAGACGATAGAGGAGTTCTTCACGTTCAGACTTTGCCCCAACCTTTATAAGATTATCATCCGAGTCATGCCTTCCATGTTAGTAACCACCTTGCCAATGCTATGTTCAAGGTAGCCCTCTGTGGCAAGCCTTCCAAGCATAGGCTAAGGAAGTCTACCCTCCTTCACTGGAACTCGATCACTCTCCCTCACTCTGGAAGGAAAGGATGGCAAGTGTCACCGGTGCTGTCAACGCATACCCTGACCTTCCAAACGCGATAGAATAGGGGCATTTCATGAAGCGTTTTGTCTGACAAATTTGTCTGACAAATTTGCTCTCAGCCAGTCAGATGCAAGGATTTTTATAGTAGCTTATAACAGTTAGTCAAAAAGAAAAGATCTGACAAAACGCTTCATGAAATGCCCCCTTGAACAATCTGCCATCAATGAAATCTGAAATCCCACAAGCCTATAGATTTCCCTCCCGTAACTTGAAAGCTTTGACCCCAAAACCGGTTGGTGAAGATGCTGGTCTGATGTCATCTCTGACACCATCTAAGTTACCTACAACACTGTCTCTGGCCTGGCAACAAAGCCATAGGGGTTCAACTAGTGGTGATCAAGCAAGTCTTCATGTCTTCATTCTGTTTCTATGGCAAATAATCGCCCTCTGATCCCTGAGGAAGTGCTGAACATCACCAGATGTGGTTGCAATTAAAGGAATTGCAGGACTAATATGTATTTTTAGCCTGAGAATTCTGCAAATTTGGGGCTGATGTCACCTGCTGCCAAACATTATCAAAGGGTTCTTTAAAGACAATAAAGATGACAGTTTTAGTTTTAAGACAAGACTGAATGTGATCATGATGTCAAAGTGTATTTTATCAACACCTGGGAAATGTGAGAGAACTGAAAGAGGTATCTCACATTGCTCCTTGGTTGATGTTTAATGAATAGTTTGTACGGTATTGCGTTTAGACAGTTTTGTTAATGCCTATACCAGTTTTTGTCGTTGTTATAATTCAAGAGGAAAATCAAGTTTGCTCTATAATAACAAGGCGGTACTTCTAAATTATATCATATCAAAGTGATGGAGGTTATAATCTATTTCAAACTCGTCGCCCCCCCCCCCCCCCCCCCACTCCTTGCTGGAAAAAATCTACAATGTAAAGGGTTTTTAGTTGTGTCATTAATGTCCGGTATGTTTTTGTCTGCAACTATGTATCTCTGCACTTCCTGCATAGGATATTTCTGTACTTTGTTCATATGGTTTTAGGGGAATGTATATTAGAAGCTTTGCTTTCTAGCTTCCCCTCCATTTTCAACATTATTTGATAAATACCATGCATCTAGGCTTCTTAATATATTGTGTTAGTATTACATTTTTATATTCAACCTGCGTGTAGAATATGATGGTATATTGATTTCTTGCGAGACGTTTGGTGAACTTGTATTCTTTGTTGAGACAAAATGAAATAGACAAAAAATTGTGATAAACATAGTAAGGTTTATGAATATTAAATGCTCAAATATACATGTAGGCCCTCCATATTGCAAGTGACACCCAACATACTTGTTTTACACATGAAACACTTTATGACAGCGTAGGTACGGGACTTGAAATACAGTAAATTTGTTCTATATTCAATATGCATTGTGTTTTGCCATTCATTATAGTACATATAAGCATTGGAATGGCGGCCATTTTGAATAAAAAATGAGCTTTAAGTACTAAATGAACCTATATGAAATGAAATTTCCTTGCAAATGCATATGGAGTAACTCTAGGAACAGAAATGTACTAAGTTTGGTGGAATAATTTGTCATATAATGCACATTATTATGTTTATCACGGCCGAATTAGCATATCTGGCGGCCATTTTGGATTTTCGCATTTTGCCGAAAATGCTCAAGGTTACGCGAGTGGCATCAATCGGATTTGGAATCAGCACCCTCGAATTGACAAGAAACCATCACAAAACATTGTATATATAAAAAAACAAGGTTGGGTGCCTTCTAGCCTGGACTATAAACGCAAACTGGGACAAATGCGCGGCCAGTTTTAGTCTGGCTTCCAAACCCTCTGCCTGTATCTTTCGCTATTCGGGATATTAACCCCCTCAACGTCGAAAACTAATATAGTTTAAGGTGGTTTTGTCCTGCAAAGGATTTTTTCCTTCGGCAAAGGCCTTTGCCCGAACGGCGATTTTGTCGCCACGGAATTCAGTTGGCAAAGGGTCTGAAAACCAGACAATACCAAATTCCGTTTGTTTACAAGCAGAGCGCCACTACGACAAAATATTGAAAGGTTTGAATTAAAAGCGCCGCCGAGCCCAGCAGTGTAAACGAACAAAATTGCGAGGCCTTCATTTCAGTGTAAACGCGCAAAAGGCCAAATGCGAGGCCAAAATTGGCCTCGCATTTGGCCTCGCTCTGGAGGTGGTCTCGGCCGCGGCCGAGCCTCGCACTATAAACGGGGTCTAGGTCGTGTCAGTCACCTTGAACGTGGAATGATGTACTTTGATAAAGATCTGGGTATATTGAGTAAACAACAAAAGAGTGGTACACTTGGTCATGGCCTCATGGGGACCCCAGGGGCGTTGTAGGTTTTTCTCACTGCAGCATGGTTTGGTTACGTTCATATCCATCCGGTAGACGTTCGTGATTACAATATTGAAAGAGCAAGATCAAAGAAGTACGTGTGCACACGTAATGGGCAGACACGCACTTTGCGCTCACATTATAATAGCACACTTAAGGCTAAGCGCCAAGGCAACATGTCGAAAGCAATGCCGAGTATCGATTGATATGTAGAAGATATTGCCAACACAGCAAGACTTGGTGTTTTGGTGTATTTTTTTCTCTATGTCTCCCTGCTGTAAATTTGAATTATTTATTTTCTTGTCAAATTGGATGGAAACTAAAAACGGTTAGCGTTCGGGCTTTTACTTGGTGTTTTTAAGATAAAATCGAAATTGAACTGAATTGAATTGAACAAAAAAGTCATCTGTGCCTTAATTATTGAGTACACACGTGATACAGTTTGCACTACATAGTGTTCATTATTGCTATCTGACATCATAAATTATGCCGAAGTCTCTGTCTAGTTCTCATGCTATTACTCCGCTACACTTGTGATAAACCAGTTCGTGACAGAGCAGTGAAATTTCTATTAAAATCTGACAAAAATATAGAAGAGATAAAGTTTGACATTTCATAATGTCTCATGAAACAGTGATATTGGTTATGTTCATGGGCTATGCTAGTTACTAATGTATAATTAGCCATACTATGCAAACCACTGGTTTGCATAGTATAACAAGGTTGTAATTGTAATTGTATATTCACGGTTGTAATTCTAGCGTGTGCAAAGTAAAGGTCAAATGAAAAATGCTTGTGTATCTGCCAATGACCTTGAAACGAAGAGAATCCTTAGGCAAATGAGGATCAGAAATATTAGTTATGTGTTTTACACTTGTTAGAACGTACAAGTGAAAGTAATTTATCGACAACGTTTGACAAAATCATTCCATTTATATTGATTATAGAGATGGCATGCTGATTCAAAGAATGCTCCAACACAAGACCTTTCCATGCTATTTGAAAATCTGTGGTAAAGAGGTCAGAATGAGGAATGCACTAAACTGTGAACTCCCTTACAAAGCATTTTGCAAAATCCACGAGGCCATAAAAATGGCTGGGCCAACCCATGCATATGGGAAGGATGGTAGGCGTTCGGTGTATGGGTAAGGAACTCCAGGTGAATGTTATCCACTATATACTAAAGGTGTGTAAAGTAAAACAAAACCAGACAGCCTTACGGTGAGACTTTGACTCAACAGTGGGCCTATAATCACATACACTTACATGCACTGTATTTTGCCACAACTATTCACACGTACCGTATCGGCCTGCTTTGCTTACGTAAATGAAGGAGTAGCTGTCCATAATACCGTACAAGTGAAATAAACTGATTTTTAAATTAGAATACATTGTAGGCCTATATACAAAACATCTATATAGCAATCAAATATGACAATAAATCTACTCCCCATTCCACAACCGACCTGTGCCTTTCTCTTCCCCGCGTATCACACCCCAATCCCACCTCAGTCCAACAATTTGTGAACGTTATGAAGTGCAATTCCTCGTTATAATTGAATTGACTATAATAAACAGAGTAAATTTGGACAAGAGTGCTAGACGTTTCACTGTAAGGGGCTGGGCAAACACCAAAGGCGAAATGTAATTACCCTCCATCGTCCGGGGGGGGGGGGGGGGGGGGAAGCGCCTGGAAGATGCATGTTTGAATCACTAATTCAAAATATAATTATAGACTGACAATGGCTGTACGATTTTTTTTTTTTTTTTTTTGGGGGGGGGGGGGAATGTTCTATTCGGGAACGCACAAGCGAAGGAGCGCGGCGACGTAAAGGGGGGGGGGGGGGGCGACCCCTCCCCCGGGGGGAGATTTTGAATGATCTTGTGACTCGTTGGATGGAACATTGGTTGTACCTTTTGCAAGCAAATGTGTTGGCAGATTTAATCTTTTCAAATGCTAAGAAAATAGAACAATCATTATATTAAGCTTTACAATTCATGGGGGGGGGGGTGAACAATCCCTACAGGGAAAAAATCAATTGGGGACACATCCGCCTCGTATGCTCACAACTCTCACATCGGGTTTGTACATGAAAATATTTCAATATTTCAGAATAACGGTTTTGGTCACATATTATCTGCACTCTATCCCGTAGAGCCATCGTTTCAATGTTATTACAAGACTACTGTGATTTTAATTAATTAAAGGACACATCTAATTATCGCTCCGTCATAACAAATAAAAAAATACATTTCAATGTGAGACGTGTCGAGTGATGACATTATTTGAGTTACTTGCACGTGAACAGAAATTTAGTCATCGATCCCTGAAATTCTGGGAACATTAAAATTCACTGTAGCTTTCTCCTTACCCGTTTGCCTGAGGTCCGATTTTTTTTTTCGACACTTCTAGCATGCTATATCCCCGTCTGATTTTATTTTATCAATATCAAGGAAAACGTGAACATGGTGATTTTATTTTATCAATATTAAGGAAAACGTGAACATGGTGAGAAAATTAGCAAAAACTGTTGGGACGTGGTAATTACTGGCAGATTTCCCCATTCAATACCATTTCGGAAGACATTTGACTTGCATTCATTCATGACCTTAGTTCTCTGTATATTTGTGTAAAGATTTGTAAGCATATCACATCGCAAAGACAAAAAAAAAGAAAAGAAAAGAATAGTCACAAATTACTATTGTTTCTCTCTCCATAGGGATGTTGGTACTAAATCCTGTTATCTACGGTCTCCTGTCCGCCCTCGGCTGGCGTTCAACACTTAGAATCTTGGGAGCTCTTGTTCTTGGACTTGGCATAACTATGAGTGCAACATTTTCAACTCCTGTAAGCAAGGTGCACAGAAAAGGTGAGCAACAAAGCTTCTATTTCCATCCAATCTTCCAATCATCTCTGCCAAGTAATTTTTAGGGTATGGGGAAATGCTTGATTCGTCGTTAAACTATACAGAACTCATTGACAAAGATAATTATTATGCGTAAAGGTATAATCCTACACCGTGATTCTCCACAGTCCATGACCGTGTGACAGTCATTTTATATGACGTACCATCAACATACACATCTGGAGTCACGTCATTAGTTCGACAACCACGAGTCATACCCCTTCCTATTTCGGCAATAGTCTGTTCGATTTGCACGGAACTTGGTATATTAATAGAATAATATAGGGTCAATCCACGTCAAATCATCCAATTTTCGGAAAAGTTGTCACCCGACCCCCTCCGATTTTCTTTAAAATCGCACCAAATGTTCCCCAAAGTGTCTGACGGAAAATCCCAAAATATTTTGCCCCAAGGTCAATTGGTTGCTAAGATACAGCCTCACATAGCAACCGGTGCGCATTCAGAAAAATTAGTTAAAAGAAAATTAGGCATTTTTGATTGATTGTGGTGGCATGGATATTTATGCAAAAGTGTTCATTTTCAGGAAATTGAGAGAACTTTATAGTCTTTGCAAGAAAAACTGACTGTGACGCGAAATTGACTTTCCGTTAACGCGCACAAGGTCACCGAAAATGGTGTTAAATGTTAATTTCCAAAATTTTGATGCATATTTAGAGGCTAGTATCTTCCACATTTTATCACCTTAGGTTCTAATATATTATGCTGTTGAAGGCTTTGACTTGCTCAGTAATTTTGAAAAAAATCGGCGCATTCATGCCCACCGTTTTTACGGAGAGCGCCCTCAAAGTTGACAAAAATGAAAAATGTGCCAAATTCAAGGTCACGGATCACCCTTCGTCCCACCTAGGAATGGCACCAATTTTTGTGTATTGATAGACATTTACCTATATTATCTTGGGTTACCAAAGAAATTTTGCTCCCGAAATGTTCAATGGCAAATTTACCCTACCGAAAATGGTCGTAAATGGCCAAATTCCCATGTAATATCACATATTGGGTTTAGAGGACATTTCAAATGTCCAGGCTTTCAAGATAAAAAGGCCTAGCCCTGTGATATTTGCAGTAGGGATAGTCTGTTATACATATTTTAGTAATATACACCACAAAACACTTTCATTACATAATAATGACCTTGAAATTTAATCCAAATTTTGATAAAAACAATAAATTGCTCCATTTTCCTCATTGCTCTGCATACAATATTATGTAATACATGTTTTGTAACACTTTTCACAGAGCAATATTTCAAGAATTATGAAAGCTGACAGCCTACCACATTAAGGTTCTAAAGTATTTGTGCTCTTCTTTCAGATTTTGTGTCAATTTGATCATGAATGTTATACCCTTGACCTTGAAGTGCTTCTAAGAATAGCTGTAAATTTGTTAACTACAAACCTACACACAATCATGACAGGTGTATTATGGCATGCTATACTAAGCTGTGATTCTTTCACAAACACAAAAGCTTTTTATGGTGTAAATGTAAATACTGGAATTAATCTATACATGCTTGCAAGATATGTTACAATGAATTACTTTGTTCTGACAATGACCCTCAATTTCAATCAAAAAAGGGGACAGTAATATTTTGTGATTTTGTGTGCATTTCCTATGGAAAACAGTGCTTTGTGGTGAAACTCATAAAAACTTGACCATTTTTACTATCTATCACTTTGATTGATTAATTCTATTGTAGTTATGTTAGAAAAGTGGGCTGTGACAATTTCCAATAAAAAAAAAAACATGGTTATGATGTAGAAAACAGAAAAACAAAGAAATACATAAGAAATTCCAAAAACAAGAAAATACATAAGAATTGAAATGATTTTGGAAGTTTTCATATGGTACAGAACAAATCCCCCGAAAAAGAAGACTCTCAGTCCTTTTAATGTGCGTTTCACAGGCTAGAATAAGAGTCTCACTATGTTGGGCGCAATGTCCATAATTATCAACTATCATTACGTACTTAAATACAGGTCTTTATGGAGAGGAATAGGCATTTCTCATGATTTTGAAGGTCATAAATCGAGGGTCATTATCAGAACAAAGTAATAGACTGTAACATATCTTGCAAGCATGTATAGATTAATTCCAGTATATACATTTACACCATAAAAAGCTTTTGTGTTTTTGAAAGAATCACAGCTTAGTATAGCATGCCATAATACACCTGTCATGATTGTGTGTAGGTTTGCAGTTAACAAATTTACAGCTATTTTTAGAAGCACTTCAAGGTCAAGGGTATAACATTCATGATCAAATTGACACAAAATCTGAAAGAAGAGCACAAATACTTTAGAACCTTAATGTGGTAGGCTGTCAGCTTTCATAATTCTTGAAATATTGCTCTGTGAAAAGTGTTACAAAACACGTATTACATAATATTGTATGCAGAGCAATGAGGGAAATGGAGCAATTTATTGTTTTTATCAAAATTTGGATTAAATTTCAAGGTCATTATTATGTAATGAAAGTGTTTTGTGGTGTATATTACTAAAATATGTATAACAGACTATCCCTACTGCAAATATCACAGGGCTAGGCCTTTTTATCTTGAAAGCCTGGACATTTGAAATGTCCTCTAAACCCAATATGTGATATTACATGGGAATTTGGCCATTTACGACCATTTTCGGTAGGGTAAATTTGCCATTGAACATTTCGGGAGCAAAATTTCTTTGGTAACCCAAGATGATATAGGTAAATGTCTATCAATACACAAAAATTGGTGCCATTCCTAGGTGGGACGAAGGGTGATCCGTGACCTTGAATTTGGCACATTTTTCATTTTTGTCAACTTTGAGGGCGCTCTCCGTAAAAACGGTGGGCATGAATGCGCCGATTTTTTTCAAAATTACTGAGCAAGTCAAAGCCTTCAACAGCATAATATATTAGAACCTAAGATGATAAAATGTGGAAGATACTAGCCTCTAAATATGCATCAAAATTTTGGAAATTAACATTTAACACCATTTTCGGTGACCTCGTGCGCGTTAACGAAAAGTCAATTTCGCGTCACAGTCAGTTTTTCTTGCAAAGACTATAAAGTTCTCTCAATTTCCTGAAAATGAACACTTTTGCATAAATATCCATGCCACCACAATCAATCAAAAATGCCTAATTTTCTTTTAACTAATTTTTCTGAATGCGCACCGGTTGCTATGTGAGGCTGTATCTTAGCAACCAATTGACCTTGGGGCAAAATATTTTGGGATTTTCCGTCAGACACTTTGGGGAACATTTGGTGCGATTTTAAAGAAAATCGGAGGGGGTCGGGTGACAAGCACTGGATGATTTGACATGGATTGACCCTATACGTAGATTTTTTTTCTTCATATTCTTGTTTGTTATTTTAATTGTTTCAACATAATCACGCTCCATGCAAATCTTTATAAATCTTTTTATACAGTCGTAAATTTCGATATATCATAAGGGATTGAATATTGGTTGTAACTGACAAACAAAACTAAAAAGAATTAGTAAAAAGTAACAACATTGCCAAGCTTTGCCTTATTTACTTTGTATACTCATAGATATACAAATTACTTGCATAGTGTGCAAAAAAGCTGATTGCTTAGGAAGAAATAGCTGGAAGAGATGTGGCATTCCACATAATTATACCATAAGGGATTGTAGGACACTGAAACCGCGTTCATAACATAAACAGTATATCGTAATATTGTAGTTATAAGAAATGGTGCTATGTGTTTGAAGGCCGTTTTTTTTTTGTTTTTTTGCTACAGGATAGACTAATACACATATGAATGAGGAGTAATACACGTAGATAGTTTTACTTGACCTGTGGTCAGGAATCTTATCTGACACAACAACTATGGATCAGACCATGGACCAGGGTCCATGGTCAGATTTACACAACGAGGCTATCAAAATGTGGGTTTAACATCAGAGAAAAGGAAATTTGAGAGCCATATTACGTCGATGCGAGGCAGCGTGAAAAAAAAGAGAAAAAATCGAGGCCCTCCCCCCGCCTAATTAGCCTGTACAACCATTCCATAGATTTCCTCATCAGTCACTCATTGGAAGCTTGTTTCTTCCGGCCACCCACCGAAGTATATCGGGTCGCAGTCTGATGAATTTGAATCCGACATGGTTGGACGACTATCAGGTCAGTGTCAGACATGTCGCGCGTGATCCCCACTGGACGATCTTGCCTCCTCGGATCACCGCCCGACATGTCTGACGAAAGTCGACCAACACGAGTCGGATTCATCGGCCTAATATCCGATTCGCTTCGGTTGGAAGCGATAAACTTTGCTTCCGACGAGTGACCGATGACAGAAAATCTCTGTGGAATTGGAATATTAGCCACTGCTACGTTTCATCAAGGCTCCGAGTACCTCTAGTTTCATATAGACAATTATACTGTATACACACTACGATGACCAGGATTTTGTGAGGCATTTTACATTTCGTATTTGATGTGAAGTGTACTCTTTTAGTAATACAGATAATATGTTTGCCTATATACTCCTTCATGATCGACTATTTTTAACGGTAAGAATCATTGTATGACTAGTTTGTTTCGTGGCTCCTCTGACACCCTAAAAAAGAGACCTTCTTTTTAGTCCACGTGTCAGATGAGGCTATACATGAGAACTCCATCAGTCCTCTCAAGCAAACAGAGAACGAAGGAAACAACACGACACCCAACACACTGCAGCCATCCCGCCAGACAGGCCGCTATGAAGTCTACAAGTTTCCTGAATGGTGGATTCTCCTTCTGGCCACCATTAGTAGCCAAATGTCTCTCTCGATTTTCTTCTTCTATTGGGTGAGTGCATGGTTGAGATATTTCACTAGGAAGCCAATACACTGTACAGCCATCCGTGCTTCACACCCCCTGGAATCTCCTTATTCTGCATGCTTTTGGTTACTAGAGATTCACTGCTAATCTAAAAAAATAAATGAATACAGAAGTAATAGATATGTAAACAAATACATGAATAGATAAATAAGAAAATAAATAAATAAATAAATATAGCATGCATGCATGTATAATAAAAAAAAGTAAATAAGATTCCAAGCTTGAAATACACTGTCGTTTACTGTAAACCTATTGTAAGAGCAATTATCAAAAGAACTTTGCTCAGTCGAAACTCATACTTTTTGTTTATTTTGATATTGTCATGTGAGTAAAATGTTACGTCTCAAAAAATAACAAAGAAATCTTGAAAAATTCTATTTTCTAGCACAAGGAAACCCAATGACACCCAAATGAGAGAATCTTTAAAACAATGTATTCTTCTACATGTATACGAAACTAGAAATACGTGAGTGAATACAAAATACATCAGTACGCATATTCTGAAGTTAATATCTAGGGATGTCCCGGACTGAACTAGAGGTCGGTTTTCACATTTTCATCTCCTTTTTGAAAACGTCAATTTTCTACAAACTATTAGCATGTATAGTATTGCCAGTGTGATAGACTTTGCAAATCTCCGCCATGCCTTCCGGGAGGTCCCCAAAAGCACTCGAAGTTTTCTGTGTTCTTCTTGGGTAATACAGTGTATTCTTCAAAAATATGTGGTAGGTAAACTTGCTATACTCATCAGGTGAGCGCAAGACCATGGATCTCCAGTTCTTTTTTAAGGCATACAATAATCATGTGTATATAGAAATACATGTGTATGGGAAATAGTTCCTCCAAAGAATTGCTTCATTAATTCTATATAACTAATTAACGATTTCTGTAACGGTAAGTCAAATAAAAGGTTCATTCGCTTTAACAAAATACTAAATTTACTTGCATAATATCCCGTACATCCTTTAAAAAGCCTGGCACTTTCCGAAAGCTATATACATGCAATTTAAAGTGCATCGATCCCTGTTATTAGTATGTCATTAAGAATTGACGAGTCTAAAAGCTATGTACACGCTGCATGTGCATTCAGATAATGGTACAGACAGACTAAGATCTTTTCGTCCTGGTCCTGGTCCATCTCAGGGAGAACGACGAGAACGCATGTGATTCATGGAAGCCATGCCGTAGAGAACGACGCGAATGGGCCCCAGAAGATAACGCGCCTCGGCGTGCGTCGCGTCGTTACTCCCTGTGCGTTACTCCCGGGCATGGATACCTTGAATCGCGTGCGTTCGTGTCGTTCTTTCTGGCACAAGACGTTTCGTCCTTGAGCCTGCATAATACAGGTAGTGTCAACGCGTGCATTAAGCAGGGCACATGACAAGACCGTTCTCAAACTTTCTTCTCTGCCTTTTAGGATTGATCTCTCGACTCTCCACTCCTCCATCCTGGTCCTCCGTGCTATTTCTGTGTTTTGTTATGTTCTTTCTCGGTCATCCTGTTCAGGCAAAGCTCGTGTTGTCTCTTGGATTCAAAGAATCAACAGCAGCGGTTGCTATGCCGATCATGGCAGCCTCGGAATTAGCGGGAAAACTGACTACTGCAGTGATCGCCGACTACCTGCCATTCCCGAAGCTCTTCCTCTATTATGTACCCATTGTAGTGGGTATATGCATCATGCTCAGCGTCAAACACATCACCACTTTACCTCTGATGTTTGTAATCTCATCCTGTAAGATCATCGAGACACTGTCGTTGAATCATTGGCGTGTTGGTGTCAGAATGTAAATGTTTCTAACTGTTATGGAAGGAGATCAATTTGAAAAGTTGTCGAACTTTGTGGACAGAGTTGTAAAGTGTAAAGCGATGCTCAAAACTTCAAATCAACGAAGAAACTCGCATGCTTGCAAATTCTTGAAAAAAATCAAGCTATCATTATCTACTATTTTCTACGAACTACAAGTACAAAGGGCTGTATAAAGAATAATATATATGCTTGTAAATCCCAGAAGGGAAAGCTTTACTGGAAGACAAATTTGGATTATACAGTATGATGCCCCTCTTCCAAGCTGGCAATGATAAAAATATTACACATAAATCTTTTTTATACTTATTTTCCCCGGTCTTATTAGCTCTTCTGAGTCAAAAGCTCAAGTGACTTTTTGCAATCATTCATCGTTCAGCGTCCGTTGTGCGTCGACTTTTCACATTTTTAGCTTTTCAATGAAAACAGATTTCCACCAAATCAGAATTGGCAGGTAGCATTAATTATAGGATCACAATTTATTCAAATGGACACCATGCCCCCATCAGGGACTTGGGGGCCAATTGGGGCCAAATGTATACACTTTCATTGGTTTTCTTTTCTTTTTCTTTTTTTTTCTAAATGACATGGTGGATTGTCGTTAAACTTGGCAGGAAGAAGCCCTCGGATGATGGGATCTTACTTCTTCAAATTTGCACATGTCCGCCCCCTCCCCCATTCTCTACAAATATTTCCTCAAGAGCTTAAGTAGTGCTATGAGCAGGTATACTGATGATTGTAACTTCAGGTTTGTTCATGGTAGATCCGAGGGTGCCCCCGGGGCCCTGAAGAGGTGCAAATATTGGCCCAATTTTCACATTTCAACTTCCTCCAGAAACTCGATGATAGATTTTCACGAAATTTGTTTGGCAGGTAGCATCCCTATAGGGGCATAGAATCGCACTTTGTTCAACTGGGCATATTTCCTCACCCCTCACCCCCCCCCCCCTTCGGCGGCCCAAGGGAGTCCCACAGCTCCAAAATTAGGGAATGTTTAACAAAAAAAAATCTTGTTGGGGTTCAGTTTTCACCATTTCTTTTTTCTTTTAAAGATAATACAGTGTACATAATAATACAGTGTAGTACATAGCATTTTTTTTTTGCCCCATAAATTATGTACTAATGTACAATGTAAGTATGTTTATGCCATATCCAGGGTTGGCCCCCTTCTGGCAGGGACCAAATAAGGGTCAGTTTTTACATTTTTATCAACTTTTTGAAAATGCATGGTCAGATTTTCCATAAATATGGCAGGTATTATTGTCATGGTGATAGAATAGGCAAGTCGATACCACGCCCTTATTGAGGTCCCTAAATTTGCTATGCTCTTCTAGGGTGACAGTATGCAAGAATATGTGCAAGGTGAACTTACGATACTCGGGTGAGTATCGCAGAGAAATCGCAGTAGGCCTATCTCTTTATACTGATTTTATTCGAAATATAGATAGAACAGCAGAACATCAGAATCAGCGTTCTGCGAACGATAAATACGGAGAATTACGGAGAACAGGATTAACAAAATGATGCAGTTCAGCTGTGCCATCCATGGTACAGCAGTATTATGAGTAAATAATAACCATGCACATGGATACCAACATGTACACATGCGCAACAGTACTCACATGTCTAAGTGTATACAGGCTTGCACACACACACACACACACACAGATATATATGTGTGTTCATACAACTAACAAAAATTACATCACATCCGAGTGGGATATGGGATGCATGCAAGTTCAGTGTATTTTCAAATTCCTGGAATCATACAAAATCTTGCGCATAAAACATGACCATGTTCATCAGCATACCATTGTTATTTTTCCATCCTGATTTTCAGGCAAAAGTCTGGACAAACAAATTGATAATCCAAAGGTAATGTAGTTGTAGTGTGGTAGCGCAGGTATTGATAATGATACAGTATAACTTGTTTGTAACATCGATCGTTTTGTTTTCGTGATGCTGATGGTAGGGCCTACACAGTATTAATTTTGTAGTAGTAACACCGTAATGACATTAGCTGTACGCACCAGGGGTGACAGTTCGTTATTCTCAAGGTTCAAAAGTCCGAAGTTCGTTAGAGAAACTAGATATATCGCTACGGCTACTGATATGCCTCCGCCATAATGCTGGTTCTCCTAATAGGTCTGTAGTACAATGTCTTGACAATGTGTGATGACAGTTTCACACAACTGGCAAAATATTAAAATGACAGGTTTGACACAAATGTGCTGAATGTTCACTTTCCTAGAACTAGGTTCAATTGGATGAATGATTAAAATGTCAGAGTGCAGGTATTTGGGGAACTGATGATTTTTACTTGACTTTTGACCCTTTTATAAGTTTATGCATTGAGTAATTTTCAAGGTATTGAGAAAAAGTATAATTTCAGTATCACACGGGAAAATAGCATTATCTAAACCTGGCCTTTGATCTTTGACCTCACAGTTCCAAAGAGACTCACTGTTAGGTTGAACATGCATAAATATGTAAGTTTCATGATGATACCTTGAGTTACTTTCGAGATATGGAGGAAAAAGTGCAATTTAGCACTTTCACTTGACCTTTTACCTTTTGACCTTTGACCTTTTGGCAAGAAACTTCCCCAAAAATATATATTGGGTAATACATGCCATACATCAAGTTAAAAAAAAAAAAAACCCTTCAGGCATATTGCATTTTAAGGAAAGTAGTGATATTTTGAGAAGTTGACCTTGACCTTTGACCCACCTGACCTTTGACCCATGACCCCCAACTTCCCTAGATAATCACTGCCCATCGGTACAAGCATATATACTAAGTTCCATGAAGATACCTTGAACCATTTGCGAGATATGGAGAAAAACATGAAATTTCAATTTTTTTTCACAAAATAACCTGTGACCTTTGACCTTTGACCCTGTGACCCTAAAATCCACACAAAGTATTATCCCCCAAGGATATGCCCTCATACCAAGTTTGATGTAAAACCATCACACGGTTCTTGAGATATCGACAAAAACAAAATGGGACGGACGGACGTACGGACGGAAGTACGGACGGACGGACGGACGGACGGACGACCCGAAAACATAATGCCTCCGGCCACTTCGTTGCGGAGGCATAAAAAGAGGGGAGTGGGTCGTTTTTCCTAACAATTGTTCATCAGAAAATGAGAAAATGTTCGTTAGTACAGTATAGCCACTCTATTACTTTTTTCCGTTACCGGACTAACTGGCCTTACTTTATTTTCGGACTATCTAACCTTGGGAATTTCCTACAAATCTTATATATTTCACTTTCGGACTACTGAACCTTTGAAATAACGAGTCCTGTTTCCTATTCCGAAGGATCGAATACAGTAATCGAACTTTTGGAATAACGCCTGTTCGGCTTAAAGAACCCTGTTTCATTTTCGGGCAAACGAACATCTAGGTTTACGGATTTGCGTTTCAGAATAACGAACCTTGGCAATAGCGAACATCAACCCGCAGCAGGAGGTACCGCGGTTCGGGACCGCGGTTTTTACAAAATTAATGCATCAGAATTATTTACTTTAAGAATTGTTTCCTTTTCAACATGTTACTTTATTGACAGGTTTCACTCCTATTTTTCTATTCCATCGACAGTAACTGGCTTGTTCGTCAATTCACTCCTCAACACCCTGCCTTATGTTATAACAAGTGAAGTTTTCCCAGATCGGGACTCAGTGCCTATGACGTCCATGATAGTGACTGTTGGCACTGGTTGGACGTTGGGGGCAGTATTCGGCAAGTTTTCTATCACTTTTTTCAGGTCTTTTAGTACAAAGTGTAGGGACCTGCTCGCCAAATTATTGATGTAATACCCCGTTGTGATACTCCTACTACATACTCAGACAAAATGTTTACTGCTATTTACCTCGCTAAAATATAATCATAGCACGTTGATTGACTGCACCTAATCTTTGAGGCCTGCGGGGTGACAATTACAGTCATGAACATTAACGTGGGAGATTGCTGATTTCAATTCGTTTTATTGTCCGGTTCAAAAATTGCCATGACATCTATCAGGGATTAAATGAGATAGCCTATGATGTTCAATTCACAAAATTAATGTACTGGTAAAAGTAACACTGGTTTCATTTCTTACCCATCAACCCTTTTTCAGGTTACAGTTTGGACTTCACTGGTTCATTTAGTGGCGCACTGAATGGATGCATGGCAGCCTACACATTCTCTGCTGTCCTCCTCTTGTCTGTGGTTCTATACCAAAAATACTTGGCTGAAGATCGCTACGTCATGTGGAATACTGTTAAACATCGACATGGAGTGAAACAAGCGTGTACTGACAATGATTTGGCAGAACTCTAGAAGCACAATGTCATGCTTCAGCTGATCCTACTGTTGATAACGTACGAGCTATATGTACGTAATCTTCGGGAACTTTTGTAAAGCTGTCAGGATTTAAAAAAAAACACAACCCAAAAAACTTGTCAATCCTGATCAAGAAAGAAAATGACACGAGTGCGCATGGAGATATAACCCCATGTAGGGGGTTTTCTCGACATTTTTCGTGATAATTCTTAAAACGAGAAGAATTGCAATAATTAAGAGAAAAACAACCATGTTTTTGGAACATTTAATTATTCATTCTTATAGATCACATACATGTTGTAATTGGCAACATGAGTGCGAATTTTTGCCATGATTGCGCGATGGACGGCCGAAATTGGGGGGGGGGGGGAGCAAAATAAGTCCCCCTCTCCCCACTATACTATTTCAAAATATTCCGCACTATATAGCGGAACAAGAAAATTACCTGTTTTAACCGAATTAAGATTAGTGACTATTAAAATGACAAACAAAACGTAATACCCATACCAGCATGCCAATGCTCGTACTTTAAGCAAGCATGATGAAGTTCTAATGATCTGGGTATTTGGTTTTATTTTGTTTCTGTTTTGTGTTTTTTCAGTTTGGAGCAAAGATATGTGTGGCAGTGGGTCATTTGCCCCTTACTCTGGTCTCCAAAATATACATTTTGTATCCAAATAACATCTGAGCATTACAGTCACAACTTACCACATTACTTGCCGCTTGTCTTGCCCCTCAAGATTTTTCCCCATCTTTAAATCCATCGTAGACAGGTATCCGTCTACTCTCATTTTCAGTGTTTTGTTCTCTTCCTCTCTCTCTCTCTCTCTCTCTCTCTCCCTCTCTCTCTTCATAATACGAGTGTAGTGGAGACGTGCATTGTCAGTTACTGTGATTCATGAGCAAATAAAGAATTCTCTAACCAATCTTTTCTATTATTATTAGGAATTATTGATTCGTGTTTGTGAGTGCTGACATATCAATAAAAGGATATAACCCACAAGGCATCCTAATTTCTTACAAAGATCAAGGATAGAAGTACAGTTCGAAGGTGTCCCACAAGGCTTTGACTGGATTACTAGTTTCTCTTCATTTGAATTTTAACAAAGGGCAAGTTGGTATATGCATAAATAAAGATTTTAGAAAAGGTCATTGCTTATCCCCCAGTTACAAAACAGGTACAGCATGAGACTATGAACACAATTTCAGAACAATACATTAAGGGACCCAAGGCATTCCTTGCCAGCGAGAAGGTTAGCAATGACCTTCTGGTATGCGCTGGTGAACTATGAGACACAGCTACATAGCTACATGTTCTTTGCATGCTTCCTAGAGAACAGCATAATAAATGATGGGTATTTGATTACCTCATTTCAGATGTCTATATAAATTGCCGTGCGTTGGAATACAGTAAGAATCCACCACGGATATGACCCTTAGATGAATATAATGCATATTCCCGAGTACTCCACATCACAAGCAGTCCATTACTCCTATACATGTATATACGACTGTAAAATATGTCGTCATGAAGCATGAACATGTCTTGGACTTGACGGCGTTTCATATATTTGGCGTACTTATGTCTACGGGATCGGTCACGGCTTCTACAGCCTGAGCGGCCCTGAGGACGGTGGTGTCTTCAAAGTGCCTTCCTACCAGCATGAGTCCAACAGGTAAGCCGTCCAGGAATCCGGCGTTGACGCTGATGGCGGGATGACCCGTCAGGTTGAAAGGCATCGTGTTGATATTGACCTCAGATGCTCTCTTATGATATTCTGTGATTGATGAAAAATACATGAACAAAACTTATTGTAACATAAGTTAGTGCATTCTTGCAACTTGATTGGTCAATTGACACGTAATCATTTCTCACTAACTGTGTGAATTTTTCCTTTCCAGTTATGCCATTCCCATAATAGTGCATCGCGTTATTACCAGACGTATGATTTTTCCATGCATTCGGTAAACTAGACAGCACTTATGAATTATTGACCCATTTTATAAAACAGATAACTCACAGTTGCTGTTTTTTTTTCCCGTGAGACGCAAGGAATCGTGTACACGTAGTAGGCTTACCTCTGAATTATATGAACCTACTCGGCTCAAAGAATTTAGACGTACTTTGTGTACCAGGACAATACTGAGACCAACCCTTTGAAACCTGCGAGTTATATGACTGTATACTGTAAATTCCATATTGTTACTTCTAAAGTCTTGTAGACGCGAGTAAAATGACACAAACGACAGTAAATCTTACACTTGGTATACATGCATTATATATACTTGACTCTGTGGTGCAGGGTAATCCCATTGAATTTTTCTCTAATGATTCAAATTAGGGTGCAAAAATGATTAAAAATGAAGTTTGTCACACAACAAGTGGTACAGAAATTCAAAACCTGGTTGAAATCACAAAATAAGGCCTGTTAATTGCCTAGACGATTCACACTAGTTTAGGCAAGATTGGAGCAAGATTCTAGAAGCTCGAGATTAAATTCAACAGATGTTGAACACTGAGGGCGTTTGGCCAAAATATGATTTGACTGCTGAGGCCTACCTGCGAGACTGTCTGCCTGGGTGAGGAGTTTGGTGGCGGTGAAGGGAATGGTCGGGAGTGCTAAAATGTCCACTTCTTTCAATGCTTGATCATAGCCACTCCGGAGAAGCTTGGCAAGATTGCGCCCTCTAGCATACACAAGACCACGGTAGTTCCTCTTCATGTACTCGGCTTTCATGAGAAGCAACTAAAATTCAAATGATATAATTATGAACATTGCGGTCCAGATCTTACTCAAGGCGAATATCATTTCTGATATTCAGCAGATTTCATGCGAAATATGGAAGTCATATTTTGCCAGAGAGCTCCTTTAAAGGTAGGGAATCCCATTTGCACGCCTTAAATGAAGAGTTGTATAAATACAGTGGCATGTTGAAGAGAATATCATTTTAGAAACTTCCATAAAGTATTGAAAGTGGAAGGTAACATTTAGTACATTTTTTTGACGGTTAGATTTTGAATTGAATTGTTTTCGGGGCTCACCGTAAATTCCAGTACATTACTAGGCTACCTTTGCAGACCCATGTACTGCATGTGTGTCCATCATGTATATTTTGTGAAGAAAGTTTATCAACACTTACAAACATTTCTATATACAATTGTACATTCTTACCACACACTCTATATATGTTATTACATCAGCTCTTGTACTTTTAGATTTGTGTTTATAGATCACAAATACAGAAGAATGCAACAAAAAAGGCTTAAGTGTGGCTGACACACAGAACTACTGAGTAGTTGAGTTTTTGTGCATTATTCAAATTTTAGATAACTGTTGACTTCCAAATTTCTAAGCAGTGGCCTAAGCAAGTCCCCTGAGGTTCATATGTAATGTTTTGCTGCATTTTGGGAGGTCTGTAAAAGGTATCCCCTACCTTTAAGTAACAGTAGCTCCCTAGCTGGTCTCGTGTATGGGTATTGGGCCCTTGCTGCATGGCCGGGTCAAAAAGCTTTGATAAATAAACTTGAATATTAATATACACACACACTTTTATGTAAGCAAGTATCATTCACGTATCATGTCACAATTATAGCTGCCGATGTATTTACATATCGAAAAACAAAGCATGTATCTGAGAACGAGATCTGAAGACTTTTTCTTTTGTGTACACGTAAGTCCCTACACGCCTCTCCGCGTTGAGCGTCGACACCATTAATATCCCTACGAATACGCAAAAATATGAATTATAAAGTATCAAAATTAATAAGAAAAATGCAATACGTTTTACCGAACTTTACACTTTGCGCCAGAGCATACGTACATGAAATCCTGCAGTGTTCTGGTGATATACAATCAAACTCGCATTGAGAAAGTCGCATTAAAAAGACAAACAATCGATTTACTTAAATTTCGACTTACACAATAACGGTAGAATTAACACATGCGTTTAACTATTTTGACAGATTTTTTCCTTCCACTTAGCCAATTTGTGCGAGGTTGACTATATAGAGTGTACTTTCTATGGCTACAGAATCACTCAGGGTTGCAAACGTAGTGGGAATGTAACCTCCAACTAATCTTTGGCACTTGAGCTATGCAAATACCTCTCAGAGAGAAAGTAACGTTACTGGGGATATGCCGCCCTGCGTAGCCAAATAAAAAAAATAACGGTTCATTGTATATCAACTGTATAGAATAACTTCAAATCTGAAAAGAGGGTACGAATTGCGCTGTAGCTATACCTTCATTTGATTAGATATGTTATTGGGACTCGATGCGAACATCTTGCCACTTTCAGTCACAAAGCTCGTGGGGTAGAACCCGGTGTGGCCACTTCCGGCACCTGGAAAGAAACGGCATCCTGTTCATTAGCGGCAACTTGTTCGTACTTATTATCACTGGCCTTATTGCTGCAGGACTTGGATGACATTACATAACGCAACATAAGGGTCTTATTCGAGACTGATTTTTATACTACTGTAGTACTGTATCACAAACGGAGAGCTGTTCTATAGACCAGAAACAAAACAATACTGTTTTCAAAACATTTGTGCATCTGCAACAACACCACCCGCTTATCAAGACCAGGACATTTGATTCACTCGTTGTCTACATGTAATAACATCCGTTACCATTTTTACCCTCTTATTGTGTTTGTGCGGGGGGGGGGAGGGGGGGGGGGCTCTTTTGTAGCTTTAAAATGGCCCGAACAGTCCGACCCCGTCTGTACAAGCGATTTGGCCTGATATGGAGAAACAATGTTTATGATTGCATTTTGTAAGCTGCCAACACAGTGGTAGCTACGTAGGTCGTGCACACCACAACAGAATCGTATTTTATGCTAGCCAAAATGAAATCGTAATTATGCAACTGAAGCATTTTACTGTAAATTCATCGCATGTTTTTGTAGGAAATAGCATAGATAAATTGCGTGGGTTTGTTGGAGTTTTCATTGTAGTGTTTAAAATCACTTTTTTTTTTCGGGGGGGGGGGGGGTGGTCTTCACTTCTTAGAGGCGTCAGGATAAGAGAGGGCAGTATTATATAGATGATGACTGGCGGGTGAGGGAACATATCGAATGTTCCGGCCCGAAGGGTTTGAAATGCTATTGAGGGAGGTTATAAGTCCCGAGACGAAGTCGAGGGACTTATGGCCTCCCAAAATAGTATTTCAGACCCTGAGGGTGGAACGTTTGGTACATGTTCCCGACAACAAAAGTCATCATCAGTTATATTATATGCAACGGCGTAAATCCGTACTGAGGAGTGGGGGATGATCGGCGATAGTCACCATTACCACGATTACAAGCCCATAACTGGACCGGCGCAGCCTTGGGAGGGATGGGGTGGAGAAGCTTGGTGCCCCTGTAGAGCCCACTCATGTCAAAATCGCCCACTAATGTCAAAACAACCACTAATGTCATAACACGTCGACGACAAATGACAAAACAAACCACTAATGTCATAACGCGTCGACGACAAATGTCAAACAACCACTAATGTCATAACACGTCGACGACAAATGTCAAAACAACCACTTATGTCATAACACGTCGACGACAAATGTCAAAATCGGATCAACCACTAATGTCATAACACGTCGACGACAAATGTCAAAATTTTCCATTTTTACTGCAAATGTCATAACACGTCGACGACAAATGTTAAAATCGGATTAACCACTAATGTCCTAATACGTCGACGACAAATGTCAAAATTTCCACATTTTCTGCAAAATGTCATGACGCGTCACAAGGGGGGGGGGGGGGGATCGAGGAATTCCATAAAGGGGAGGTGCCTTTTCAAAATCAAAGGCTGGCGCGACCCTCGGCCCCCCCCCCCCCCCCCCCCCATTTTCTTATTTTTATTTCTGTTGTGTTCACAAAATAAAGAGAGGGGGGCACTAAAGGGGGGTGCGCCCCCTCTAAATCCGCGATTGCGTCAACCACAAATATCAATATTGGATTAACCACAAATGTCATAACACGTCGACCACAAAATGTCATAACGCGACACAGGGGCGCATCCATGAATTCCGTAAAAAAGGGGGGCCTTTACAAATTCAAAGGCTGGCGCGACCCCCATTTCTTATTTTTGTTTCTGTTAGTGAGGGTACACGAGAGGGGGAAGCGCCCCCTCTCGATCCATCATTGCGTCAACCACATTATGGAAAAACTCATTGCTTGCATTACAGGGGCGGACTCAGGAATTTTGCAAAGGGGAGGCATCTTTACAAAGTCAAAGGCTGGCGCGACCTTCTTTGACGAAATAAGGAGAGGGGCACTAAAGGGGGATGCGCCCCCTCTCAATCCACGATTGCGTCAACCACAAGTCAAAATCGGGGATTAACCACAAATGCAATAACACGTCGACCACAAATGTCATAACGCGTCACAGGGGGGGGGGGGGAATCCAGGAATTCCGTAAAGGGGGGGGGGGCGCCTTTACAAAATCAAAGGCTGGCGACACTCCCCCCCCCCCCATTTCTTATTTTTGTTTCTGTTGTTTTAACCTAATAATTAGAGTGAGAGTGCACCACAGGGGGATGCGCCTCCTCTCGACCCATCATTGCGTCAACCACAAATATCAAAACTCATTGCTTGCATTACGGGGGCGGATCCAGGAATTTCGTAAAGGGGAGGCGGCTTTACAAATTAAAGGCTACCGCACCCCCCCCCCCCATATTCTTCTTTTTATCTATGTTGTTTTAATAAGCACAAATGACCAAACTCATTGCTTGCATTACAGGGGCGGATCCAGGAATTTCGTAAAGGGGAGGCGGCATTGCAAAGTAAAAGTCTTGCGCGACCCTCCCCCTCCCCTATTTTCTTCTTTTCATTTCTGTTGTGTTGACGAAATAAAGAGATTGTGCACTAATGGGGGATGCACCCCCTCTCAATCCGCGATTGCGTCAACCGCAAATGTCAAAATCGGGGATTAACCACAAATGTCATAATGCGTCGACCACAGATGTCAAAATTTTCAAACTAACTGCAAATGTCCTAACGCGTCACAGGGGTGGATCCAGGAATTCCGTAAAGGGGAGGGGCGCCTTAAAAAAAAAATCAAAGGCTGGCGTGACCCCTCCCCCCATTTTCTTATCTTTATTTCTGTTTTAACATACTATAGTGAGGGGGAACCAAAGGGGGAAGCACCCCCTCTCGATCCATGATTGCGTCAACCACAAATATCCAAACTCATTGCTTGCATTACGGGGGCGGATCTAGGAATTCCGTAAAGGGGAGGCGGCTTTACAAAATAAAAGGCTGGCGCGACCTTCGCCCCCACCCCATTTTCTTATTTTTATTTTTGTTGTGTTGAAAAAAAAAATAAAGAGAAGGGGCACTAAAGGGGGATGCGCCCCCTCTAAATCCGCGATTGCGTCAACCACAAATATCAATATTGGATTAACCACAAATGTCATAACGCGTCACAGGGGCGGATCCAGGAGTTTCGTAAAGGGGAGCCACCTTTACAAAGTTAGAACTGCCTCACCCCGTTTTTTTCTTTTTTATTTCTTTTGTTTAAAAAAAATGAAAGAAGGCAGCAGAGAGGAATGCGCCCCTCTTGATCCGCGATTGCACTATAGGGGCGGGTCTAGGAATTCCACAAAGGGGAGACGCCTTTAAAAAAAATCAAATGCCTGCGCAAGCCACCTCTCCTTTTTTTTTTTTTTTTTTATTTAACTTCTCTCGTGCTAACAAAAATAGAGACGATGAGGGGGTATACCGCCCCCCCCCCCCCTCTCCACCCGCGACTGCGTCAACCACAAGTTTTTGGCAAATCTCATTGTTTGCATTGCATGGGGCGGAACCAGGAATTCCGTAAAGGGGAGGCCCCTTTACAAAAGATTGCCGCACCCCCATTCTTTTTTTTTTTTACGTTTGAACAAAAGAAATAAAAAGAAAAACTAGAAATGTCGCTATGGCGACAGGTATGCCTCCGCAAATTTGCATTATTCTGTCACTAGATATACAGTTTATCTTAAAAATACCAGACAAGAGTATCACAAGATTAGCAAGAAATTGCAGTCACATGTTTGATGGCATATCACAAATTTGTTGAGAGGCGCATTCCTTGAAGTACATACATTTTTATGCGGACTACTAGTAAGTCTTTGCAGAGTGCAATTATTTGGGAATTTTGAAAAGTTTAATGATTGACCTTGCTGTGCATTGTTAAGGTCCAGTTTAGTAATGAAAGGCATATCATGACAATTTTCAGCAAAATTGCTACATTTTCAAAAGCTTGAGCATTTTATCTTTGACTCTATGCTTGACATCTTATATTGTATACCCAAATATGTATGTTTTTCGGGGATATTTTTAGCCATTACATACAAAAACGATGGAAAAACTAGTGAAATTTCAGTACTATATAGAATCCTGACATTGAAAATTATACTAAGACATTTGATAAGACTACCACTGGCTGCTTGTCATTTTATTTTGCATAAAAGTAGCAATTGCTTGCAAGCAATTGCTTCAAGCACAATTACAAGCTTGTCAAGCAAAAGAAAGCCCAAGCCTGTAATTAAATCTTGTGATTGCCCTGCACAAGTTATTGTTTGTGATTTCAACAAAAGGACATCATGCCTGTGGGAACACAAGAACAAAGGCAGGTATGATAGCATGTATATGAAAGGGTGTGTGTATTTACTGACATAGCAGAAGAGCTATAAAATAACAGTCATAAATGCATACACACACACACACACACGCGCGCGCACACACAAGAGCACACACCTACTGGCTGAATCCCATCAGGTTGCACATTGAGAGAGGTCTCCTTGCTTTCCACAGATGTTAGATGTCCTACCCATTTCTAGTCACATTTTGTATGCTAAGCAGTGGACCCTCCCCTTTCGTTGAAGCAAAAAAGTTTCTTTCCATGTCTTAGAAGAAATTTCTTCGTAGATTTATGCTTTTCCTGCAGAACTCTGGCTCTTCTTTTATAAATGTGAAAATGATGTTTAAAAGCAAATATCCCAGTTAAGCCAAAGCTCAAGCTCATTTTACAGAACATAGAAAACCACAGACAATTGCTAGAAAAAAAAAGAGAGAGCTATGTTTTACGTATATATTTTAAAGCAAATGCTTGGTCCCAGAGCAATTGCTAACGAGCAGTAAGAAATCGCTTGTGCTTGCTGGCAAAAGCTTTTGCTCACAAGCAATTCCTTGTTTCAAGCATAAGGCTAGCAAAAGCATTTGCTATTGATCTTTTATGCATTTGGCCTACTCCATATCCTGTTTGTGATGCAATTCAAGACATTGCATTCATGGATGCTTATTACACGCTAAATGTAAATGAGCTATTGCTAAACCTACACATGCAAGTTTAACCCTACCATATAGTATGGTCGCCAATCCTGGTGCTGTTCTGTAAGTGTAATGAGTCACTACTGAAACTGAAGACTACTATCTGCTATTGTACAACTGTAGATGTGCTGATCAAATTACGGTTCAGATCTATTTCTTTTTGGATTTAGATTCTCTTTAAATCCTATATGTGCTGCAAAAGGCATTGCATTCATGGGTGCCTCTTACGTGCTGAATGCAAATGACTCTTGCTAGACCCTAAGTTTAATCCTACCATGTTGTTAGGTTGCCTATCCTAGTGCCGTTCTGTAGGGAGTAACAATTCTAGTGTTGAGGCTTTTCCTCGGTTCACTGATACTCCTGATACTAGGCACCGTGTTTCTAATTTATCACTTGTGTATGACCAGGAAATCTGTATTAATACGTCCTACTAGGGCTGTTGGACTTCAGCCACGATCTTCAAAACGTACTAGCCCAGAATTCTTCTGTCAGGTCATATTCACGGGTTATACTCACTTTCAGGATCAGAAGTTGTAGAACAAGATACAGGGATTTCACTCATCTCAGGATCAACAATTCTTGTAACAGTGTAACAACTGCTAACAGCTCAGGATCAAATGATTTTGTGTCACGATCTTCCCACATTTATAGTGTCTGGAAGAATCCTAGACACATTTCCAACTTCCAATCATAAATCTTCCTGGTAAAACCAACCAATCATCACGAAGAGGCACTGCTGTCACTTGCATTTGTCTCTTAATATGTAAAATAGGATTCAGTGCTCCTCAGACACTCAGTGAGCCAGCCAATCACAGCTTTCCTCCAATCATGCATCTTCCCGGTAAAATAGACCAATCAGCATGAAGAAGGATTGCTATCACTTGCATTTGACTCTATTGCATGCAAAGTAGGATTCAATGTTCCCCAGAAATTTACCATGTTCAGTGAGCCAGCCAATTACAGCTTTCATCCAATCACACATCTTCCCGGTAAAATAGACCAATCAGAATGAAGAAGCATTGCTATCACTTGCATTCAACTCTATCGATGGAAAGTAGGATTCAATGTTCCCCAGAATGTATCCATGTTGAGTGAGCCAGCCAATCACACATCTTCCCAGAAAAATAGACCAATAAACACAAAGAAGCATTGCTAACACTTGCATTGGTCTATTTTACCGGGAAAATGTATGATTGGATGAGAGCTGTGATTGGCTGGCTCAGTGAACATGGTAAAATTCTGTGGAGCATTGCATCCTACTTTGCATAAAATAAAGAGACAAATGCAAGTGATAGCAATGCTGCCCTACTTTGGCAAAAGGAAGCAAGTGACATAGAGTAAAAATGTTACATGTACAAATGAAGAAAATAATTTTTGGGGGTATAGGGCTTTCAGCATGAAAATTTGTGATGAGAAATAATGTTGGTATTCATGCAAGTCATATAGTGATGCTTGTTATGACAATTCAAAGAATTTGATATTCCCATGGAATCTCATTATTATGTAACTTGCTTCCTGTTGCCAAAGTATTATAGATTTGTAGCAAACATGAAAAATCTGGCAAAAGGATGCATGTGACAATCATATCATGAGTATGTTTCTTGCTTCCTTTTGCCAAAGTATTATAGATTTGTAGCAAACATAAAAAATTGGCAAAAGGAAGCAAGTGACAATCGTATCATAAGGATGTCACTTGCTTCCTTTTGACGAAGTATTTTAGATTGTGTGCAATTATATTATTAAATGATTTGGCAAAAGGGGGCAAGTGACAATCAAATCATGAGGCTGTAACTTCCTTCTTTTCGCCAAAGTATTTCAGATTTTTAGGAAACATGAAAAATCTGGCAAAAGGAAGCAAGTGACAATCATATCATGAGAATGTTACTTGCTTCCTTTTGCCAAAGTACTCTAGATTTGTAGCAAACATAAGAAGATTGGCAAAGGAAGCAAGTGGCAATCATATCAGAAGGATGTTACTTGCTCCCTTTTGCCAAAGTATTTTAGATTGTGTGTAAATATAAATGATTTGGCAAAGGGAAGCAAGTAACAATCATGTCATGAGGTTGTAACTTGCTTCCTTTTGCCAATTCTTTTCATGCATTATCTGCACTTGCTTCCTTTTGCAACCCAAATATCTTATAACTTTTGGATTTTCCAGGTAAATAGAGCATGCCTTACATTTGCCAAATCAATGAAAAAGTCAACATTCATAAACATGTCATTTGCTTCCCTTTTGCCAAATTAGGGCAGAATGCTTCTTTGAGTTGATTGGTCTATTTTACTGGGAAGATGTATGATTGGATGAAAGCTGTGATTGGCTGGCTCAGTGAACACTGTAAGATTCTGGGGAACAATCAATCCTATTATGCATACAATCGAGTCAAATGCAAGTGATAGCACTGCTTCTTCATGTTGATTGGTCTATTTTACCGGGAAAATGCATGATTGGAGGAAAGCTGTGATTGGCTGGCTCACTGAGTGTCTGAGGAGCACTGAATCCTATTTTGCATATAGTAAAGAGACAAAAGGAAGTGATAGCAATGCTTCTTCATGTTGATTGGTCTATTTTACCGGGAAGATGTATGATTGGAGGAAAGCTGTGATTGGCTGGCTCACTGAACATGGTAAAATTCTGAGGAGCACTGAATCCTATTTTACATAAAGTAAAGAGACAAAAGGAAGTGATAGCAATGCTTCTTCATGTTGATTGGTCTATTTTACCGGGAAGATGTATGATTGGAAATTGGAAATGTGTCTGGGATTCTCCAAGACAATATAAATATGGAAAGATCATGACACAAAGTCAATTGATCCTGAGCTGTTATCAGTTATCACACCATTTCAAGAACTGCTGATCCTGAGCTGAGTGAAATCCCTGCATCTTGTTCTACAACTTCTGATCCTGAAAGTGAGTATAACCCGTGAATATGACCTGACAGAAGAATTCTGGGCTAGTACGTTTCGAAGATCGTGGCTGAAGTCCAACAGCCCTAGTAGGACGTACGAATACAGATTTCCTGGTCATACACAAGTGATAAATAAGAAACACGGTGCCTAGTATCAGGAGTATCAGTGAACCGAGGAAAAGCCTCAACACTAGAATTGTTACTCCCTACAGAAAGGCACTAGGATAGGCAACCTAACAACATGGTAGGATTAAACTTAGGGTCTAGCAAGAGTCATTTGCATTTAGCACATAAGAGGCACTCATGAATGCAATGCCTTTTGCAGCACATATAGGATTTAAAGAGAATCTTAATCCATTAAATGCAAAAAAAAGTAGATATGAACAATAATTGCATCAGCACATCTACAATAACAGATGGTAGTCTTCAGTTTCAGTAGTCCTAGACTCCCTACAGAACAGCACTAGGATTGGCAACCTATAACATAGTAGGGTCTAGCAAGAGTAACTTGCATTCAGCACATAAGAGGCATCCATGAATGCAATGTCTTTTGCAGCACATACAGGATTTGAATACAATCTAGGTACATAAAAAAATAGATCTATGGATTTAACTGCATGTAGCACATTAAAGGGATCGTACAGTTTTGGTTGAGATCTAATTTCAGGTTTCAATAGTTTTTGGTGAGATAATAAGAAACCTCTTATAAATTATGAAAGAGCATGTTATTCCATGAGGAATTCAATGTTTATTTGATGAAAATTGGTTTTGAAATGGCTGAAATATCCAAAACAGAGCGATTCTAATAAGTGTGGGACCCACACTTTATTATGATCGCTTTGTTTTACAATGTACTTTGTTTTTTGATGTTTCAGTCATTCCAAACCTGATTTTCATCAAATAAACTATAAATTCCTCTCAAAATGATATGTCCAGTACTATTTCGTTCATGTTTTCTTGGCATCTTGCAAAAAGTTAAAAGCCCAATTCTCATCTCCACCAATACTGTACTATCGTTTTAATACAGCATAAGATAGTACTCAATTCAATCACAGTTTACTGCTACCTGAAAGTCAATGTAATCATTTTATCATCAATTACGCTTACAATTCAAATCAAAGGAGATTTTCATATTATACATGTAGGGAGTTTCAGTTCTGGTCGAGGTAAAGATTTAGCTTTTAACGTTTTGCTAGATATTCAGAAACTACTCTATGAGATGTCAAAGAGCATGCAGTTCTAAGGGGTATCAAAAGTTTATTCTATGAAAATTAGTTTTGAAATGGCTGAGATATCCCAAAATAAAGTGAAAATTTTGACATTTTACAGTCCCCAAACTGCTTTTTGTAGCTACATTTTTTCGCTTGCAATTACTCGGCAGCAACATCAGGAGAATAGCATAGCGATTAATGCGAGCGAGCGAAGCAAGCGAGCTTGAAAATTTTGACATTGTACAGTCCCAAAACGGCAGTTTGTAGCTATATTTTTTCGCTTAAGAAATTAAGGGGGGTGGGGCGCACCGGGCGCAACTGCTGGCAATTACTGGCAGCAACATCAGGAGAATGACATAAAGATTATATGCGAGCGAGCTTGAAAATTTTGACATTTCACAGTCCAAAAACTGCCGTTTGAAGCTATATCTTTTTCGCTTTGAAAGGGGGCGCACCGGGCGCAACTGCTGGTAATTACTCGGCAGCAACATTGGGAGAATGGCATGACGATTAAATGCGAGCGAGCGAAGCGAGCGAGCTTGAAAATGTTGACATTTTACAGTCCCAAAACTGCTTTTTGTAGCTACATTTTTTCGCTTTGAAAATTAAGGGGGGGGGGGGCACCGGGAGCAACTGTTGGCAATTACTCGGCAGCAACATCAGGAGAATAGCATAGCGATTAAATGCGAGCGAGCGAAGCAAGCGAGCTTGAAATTTTGACATTGTACAGTCCCAAAACGGCAGCTTGTAGCTATATTTTTTCGCTTAGGAAATTAAGGGGGGTGGGGGTGCACCGGGCGCAACTGCTGACAATTACTGGCAGCAACATCAGAAGAATGACATAAGGATTAAATGCGAGCGAGCTTGAAAATTTTGACATTTCACAGTCCAAAAACTGCCGTTTGTAGCTATATCTTTTTCGCTTTGAAAAATAAGGGGGGGGGCGCACCGGGCGCAACTGCTGGTAATTACTCGGCAGCAACATCGGGAGAATGGCATGACGATTAAATGCGAGCGAGCGAAGCGAACGAGCTTGAAAATTTTGACATTTTACAGTCCAAAAACTGCCGTTTGCAGCTGTACTTTAGGAAATGAAGGGGGTGGGGGCGCACCGGGCGCAACTGCTGGCAATTACTGGCAGCAACATCAGGAGAATGACATATCGATTAAATGCGAGCAGGGAGGTGTTTCTCTTCCCACCTCCCTGATTCGAGAGAGCTTGAAAATTTTGACATCTTACAGTCCCCAAACTGCCGTTTGTAGCTATATATTTTTTTCGCTCTGAAAAATAGGGGGGGGGGGGCACCGGGAGCAACTGCCGGCAATTACTCGGCAGCAACATCAGGAGAATAGCATAGCATGGCATGACGATTAAATGCGAGCGAGCGAAGCGACCGAGCTTGAAAATTTTGACATTTTACAGTCCCAAAACTGCTTTTTGTAGCTACATTTTTTCGCTTTGAAAATTAAGGGGGGGGGGGCACCGAGAGCAACTGCTGGCAATTACTCGGCAGCAACATCAGGAGAATAGCATAGCGATTAAATGCGAGCGAGCGAAGCAGGCGAGCTTGAAAATTTTGACACTGTACAGTCCAAAAACGGCAGTTTGTAGCTATATTTTTTCGCTTAGGAAATTAAGGGGGTGGGGGTGTACCGGGCGCAACTGCTGACAATTACTGGCAGCAACATCAGAAGAATGACATAAGGATTAAATGCGAGCGAGCTTGAAAATTTTGACATTTCACAGTCCCAAAACTGCCGTTTGTAGCTATATCTTTTTCGCTTTGAAAAATAAGGGAGGGGGGACGCACCGGGCGCAACTGCTGGTAATTACTCGGCAGCAACATTGGGAGAATGGCATGACGATTAAATGCGAGCGAGCGAAGCAAGCGAGCTTGAAAATTTTGACATTGTACAGTCCCAAAACGGCAGTTTGTAGCTATATTTTTTCGCTTAGGAAATGAAGGGGATGGGGGCGCACCGGGCGCAACTGCTGGCAATTACTGGCAGCAACATCAGGAGAATGACATATCGATTAAATGCGAGCAGGGAAGTGTTTCTCTTCGCTTTGAAAAATAAGGGGGGCGCACCGGGCGCAACTGCTGGCAATTACCCGGCAGCAACATCAGGAGAATGGCATGACGATTCAATGCGAGCGAGCGAAGCGAGCGAGCTTGAAATTTTGACATTTTACAGTCCAAAAACTGCCGTTTGTAGCTGTACTTTTTTCGCTTTGGAAATTAAAGGATGGGGGCGCACCGGGCGCAACTGCTGGTAATTACTGGCAGCAACAAATATCTCGTAAACACATTTATGATGTAATCTGGGGAAATTTCAATCCCAGAAGTGTATAAAACTTTTCGTACTATTCTGGCAAACTGTTGATAATATGTCTTGCCTTTTCTGTGGGATTGTTTAATTAGGGATTAAAGAATGCATTTTTCTGTTCGTGAGATGAATGTTGTATATCAGTAAAATTGGCTGCGAATAAACTTGTCTTATTAATCTATTGATGTATGTTTGTCAACAGGTGAACTTTCTAGTGCTTTTTGCACATCTCCCATGAAAACAAAAAGAAATCTGATTAATAGGTCTGAACCATTAATCTAAAGCAATGTTCATTAGACTAAAGGAGGTACTTGCATATGGCAAAATATGGGAATCGACACGCGTTCCTTTTGTTTTTTCTGGAGGCAAACGAATTATACTAACTGAGCAAAATCACTGCCAATATGGAGAGGGTAAATGTGTTGCAATTCCTACGACTGAAACTCGTACAAGGCTGTTCACGAACTCGTTTGTTATCTAAAATTTTAGATCTTTGGGTAATTCATGCGGAGCTCGACGTGAGTCGTATCGCGCACGGCATGGTGCACTCGTTCACGCCTACGTCGATGGCCCTACAGACTGTGTTGCATCAAGGAGGTGGGAAGAGCACCTCCCTGGTTGCATGCAGCTGCTTGCCATCTGGTTGTGTGGCTACCAGTAGTTCAACATCCGAAGCATGCATTACGGTCGATATTGCTCTACATGCATTGGCGTGCGAGAGAAGTACGCGAGCGCTGCTAGCACTGTTCAGCAGTATGCTCTCGTCACGAGGCGGGCGTGCGAACGTCATGGCTCATGCATTACAGTATATAGCCTATAACCTAGGTGGGGATGCAGCTGGTCTGATGCGACGAGACTACGAACAGTGGATGCGCGCGAATACGCCGCCTATGATCCAGTTGTTTGTCGTTGTTTTCTTTTTTTTAATCGGTGGCAGTCTTCTTACACGAAAAAAAAAAAAAACTGCGATCGTGGCGCCTAGCGGACGCGGTAGATGCGTCCACTGTTCGTAGTCTCGCCCCATCAGATGTATCGCTTGGCAAAGACAATTATCTCGCTGCATCATACGTTTCAGCAAATTACAAAGACAATAACTGCATTCTCCGCCTAGATTATAGGCTATGCAATAATCCATCATGCTGAAATCAACATCACCACATTTCTTTTTGTTTGTTTGTTTTTTTGTTCCTACATCTTTTTCTTGGGAGAATTTCAGGGGGGGGGATATTTGTACAGGCCATCCCCCCCTCCTTCAAAAGTGGGGGGGGGGGATATATCCCCCCATCCCCCCCCCCCCCCGGGATTTACGCCCATGGTACAGGCCACCCCCCCCCCCCCCGGGATTTACGCCTCTGATTATATGGGTTAGTCAAATACGTCAAATACGTCAACGTCAACCACCGCCACCACCAGCAGCACAACGCACTGGATCGATCGCTCGCGCAGAGCCAAATGTACTGTGCGCGCGCGGTCCTAGGCCTTCTGTCATTTGTTACGTGAAAATGTTTTCCCATGGGAGAACATTACAAAGAATGTTCGCCCATGGGCGAACATAACGAGTGTACCTCCATCACGTGACTGTGTTTAGCCAATCACTAACCGGTATTTGACTAACCCATTTAATATAATCGAGTTCTTACGGTCGTTCTGGCTTAGTGTTTTCTGCATCAGCAGAGTCATGATGAAATATTTTGATGTATGCCTGCATGATCTGACTGAAATGACGAAAATGACGAAAATGACGTCGGCCGTTTTTGATTAAATTGAAGTAAAATATGAACTTGCCTCCATGACGAATGACGGTTTCGTAAATCCCCTCACCAATGCAGCTCCATATACCGGGTGCTGGAAAATGTTTACAAAATTCCACTTTAAATTAACAACACAGTAGGCCTGATAGTAGGGTACAAGATTACATGAAAAAAAAAAGTATTAATAAATAATAATGTGTATGTGTAAATGCCTTGTGTAAGACCATTGTGTAAGGTATGTAACGTATGCATAACATAATACGCATACATTACTGCTTTATTTAAAATCTGAATACCGCCGCATGGTGAAACATTAGATTGTGGCGTAATTTTACACACAAAATACATGATTGGGTGTCAGGGATGTTGGAACGATCCGGTGAGTGTGAACTAAAAAACAAACAAACAAAAATAAATAAATAAATAACATGCAATTAAAATGAAAATGCAGGAGAATTAAGCAGCCGAATCGGTCACAGTATCAAATATAGAAGGCAGTGTTTGAGCACTCTTTTGACATCTTGCAATTCTTAAGAAAAATGAAAATTTTGGTATAAATATGGTAATTATATGTCTGAAAACATACCGTGAGCATGCAGAGGAACAGAGATTTCTCGAACCACCACTCCCATTCCTCTAAGACGTAAGACTGTCTCCTCGACCAGGGAATTAACGTCCATCTGTGCCATCGGAGTTCTGAACCCCTCGCGCAACAGGCCTATCTTCATACCAGTTACCGAACCACCGCTGAGCTATATACACAGAGAAATACAAATAAACAAACAAATAAACATTTCAGCACTGGAACTTTCTGATCCTAATGCCAACCTTTGCTTCGTTCTTGCCAAGACATACAGTGTGGGAGTTAGCATCGTAAGCTCATCAGGCCTAACCTCACTCTAAGTAATCATGTCAATCTTACAAAAATATCGATATTGAGAGGCAGTGAAGAGCTAATCAGCGCTCACCTTTCAAAAGAAAATCCAGCACAGTTACAGTCATGAGCATGTACATTAGAACCCTGTAAAAAATCCAAATTTGCTGGCATATTGACTCTGGTGTTGACTGCGACTTGTCAGAATCACTATGACAACGCTAATGTTTATACTCAGTCCTACATTTACTAAAATCGTAGGCAGGGCTCGACACTAACGGTGGCCCGGTGGCCCGGGGCCACCAAAAATGAAAGTCGGGCCACCAAATTTCAAAAAAGGGCAAATTTGGTGGCCCGCCTCGAGCCACCAAAATATTTTGAAAAGTATGTCAATAAATTCGTAACTTTTTGCGCCGGAAATTAGCAGTTAAATTTGTTCAAAGGATGGATGAAAAGGACTGAATGAATGCCTGAGAGTGAGTGTTGCAAGTTTGTTGAAGTTTATTTATGAGTAGATATGTCCAACTTCTAATTCTTACTATCATAAATCTTAAATATTTGACTCATTAAAAAAAGGACTTTTAATGTTTTTTATTGTTGTTTTTTTCGGGACACCAAATTTTTCTCTCGGGCCACCAAAAATTTGAAATTTAGGATTTTGGTGGCCCCATCGGGCCACCAAACAAAAAAGTTAGTGTCGAGCCATGTCGTATAGGACAGTCTTGCATAGCGTGTTATTACCTACTTTTTAAGCAATGCACGAACAAAGTTTATTATAACCACGATCATTATTGTAGTCTTTTTACATTTCTTTGTTTCCCCAAATTTTTATAGCCAAGTTATGTCATTTCTTTTGTTATACTATCTTGTCTCTAAATAATACTGTATAGTCTTACAAAATAAAGCTATGCCATAGTTGAAAAAAAAAAACCAGTGATAAATGAAAAACAACGTGAAGTCAACATCCACGGGCAAGAATTTTCCAGATTGTGGCTGTTGAGCTCTTTAAAGCAATAAACAGTCACCATCGTACCTCCTTTGTATACTCGGGAACCTTGACGTGTGGACACTGTCTCGGGTCGTTTCCACTGTCGTATCCAGCTATAACCTGCGTGATATAAAGCCATATCACAAAAAAAAAAACTATTACAATCATCCCACATGACGTGGAAACATCTCGACGGTGATAAAATGCCTTAAACAAGTGTCTGTGTTTGAAAAAAAAACTGTATACGTATATATATATATATATATATATACATACATAACTGTCATATAAACATTAACTTGAAATCATGTTTTTCGTAAATGCGGAAAGGGAAGAGAAATTGGGTAAGAAACCTTCATCATCGACGAACTGCCCATTACGGCAGACAGCCGTAATGGGCTGTCTGCTGACAAGATATCTATTTCTGATACGGATAACACTGAAATCATTACCATCAACACCAAGGGAGTATCTGTCAGTTCGGTGTATAAACCTCCATCCATCATATTTGACATTCCCCCTGATGTCACCAGCGGTCGCATCAATGTTGTCATCGGAGACTTTAACAGCCATCATGTCAATTGGGGTTATGCTGAAACTAATGAAGATGGTGAGCTAGTCGAGAGCTGGGCAGACTCCAACCAGCTGTCTCTCATTCATGATGCCAAGCTCCCCCCTTCCTTCAACAGCTCACGATGGAGGCGGGGGTACAACCCAGATCTGATTTTCACATCCAGTATTGTTGCCAATCAGTGTGAGAAGAATGTTCTGGATCCCATTCCCCACACACAACATCGGCCAATAGGTCTCAAGATCACTGCAGTCATCCCTCCCCGTGCTGTTCCCTTCAGGCGACGTTTCAATCTCAAGAAAGCCGACTGGAAGGGCTTCTCTGATGACCTAGACTCTGCTATTCTAGATCTTCCCGCTACCCCTGACAATTATGATGCTTTTGTAGAATCAGTTAAATCATCATCGCGCCATAACATTCCTCGTGGCTGCCGCACAAGGTACATCCAGGGCTTGACTGATGACTCTAAAGCATTATATGATGACTACATCTTGCGTTTTGAGGATGACCCTTTTAGTGATGACACCATTGAGCTTGGTGAAGCCTTAGCTAATTCCATCACTGAAGAAAGGCGGAAGAAATGGCAAGAGCTCATTGAAAGCACAGATATGACTCATAGTAGCAGGAAAGCCTGGAAGACCATCCGCATCCTAGGAAATGACTACACAAAGCCGCAGCCAAGGCCGCAAGTCACCGCTGACCAGGTTGCCCACCAACTCCTCTTGAATAGCCGGGGAAATCCAAATCACCGTCCTCAGAGGGCTAAACTTCCCAGAGCTGCTAATGCATCCTCACAAGACGCCACAAGTTTCACAAGGCCATTCACAATGAGTGAACTGGAATCTGCAATGAAGTCTATGAAAAACAACAAGGCTGCAGGTCTTGATGATGTCCTAGTGGAACAGATCAAACACTTCGGGCCAGGTGCACGCAGATGGCTTCTTGATATGGTCAACGAATGTGTTAAGTCCAACAAGATCCCAAAGATGTGGAGGAAAGCAAAAGTCATTGCTCTACTGAAACCTGGCAAAGACCCTGCCATCCCTAAGAGCTATAGGCCGATATCCCTACTCTGCCACATGTACAAGCTGTTTGAACGCCTCCTCCTGAACCGCATAGCATTGTTCGTTGATGATCACCTTATCCCGGAGCAGGCGGGTTTCAGACCGGGAAAATCATGTACAGGACAACTACTGAACCTCACGCAGTACATCGAGGATGGTTTTGAGAACAGAAAAATCACTGGTGCTGCCTTTGTCGATCTTTCTGCAGCATACGACACAGTCAATCACCGTATCCTTGCCAAGAAACTGTATGAGATGACCTCAGATGTTAGACTCACAAAGTTGATCTGCAACATGCTATCAAACCGCAGATTCTTCGTAGACCTCGGTGGTAGAAAGAGTAGATGGAGGACACAGAAGAACGGACTTCCTCAAGGGAGTGTGCTTGCCCCTTTGTTGTTTAACATCTACACAAACGATCAACCTACTCAACCAGACACTAGACGCTTCCTCTATGCTGATGACCTTTGCATTGCATCTCAAAAGGACACCTTCGAAGAAGTAGAGGACTCCCTCTCCAGTGCACTGGACTTACTCATTCCCTACTATGCCAACAATCATCTAAGAGCTAACCCAGACAAAACACAAATCAGTGTGTTTCATCTTAAGAATAGGGAAGCCAGCCGTCAACTACGGATTAGTTGGTATGGGAAACGCCTGCAACATGTATCCAAGCCAGTCTACCTGGGGGTGACACTTGACAGGTCCCTCACTTTCAAGGATCACATCATTAAGACCAAGGCAAAGGTGGCATCAAGGAATAGTATCCTCCGAAAGCTCACTTATACGAAGTGGGGTGCTGACGGGAAGACGGTACGTACAACAGCACTGGCTTTATGCTACCCTACAGCTGAGTATGCGTCACCTGTCTGGAGTAGATCAGCTCATGCCACTAAGATTGACACTGTTCTAAACTCTTCATGTCGTGCTATTACTGGTTGCCTAAAGCCCACAAAGGTTGAAGACCTCTACCTACTGAGTGGGATTGCTCCTCCAAGCATCCGTAGGACCGTTGCATCCCAGAAGGAAAAGCTGAAGCAAGAAAATGACCCTCGCCATCCTCTCTTCAATCATGATCATTCAAGAAAGAGGCTAAAATCCAGGCGCAGCTTCATGCATTCTGTAAAGGCCCTGAACAAAAGCCCTGACAAGCAGCGTGTATCCATGTGGATTGAACGTCTTACCCATACACCGCATACAGTGTCTACTACCGGCCCTAAGGAAACTACACCATCAGGTGCCAGTGAGGCATGGCCTTTCTGGTCTTGCTGCAATCGCCTAAGAAGTGCTGTCGGCCGCTGCAAATCTAACCTAGCAAAGTGGGGGTATAGTGAGAATGATGACACCACCTGCCTGTGTGGAGAGGAGCAGACTATGCAACATCTCCTGGTCTGTCCACTTCTACCAGAGCCTTGCACAAAGGAGGATCTGGCAGCTCTAACGCCCTGTGCCAGGCAGTGCATCCAACATTGGACTGGACGAATCTAACGTTCCTTTCTGCGTAGTGACTCGAGAAGAAGAAGAAGAATCGACGAACGGGTAAAGGATGAACCAGGAGTTGGCAAGAATAATGTTTACGCGGAATATGTATACCTGTACTAATGTTTGATAAGATTGCCTACAGAGATACACTAAATACTCTAGTCTTGATTTAAGTGGGCTAAGGACTAATATCTATTCTAATCGGTGATATCGTTGGTCTCTATCTTTGTTCTGCCTTTGAACTCTTTTCTAAACATAAACCAGGAGATTTCATAGAAGATTCTTGCTTTTTATTCAGTATCCTTCAAAAATGGTTATTCTCATGAGATGGCATAAATTCTGATATGAAAGACATGTTTTATGATTCTACTCAGCATCCATGTCATTACTTCAAGTAACTGGGCACATTCTTGGACCGTCCTTGCCATAGGTCCCAAGTGGTCCAGCGCTGGTTCCATGGCCATGGCGCCAGTGTAGGGGACAAGGCCATGGGTAGGCTTCAGACCAACAATCCCGGTCCACGCCGCTGGCATACGTACAGATCCTCCTTGGTCGCCTCCAATAGCCATGTCCACGTCTCGCATCAAGACCTGATACGGAAAGAGAATAAACCTATAACGGGCTTTGGAAATGACAGGGAAACACACTTTTTTTTTTTTTTTCAAATGATAGAATTTATTGATTTCTCGAAGCAACATAATTTTACAGAGGATAAATGAATTACAAAGTTATTACTTCAACACAAAAACATTTCTTTGATACAAACAATTTAAACACATATCTGTGATTTTATACTTTTTTTTCAAATATTTAAAAAATACAATTTACTAAATAATACAATGTAGACTGTTCTTTCAAGAAAATAGATCTTGATCAACATCCACTCTTTATAGGCCTAAACAGTTACCCAACAAAGGCGCTACATGAGAATTAAAGGACATGAAAAGATCGTTTGGTACTTGGACTACCGGACCCTCATGTCGTAATCCACGAGAGAATATGACATTAGATTTTTTTATGTCCTATAACTGGGCAATGAAGATAATCTTCCTCGCAACATACTATAGCACTCAAAACTTCCAGGTGAGTTAGCGGGACATGATATCAATATCAGGTACAGTGCATAGGAACTCTTAAAACTCACACACATAAACAAAATACAACTTTAACAAAAAAGGGTATGTTGGATTCGTTGTGCACAGGAATGATTCAAGTCATTTACAATATCCGCGCGAAAGTCAAATCCATATCATGCACGCAAAATGGGTAATCATCAAGACAGTGGTTGGATCTTACCGCGACAGCGCTCCCAGAACTTGATCCACCTGCGGACCTCCGGACATCGTGTGGGTTCTTCACCGGGCCATTGGCTGCTGTGTAGCTGGTGCCAGACAAGCACAGGTTCTCACACACAGTCTTTCCCGCTATAACACCCCCTTTGAGGATGTTAGGAGCATAAATGAAAAGACTGAAATTACTCATTGTGTCTGTAATATCATTTTCAGTCCCTATTGCTTTGTGTCTATATGGGGAAATCAGGCAAGCTGATATTACATCTATACACCGCCAACACTCACTTCAGGTAAGTACTATGATAATACGTGTAATAAGTTCAATTACAAAGCGCAGAACCTATGTACATAACTTTCTGCGCTGCAAGCGCTCCTGATACGTCATGTATGATGAGTAGTTACTTAGTAGATAAAAATATGTGATATAAGCCTTGTTTTAACCCTAACTAGGCAGGGGGGGGGGGCCCTCCGAGCCCCCCCCCCCCCTCGACGTTCCGCGCGATGTATCGCAATCGCAAAAAGCTATCGCTGCGACGTTTCATGACTTTTTTCTTTCGAGTCTCCCGCATCTTTTGACACCAAATTTGCGACTCCCGGGCGCGCGGTTCCGAAGTTACGCATCAACATGTACATGCATGTCAGACCAAAAATTGCTCAAAAACGTGAATTCGTGTACAATTTCAATGCAAACTGTGCTTACAGTCAAATTTCATAAGAGCATGATTATTTTGGTGTCTTATTAATTAAAATCAATGAATAACATATTTTCTTGTTTGAAGCGATGTCGCGGACAAATTTCATCGAAAAAACAATGAAAAACATAAAGTCGAAAAAACAAGGAAATACATAAGAAATTCAAAAAACAATAAAATACTTAAGAATTTTTCTCTGATATCACAATTTTTTTAAAACATTTGCTAAGGACACTAAAAAGAATATTTACACAAAAAAATGTGCCTGTTTTGAGCTTTATTTTGTGATTTATACCAAATAGTCTGATTTCATGCATCAGTATGCATAAATTAGCATAATTTAGCATAAATGATAATTTTTTGAAAAATTAAAGGACAAGTTCACCTTCATAAACATAAGGATTGAGAGAATGTAGCAATATTAATAGAACACATCATTGAAAGTTTGAGGAAAATCAGACAATCCGTTCAAAAGTTATGAATTTTTGAAGTTTTTGTGCAGTACCCGCTGGATGAGAAGACTACTGCAGTGTATGAATAACTTAGATGTCACATGCGTACAACAATATAAGGAAAATATAAAGAGAATTTCACAAAATTCCATCTTTTGAAAAAAGTACACATTCCCCTGACTCGTTACCGATAAATGTTATGGGTAATATTATTCCCCCTGCCTTTAGAAAGAGGCAAGTCAATTGCTCTTTTATTATGCGAAAAAAAGTGAAAATATGTTGAATTTTCTTTTTTTTTTCTTTATACTGTTGTACGCATATGACTCACAAGCTGTAGTAGTCTCCTCATCCAGCGGTTCCAACACAAAAATTTAAAAAATTCATAACTTTTGCATCGATTGTCCAATTTTCCTCAAACTTTCACTGATGTGTTCTACTAATATTGTTGCATTTTCTCAATCCTTATGTTTATGAAGGTGAACTTGTCCTTTAACTTCATGGTATTTTAGATTACATCATAGGCAATGTGTGTGCCAACTTTCGTCGCGATCGCGCGGTCGACGGCCGAGATCTGGAGGGGGGGGGGGGCCTGAGAGCCCCCCCCCCCCCCCGGCTCTAGGGTTAAAGAATACCACAGTTCTAGATTTTCTACAGTTTGGGAGCTCCACAAGCAAAATGTTCGGTTTCCTGTTAGTTTTCATTGTTCGGGATTTGTAGCAGATGAGAGTCTTTTTATAGAACTAAACAGATTATGAGTATGTTTGTGAGACTTACGTACTAATAGATGTAGGGGCTTGACTATAGTTATGCGCTTGTATGCAATACGCAAGATTTTAAAGATTAGTCCTATTCGTTGGCGAATAAAAAAGCCAGTTTTATAGCTCTTTCAGAAGAGGAGAGATCCTTGAGAATCTTGATTTACTGCAGATCAGCCCAGCAGAATTAAAATGTGCTTTGGACTCGCAGCAGTCGCCAAACGTGTCGGTGAGAATGAGAGGGTCAATATGATAACCCATTACAATAGTCTGACTTGGTGTTAAGGATTTTTTTATTGCTCCTCTTATAATTATGTTATCATTTTGTCACTTCTTATATCTGGAAGTCTGTTGATCTGTCAGGAATGAAGGTCAGATTGTGGATAAATTCCATTCTCTGCAGAAACTGGACGGCAGGCGGAAAGGATAAAAGGACAAGAAACACACACACACCTGCGTCTAATATCCTCGTCACAACAGTTGCGTCGAAGTCGGGAGTGTATCCGTTCATAGCGTGGCAGCCATTTAGCATTGGAACGCCGGCCACAGCAACATTGTCCTTGATGGCCACCCGTTTTCCCAGCAGCTTCCCGCTCTTGGCGCCATGGATTTCACACTTCCAATTCCTGTATCAGAATCAGTGTTACATAATACTTCATTCCGCTCTTTACACACTGAAAAGCATTTTGCTTGATTTTCCTTCACAACAAGTATTATGCTTTTTCATCTACCTTTAATTCATTGTCTACGAACACGATACAAAATTATGATCGACACCGCGCAACCAAAATTCAGTTTTTGTAGCGCGTAGAAATTTTTGTAGCGTCAACACAGATTAGTGGGTACGACGGCCAAGTCCTATTCTATTATCTCTCTCACTTTTATATATTACATTGTACTTTAATCAATTTCAGGATGTCAAACAAAAGCTACTTACTTGTCAATTCTTTTCTCTTACGATTTATCATTAAGATTATTCTGTTACACTTTGACTCTTTACTTAAGATCGCATTGGACATTGCATATACTTGCAGACCAGACATTGCAGACTGCATATTGACACGCTTATTATGGCATGCATGTGCATTAAGTTGAACAATCCTGATATCCAATGAGAGAAAGCAGAATAATACAATGTATACTCCAAAGGATTAAATGAAATGTTACCATGCATTGTATGGATTTTCTCTTTGGTCTGGTCGATGCCCTGGTAGGCGTGGGTACCTGGTGGGTAACCTCGGCTCCGCAAGATGTGTGATGTTGTTTATAGACTGGATACTTTCCCCGATAAGGGTTTTACAGATCTATAGGGCGAAAGAGAAAGAGACAATACACACTTTGATTCACGTCAAGAAACTTGATAGTGTTTCTCATGGCACTCGGAAACACAAGATCCATCATAACATTTCAGGACTAATCTGTTTCCAAATCAGCTTTGAATTCACCTAAATATTGGCATGCTATCGTGTAGTTTTACTCGTGATAAATTTTAATCACAAAATAACCCTAAATGAGGGCAAGGGAACTTATTTCGTTTGTATTCGATTGGTAAAGGAGGCAAACTAAACAAGGACATCATGATTAATGTCTCAGGATAAAAACACAAATATAACATGATCTATTAGCGTATGCATTCATGTATGAATACATACATCTTTCTGGGAAGAAGACAAGTACTTCGATATTTTAGTCCTCCACAAAAGGGAGATGTCTGAGAAAGGGAAGGGTGTGAGAGGAGTTAACTATCCCCCATCTCGCGGGGCGAACTCCGAAATTTATTGTACATTATAAAACCGCATTTTAAGAGCCTTTCAGGAAAAAATATGCCGGACGCAAAATGTGCATTTCTTATTAAAGCAATGTCTTCTCTGGCCACATCTGACATCATTATTTCGTAAAACTCTCGTTTAAGACCAAAAGTTGCATTTTCTCTTTCTCCAGTCACACTGTTGTCAAATAGTGGGACTGTATGGTAAAGTAAGCATTATTTTGGAGCATCAATCTGCAAAAAAAAAAGACAGAAAGAACGAGAAAAGTCTTCACATGTAGTTTCCTCTGTGAGGACACTCTTCGTCTCTTGAGGGACATTTTACAGTGAGTATATATATATATTTTTTTCAGGTTTGTAAAGGGGGGGGGGGGGAGTCCTGTCTTTACCTTCCCTTCTTGGTGTGGATAGTGAGGAACCAAATGAGCATTAAACATACAACTGGTTTTACCAAAATGTGTCCTTCTATGATGTGCAAAGAGGATGAAAATTACAAGTACAAGAAAATCCCTTCGCAAACAAACAAACAAACAAACAAAACAAGCAAGCAAGCGATCAAACAAACAAACAGTAAGCTGATTAGAGATCCGAAGGGTCAATCACTATGGTCTTGCGCTAGTACAATTGCAAGTTCTCCTTCCACGCATTGCTGCAAAAAGGGGTATGTAATTTTAGTGGTTATTTGTACACTGTGATATTCTATCACATATGGAACTACATGATTGTATTACTAAGCATAAGGGTGAAGAAGATTTGACCATGACTACATGGATTATGTCCATTGGAACAAAGTGAGCATCCCTATTACCTTTAGGATGCTGATACCTGCCAAGTTTTGTTAAAATCCGTTATGCAATGTTTTATTGCATTTGCATTTGAAAAAGAGGCTGAAAAGGGGTAATAAATTTACCCGGGACACACGATGGACGCCGAACCTTTGACTCATGTGAGCTAAAGACAAAAAGAGTTAGATGAACAAATTTACTGTAACATTCCCTTAAATAAACTCCATTTGATGTATTCAGAAATTTTTAAAACGGCACACACTTATCTACAAAGAGATGTGTATACGTTGGTCGCGGCAAAATATCGGACATACGAAAAGGCATTTTGGGCCGCTGTTCTTCAAAAACCTCAAAACAACTCATAACTTCCCAAGAGTTTCGTCAAGAGATTCTCCTCGTCAAAGTGTGGGTGAGGGATTGGGGTACTAGTATCTCTATACCCCCCCCCCCATCCCCACACTAAAATCCACCTCTGATAGGTACGTGGACAAACAAAATAATATTCGATTTATAATTTTAAGTTTAACTAGGTCAGTTCAACGGGGAGCTTTATTGCACTTGCTTAGCAAATTGATCGCTATAAATTTTATTTGGCAGGGCAAAGGGTAAAAGAGGCTAGAGTTTAACTTCTGAAAATACTTTGCTATGCTCGCATCAAGGTTTAGCATAGATTGTAGAATATGAATGAAAATCAGGACAATTATGTTATGCATGCATTACACATTATCATTAAGTACAGTCACTTTTCTTCACATTAGACATTTATTTCAAACTAAGTTCCCCTTCAAAGAAAATGGCAATGGGAAAGGTGTGACAAGAGGGGGTAGGAGAGTGTAGGGATCTGTTATGCAATGATAACATTGTGCCATAATAATATCCTTCTATTTTTTGTGATCACGAGTCTACCCAGACAGTGATTCAACATCTATGAAATATTGAAGGCTTCGTTTTGACACAATTTGTACTCTTTTATAATACAAGAGATTTTAAAAGGTATAGCTATTAATGCTATGTTATGATTATCCATGTCTCATAAATCTCCAACACTGCAGGCACCTGACTTACAGGTTAGGGCGGTCCGTAGACCATTATTCAGTTAACTGTCCCCAATGCCTGGCAGCCCTGCCGTTCTCCATCTCATATGGACATTATGTTCGCATCATGGTTCCAACGCTTAAGTTTTGATTCATCAACGGTTGCTTTGCCATATTCCGAAAACTGTATCAACAAGGCACATTATGTCATATCAAGAAAGCAGAAACACTGTGTAATGTGTATGATGGTACTATTTCTTACCTTCAAATCTTCGTTCTCATATTGGAATCCTAACTCCGCAGCTATCACTCGTAACTGGTCAAGAGTAGGGATATTTACCAACGGACAAGAATAGAGTTCCACTCCTGTTGCACATAAAAAGGAAAGTAACTATTACGAATATATAGTATCAGTCTTTAATAAGGTTACCTCCACATATCAGTCTACTATATCACTAAGTCTTCTACCACGTGTAAACCTAGTAATTTTTATATCAACTAAAAAAATTACGATATACATATATATATATATATACATATAATATATATATATATAGTGACAATAACAACAATGACACAGACAGTATCAATGACACCACTTTAAAGGGATGGTACAGTATTGGTGGAGATGAAAATTGAGCTTTTAACTTTTTCGCGAGATACCAAGAAAACACTTATGAAATAGTACAGAGCATACCATCTTAAGAGGAATTCAAAGTTTATTTGATGAAAATCGGGTTTGGACTAGCTGAAGCATCTAAAAACAAAGTAAAACAAAACGATCGTATAATAAAATGTGGGTGCCACACTTTATTAGGATCACTCTGTTTTGGATATCTCAGCTATTTCAATATCAATTTTCATCAAATAAATGTTGAAATCCTCATGGAATGCATGCTCTTTAATATTTCAGAAGAGGTTTCTCACTACCTCAAAAATAATAATAATAATAATAATAAAAACCTGAAGTTAAGTCTCAACCGAAACTATACGACCTCTTTAAACTTAGCAAAAGTTTAGTTTGAGGGATTTCTCAACCATTCAGTATTGAATCCAAATGAAAAATATGAAAATGTAAGATTTAGCACTTTGAATAAGAATTAAAAGCATTAACATTGGCATGAAGAATTGTCTTGTAAAATACCAATTACGTACGATAGAATATGTTTTTAACTTACAATTAAATAAACTACGAAAACGGATGGAAACGTGTGTGTATGTGTGTGTGTGTGTGTGTGTGTGTGTGTGTGTGTGTTTCCCCCTGTATGGATACTAAAGCTGATTAGCAGTGTGATGCATTTCATTGCTGGTTTCCCAATTTACCAATATTGTATGTAAATTTATCATGTTTGTATAATATGATGAAATTGCTTTAAATATGATATGTTGCTGCCTTTCTACATTGGATGTACATTGTACAAGTTGTTTGGGTTTTTTAAATGGTAAGTAAAAGTTCATTCACAATGATCAGCGCTGTAGGGTACTCGTATGGCACTGCTTAAGTTGACGTCGAAACGGACAGCATTCATGCAGATTCAAGCTCGAGGCAAGCTGATGAATATTGCATTGGCTTTGGGAAGGTGATATCTTTTTACACCCAGCTTGGCCTTCATGAACTCTGTCCATCCCTGCATCCGTCTCCAAAATGAACGTTCCTCAACAAAATTCAATCTGTAAACTCGAAGTTGGTCCTGGTATATCCTGCTCTGTATGTATGCCAGTTATGGCGACCCCATTCAAGACTGATACGACACGGTGAGTGTTCAGTATATAATTATGGGAAATGAGATTTTGTAGTCTTCTCATCCAGCGATATACAGGTACAGGTTGGTGAAGACAAGTAGTCCCTTATTTTGTACCCTAGGATCTCTCAATCACAAGGCTGCCATCTCTCTGCTCATGCTGGCAGTCTCTTGCATCGCATATTCTTTTAAATGTGGAAACGACATTTATATTGATTACAAAGATGTGCTAGGATCATATTATCTTTGACACCTCCGTCAGGATGGTTACTCAGGGCGGACAAAAGTGGGGCAATATAATATGTTAATTTTGCTTTTGAAGAGTTTTTGTACCTTTGATTTGGTTTAAATTACTACTAACCGATAGAAGTTACGGGGGTTGCTTTGTTTCGTTTTGTCTTTTTGGAGGGGGGGGGGGTGTTCCTGTGGAAGATTACGTCTCATGGGAATGATAACTTTTTCAGCTGGCTTGTGGAGATGACGTTTGATACGACGTCATACTGTTCATCATGGGAACCTCGTAGTCTAGATACTTTCTAAGCACATTATGTAAGTCTAGGTTGAATTCTCCATGGAATACCTTTTCTATAATAAAGCTCATGAGGCGTAGGTGAACACAATGTCTCGTTTCCTCGAGGGGATCCAGCCAAGTTAGTCATCGTAAGTTGTGACATGTTTACTGGATTATCCAGAGTAAATCCCCGTCACAAATCGGGCTGCTTGCATGCCTCTGTACCCACCATTTTTAGCAATTACTTGAATTTGATTTTCTTGGCGGTGCTAGTTTGGGTGCCATGCTATGACGTCTTACTCTATATAGGTGGGTCGAGTCTTTATTTGACCGTAAATCAACCATTGTGTCCTTTACTCTAGGGTGATAGGGGCCTCGATCTGTTCTAGAAGAGGCGGAATATTGTTCCTGTGATATTAATTACCGTGTGTGCATGAGGGTATTTCACGATATCGACTCACATGAACGTTAACGATCCCACTATATATATATATATATATATATATATATATATATACATTCACGCGGTGTTAGCCTGGTGAAGGTGTCCTTCCATACATTGCACAACTGTCCAATTGATAGAGAAGTGGTCCACCTCCCAGGTCCCATTATCGAGCTATGCCCACATGCTATAAGACTGAACAAGTAACCACGGGCGAATGGCGCCGATGCACCTCGTGCTCCGCTCCAGAGCCTCCAGGGCTACTAGCAATTGTCAGCAAACGATCAAAATACGAAGAAGAATCATCACACTAACAGTAACACACACACTGACTCTATACGACTCCAAAACCTACATGGTTGTATCAACCATCTACAATACGTGTAGAAGTATACCCCCTTGGTTCGAGTGAATAATAATAGCCCCTGTTGTTTACATTGCAGGCGACGGCCCGTTATATCATTGATTCATATATCTAAAGGCCTGGGGAAATCCATGCACAAAGAAATTAATAAAGAAGGTAATAACTACAAGTATTAGTGGACTAAAACTATGAAATCCAAATTTCATTATGGCATCGACAAGCGCAGCTAACTTGTCCCTGCTATCTCACGTACCTTTTTCGCAGCTCGCCGGACTCATCGATGTGGCACCACCTTCCATCGCGTGTTTTGTCCACTCCGACTGGTCACCTGAAATACATTGTCTACACGTGCACCTCCATCCAAAGCTGCCCTCGGAGTGTTTGTATTTGACCAGCGTATCATGGAATAGACCGGTTCGTAGTTCTCGCGATGGTTCAATTGACCCCGAATTTTAGCCACAGAAACATATCAGTTGAAGAGCCACTATCTCCGACTTACGTAATCCTAATGCCCCAACGTGCTTTTCGAGCTTCTTCGGAGATGTTCATTCACTGCATGTGGAGAAATCGTTCAGGCGCGGTCTGATAGGCAAAGAACGTAGAAGACGCTCTTCTGGGTCCGGACTGGTCTTTCCAATGTCCATCACAACTAAGTTTTGCCACGATGACCTGTATCTGCTCATGCGCAAAAAACAGCAAAAACAAAACGAAAAAAAAAAACTTTGATATCATACGTCAACAACGTTGTACTATATACTAAATAGCAGGGACTATATACTAGTAATGCTGGATTTTTACTCGCACCATATATTTTTAATGCAAAAACAAGCATGCACTGCAAATGAGCACCTAAGTTCAACTCCTTAGCACTACATCCTGACTTATGGATCCTGCTGATATCTTCGTAGAAGCAGAAGTAGAAGTAGTAACATACAGACACTCTGCGCCAAATATAAATACGGTTGTATTTGTGTGGATCGCGAGTTGTATACCTCCCTGAGCTGAACGAGCAACACATGTATGTCTTGTCTAGTGTGTGTTTGGTGTGTTTTTATTTTGTACAAGTGTGATCTTTATTATTATGGCGCAGATCGAGGCGTTTATACCATGGCGTATGAAGTCAATCACCCCAATTGAGTTAGGCACCTCCTCATTCTCATTGGCGCATAATTATATGCGGGTCCAAAAATCCCGTACTGCAAGATTATGAGATGCTTATTATGACGTGTACAAATTGGCACTAGAAAAGTCGATTTGATATAATCAAAGAAAAGACAACTTTATTCAATCACAATATGATGTTAGTCATCGGGAAGTAAAAAAAAAAAGAGTCAACACGGTAGTATAAGTTATACATGTACTGTATATTATAGGTACGCATTCACGGTTATAATAGTGGTATGTGTGAAGGTCGTGTACAGTGGTATGTGTGAAGGGCGACATGTATACATATCGTCCGTCTTTATTTAGTCTGAGTGCTAAACGTCAGTTTAGTATAGAGCTAAACCCATTTAGTCTATAGGGGTAGGTCCCATACAATGGGAACTCGATCAATATAATGAGATACAACCGGACACAACGTATATAGCAGACATAACAAACTACCCTCTCCATCAGTTCCAAAACAGTTTTGTTTTGTATCACTCCTCAAGGAAACCATACACTGCAAAAAGTCCGGTGTTAAATAGTGAACACCGAGCTACTCTCTAAAAAAAAATCGAGTGAAAATATTCACTCTTAAAAGAGTGAATACAAAAAAGAGTGAATTTCGAGTGAAATTGGAGTGAATTCTGAGTGAAAATGTTCATTTTCACTCGTTTTAGAGTGACGTCAAGGATCACTCCAAAATCTTCGAGTGATCCCTGACGTCACTCCAAAATGAGTGAAAATGAGCATTTTCACTCAAAATTCACTCCAATTTCACTCGAAATTCATTCTTTTTTGTATTCACTCTTTTTAGAGTGAAAATTTTCACTCGATTTCTTTTAGAGAGTAAGTGTTAAATTTTCGGTGCTCATTTATGGTGTTAAATTAACACCTCCGGGTGTCATTTCCAAATATAAAACTGTTTTGAGGAGTTTCTTAGTGACAACAAGACGATCAAGAATTTTACATTTTTTTGAAAAAATGTGAAAATAAATTACCACCACAGTAACACCAGCGGTGTGGTCTCTTATTGAAGCTGGACGGGTGTTAAACCATTGATATCAACACCAACAAATATCAAATCAACACCATGTGGTGTCATTTTTGAATTAACACCAGTACAGTGTCAAAATAACACCAGGTACAGTGTCAAATTAACACCACGAAGTGTCAGGTGAACACTTTTCAACACCATCACAGTGCATTTTCTACACCTGTGGGTGTGGTCCTCTATTGAAGTTTGATCGGTGTTAGATTTAATACCCATGGTGCTAAATCTAACACCGATGTTTTTACAGTGTACAGTGTACAACAATCCAGTTATACAAACAATCCAAAATTCAGAATAGTACACGACCTTCACACATACCTCTATTACAATCAGCTATTCAACTGTTGCAAATTAAACATCATTTATATAATTAGAACATTGCTTGTGTGTATGATCAGGTATTAGTGTCATTCCATACAGTTATATTGTTACATGTATTTGATTACTGCGTGTGAGTATGTGTGTGTGTATACTGTATATGTGTACTGTGTTAAATGTATAGTTGTTATGATTATCTCAGGGTCTCAGCTTTTATATAAGGCCTCGGCCTTTCTGCTGATTCCTTACACTTGCATAATTCCTCCCTCTTTTGTACAAGAAGTGTCATGATCTTTGTATTGTCTTATTTCGTATGATATATCTGTGTATGTTTAATGCCAAGTGTTAAATAAAAGAACTTGAACGTGAACTTGAAGTATACATGAAGAATATATACCTTTCGTTCACACATGACTTCATACCAAATTACAGAGACGTAAATTCTTATCCTACTCACCCCATCGCAAAAATGACTTTTAGTCAAGTCGTAAGCCATGCAGAATTACTAACTATACCTACGGTCACAAAGATTAGTACGAACGTACAACATTTTCAGGGAATTCCACAAAATTCCACTTCTTCACATTCTGTCGACTTGCTATCCCTCCTGCTTTCCCAAAGAGGTAAGTAAACTTCTCTTCCGTTATGCTGTGATAGAAAAGAGAAATTCGGTTGGATTTTCTTTGAATCTGTGTGATGCATGCATGACGTGTGAACATAATGTCAGTTATATTTTGCTTGTTCATTCATTATGAAATTAGAGTTCATCATGAAAAAGTCAATCCCGTCCAGAAATATACGCAGAAGGATAAATTTGAGCTGTATGTTGTAAAAGTGTTTGAAGCTGTACTCTGCTGGTAAAGCCGATTTTATCACTTTTCCGCTTAATTCTGACAAATAAATTTGAAATGGTACTATGTTCAAATATGGTTCTTTATACACCAATATGTCAGATTAGTATCCTGACATGTCCATTAAACTTATTCATATTTTCATCAATCTTTGCGCAATTTCTATTTACATGTCCTCGTTTCTTTACCATTATGTATCACTCATCCTTAGGGATCGCAAAAAGTAACAAAAAGTACCACCATAAGGACCCGTACAGAGTGGCTGGTATACGCAATGAAACATGAATCAATTGTCTTCTTATCTGTTTGGTAGATCTAATTTGTAGTGGCGGATCCAGAGGGGGGCACAAGGGGCGCACCCCCTTTATTTATCGTTAAAAACAAAAGAAATAAAAAGAAAAAAATGAAACGAAACCCGAAAGTGGCACCAGAAATATTAGTTATACCCCCCCCCCCCCTTTACGGAATTCCTGGATCCGCCCCTGAATTTGGCACATTGAATAGTTTTAGCTAATTAGATTTAAAACACTTTAAATAGTTTTGAGTGCCAGTTTCGAACATGCCGGGGAGGGGGGGGGGGGGGGGGTAGTGAATAAGACAGTTGCGACTCCATCTCTTGAACCTCCTTGATGTGACTGTATTATATGAATGCATGGAATTGGTGTTCGAATCACATTTTGATATCATGGCAAAAGACCGCACTCTCTCCCCGACCGACACACACCCCTGAAGAAAACATGCTCATTGTCAGTGGTCTTGTCTAATCTGCAGTGTCAATTCTTCAGACATTTCCATCAAACCGGAGTTTTTATTACAATCTTTTGATATAAAATATATTCAAAGGACCTATTACCTCTACACAAAAGATCATGATGTCATGTACTCCCGGCATGTACTGCGCCTGTTCAAAGGGGAAAGGGTAAGCATCGACTGATGAACAAGGAAATGCCCATATTTCCCCCTTTATGAGCGTATAAAAAATTAATATAATATATTCGTGCAAAGAATCAAACGAATCTTGCCCGAGTTAACTAACTTTGCTCACCATTCATGTACTGTGTTCTGTAATTCTTACCCTTTGCATAAGTATATTAAATCTGTTTCGTTGCTTAAAGTTAAGTATGCACATTATTCGTAGTACCTGGACTTTCCACATGATGCCATGATAATTAAGGAGAGCTATATACTGCTGTACTTTATACTCTAGCTCACATTTTGTGCAGCTTGCACGATATTGTTCTATGTTCGTTTTCTACCCCTCCCGGCATTCTTGTACAAATTTTCCCGCTTTATTTCAAGAGAGTTAACATAACTCAATCACATTAGTTGTGTATCTTCTGTACATAATATAAGTCATTCTTCGATTCATTCATGGTCATAATTATCAAAAGCCTACGGCTCACTGATAGATACAGCAAACAAGTGAAGAGTTTGTTTGCAAAAACCGATAAGTCCATAATTGCCAAATGTAGATATTTGCGATTAAAGGTCAAGAAAAATAAAGAGAATAATAAGAAAATTTTTGCTTCTTTTGACCATAACTTCAAAAATATACCTTTATATGTAGTGACCAATGTATTATTCAAAAGGTATTATTTTGTACTTTATGACAGAGACTGTACTTCAAAATCTTCAAAAATGGACTTATCGGTTTTTGCGAACAAACTCTTCAAGTATAGAATTAACAATTCCATACGCTTACATTGCACAATGTCGATAATTTGGTCAGGCGACCGTCGTTCCTTTAACGGACAAGTTCACCTTCATAGACATGTGGGTTGAGTGAATGCAGCAATATTAGTAGAACACATCAGTGAGAGTTTGAGGAAAATCGAACAATCAATTTTTGGAGTTTATGTCAGTCACGGGTGGATGAGAAGACTACTACACAGCCTGTGATGTCACATGTGTACAACGATTATAATACAAGTATAAAGAAATTTCAACATATTTTTTACTTTTCTCGCATAACAAAAGAACACTCGACTTCTCTCTTTCAGAAGGCAAGGGGGAAAATGTAACCCTTAACATACGTCAGTAACGAGTCGAAGAAAATGTGCACTTTATTCAAAAAGTAAAGTTTTGTGAAATTTTCCTCTTATTTTCCTAACATCATTCTACGCAGTCATGTGACATCTTGCACTGTAATAATACTCTTGAACAATGTGCGAAAATGGGAAAAATTAGATTACAAATTACAACCAACCTACCGAAATACTTGCTTTCTCTCGTAAAGTACTTACGTGCACTCAAATGAAATTACCTGAGCGATGATTTCCCAATGTGTACTACCACTGCACCTATGCATTTTTTTTTCTTCATTTACTGCTTCTCTGTAACCACTGGTGAAGACTTTTTAGTTTCTTGGATAACAAAATGATAAACCAAATGAATATTTGAGTCCTTGTGACATCCAACATCATCGTTGTTCTGGATCGTTGTCCCTGAATTTGTCTTTGGAATTTCCGTCTGACCCACTCCACTAAACAATAAATGCTAAATCAAGAGGGATAAATTCTGGGCTCTAAAAGTTCGTTGACCCCTGCTTGTGACCTTTGACCTTGTGGTGATCATCCACTCCCCAAGGGACATCTACCATCCAAGTTAAGTCACAAATGGAGTTATGGATCAAAAGTTATGACCCATAAAAGAAACGTGCCATAAAAACCTAACATTGGGCTCTAAAAGTTTGTTGACCCATGTTTGCGACCATTGACCTTGTGGTGATCATCCACTCCCCAAGGGACATCTACCATCCAAGTTTAGTCACAAACGGACCTGTGGATCAAAAGTTATGACCCATAATAGAAACGTGCCATTAAAAACTTAACATTGGGCCCTAAAGTTTGTTGACCCATGCTTGTAACCATTGACCTTGTGGTGACCATCCACTCCCCAAGGGACATTTACCATTCAAGTCTGGTCACAAATGGAGTTATGGATCAAAAGTTATGACCCATAATAGAAATGCACCATAAAAACTTAACATTGGGCCCTTAAGTTCATTGACCCCTGCCTGTAAGCTTTGACCTTGAGGTGACCTTGATATATGGTAAAATGTGAAACTTTGTATGACCCCTCTTCCCTCCTAGTTTGATTGCAATTGAAGCCTAGAGTAAAGAGTTATTGAAGTTTTTGTAGCGTTATGGACAGACGACGCACGGACGGACGCCGCAGGCGATCCCTTAGTCTCCCCTCGGGCTCGACAAAAAGGAAAAAACTGGAAGGAAGATAAACAGTTTCATAGACTCCAAGAAAGGGAAAAGACTGCATATTGACGTCACAGGGTGACTAGGAAAACGACTGCAATGTTCTGTTTTCTTTTACTCTCTATCCTATTCTATTCTATTCTTTATTATATGTGACAGTAGCCATCTAGGCTACAATTGTAAAACAGATATGTTTGTTTTGTACATTTTAACCATGTTTATCAATAGATAATGAAATCACAGATCAATATTGTGGTATCATGAGGTAGTTGACCTCTACGAAAGGTCAACAGATATCAAAGGTAAAATCCTGTCTGTGCTCTTTGGAATATGAAGACAATTTCATTGTAAAACAGATATGCCTGTTTTGTACATCTTAATCATGTTTTTTTTTTTTTTTTTTTTTTTTTTTTGAGGGCTTAACCACTCTACTAAAGGCAAAAGTCCAATTTAGATGCACATGACATTTGCATAATTCATACAAAGAGATGAAGAGTACATGTACATGTACAAAGACCATGTAGCACTAACGAAATGCACGGTACTGCCTAAAAATGCTGTAAATGACTGCATTGGGGCTGTGCTGTTGGGAATTAGAATGCATCTCACTCAAACATTTTATTTGAACATGCTTTTTACCTGTTTGTGCCGATGAAATTATATTGAGTGGACTGGTTATCTTTTGAATACTGCTCTCCCTGATCACCTGTATTCGCTTGAAATTGAATGATCGTATTGTTAATTAAGTGCAAATCTGATGAAATTGGGTGGAAAAAACGAGATTGTGCATTACAAATGATGTATCTATATCATCATTTACCTAGACGTTGATATATATATATATATATATATATATATATATATATATATATATATACATTGTATATATATATATATATATATATATATATATATATATATATACATTGTATATATAGCATATCCTTATGATCAATTCCATGCTGTCACTGCTGGATGAGAACACTACTACAGTTTGTCATATGCATAGAATGACATAAGAAAAATATAAAGTGAATTCCACCAAATTTGATTTCTTGAAGACAAAAGAGTACACACTACCTCGACTTCTATTATTTCCCCTGCCTTCTGAGAGTGGCAAGTGAAGTGCTTTTTATTATGGGAGGAAAGTGAACATTTGTCAATTTTTTTTTTGCTTTCTTTATATCATTCTATGCAGATGACATAACTAGCTGCAGTAGTCTTCTTATCCAACAATGGCCACACTGAATCTTCAAAAATGCACTACTTTTGAAAGGATTGTCCAATTTTCCTCAAAAGCTTTCACTGATGTGTTCTATTAATATTGCTGTATCCTCTCAATCCACATGTATATTAAGGCAAACTTGCCTTTTAGTATGGGCTTTCATTACATGTGGAACACAAAGGCATTGAACTATCCATACATCCTTTAAATCAAGGGAATGTACTGCACTGCTGTTCAGTACACGGTACATCTCCCAACTCATTAATATCCTTCTTACCATACAAGCTCCGGAACATAACAAATTGCTGGGGGTGTCTTGGTTAGAACTGTTTAATGTTGGCCATATGTCAGTAAGCCATGTCCTTGATCTACACCTTTCACTGCTGTTACTTCATTAGTATCATTGTGTATGATAAATTACACATGATGCAGAAAATACATGTGCATATAGTGTATGTACAGCTGTATATATTATACAACAAACATACACAGTGTGCATCTGGATTTCCTTCAATACCAGTGGACATTCCATGCTCAAGTCAATGACACTTTAATGTCATATACCTCTGACTTTGACCTTTCATCCCGACATTCACATGTATATTATCAATCCTTTTATATTTGTCTTCCTTCTCAAATGATTACTGTAACACTTGATATTCCTGAAGTTGAGGCTGAGAAGTGACATTTTAGCCATATGCAGAAACTATGGACTTTGATGGATTTTAAGCATAAATTTATTAGTGCATTTGAAGCTAAGATAGTACAATGTACACCTGTGCCACCAACATGCAGCAACACAATCTACAGAGTTAATCGCAACAACCAGATACAGGCAGTCATATGGATGAATTGATTGACAGGGGACACAGATAGCTTTGCATTCACAAGGAATGTGTTTAATAGAAATCAGGACTGTCAAAGTGTCATTTTCTGGCAAAAGCTGTGGCTAGTGCCCTGTACAACGGAAAATAAATAAGCAGATATTGGTACATGTATCCAGGATCTGGCCATTCACAGCCTAGCAATGGAGTAAAGGAAACACAAGATTAACATTTCACTAGCTTAATGTCAAGGACATTATTTTTTTTCAACATGCTGGTGGATTGAACAAAGACTAGGACTGCTGGATCTCTGTACTAACAGTGATTTATTTCATTCTAAATGCTAAATCCTAGATCTCCATAGGAACACGAAGGTTTATTACACTTGAAGCGCTAAATCCATAATTCATCTGTATATGAAACAGTTTGAAGCGAACATTTGCAAGAGAAGATGCCATCATCATCAGTAGCAAATCTGTACAGTGACCTACACCAGAGAAGCACTTGGCACGTCTTCTTCAGCAGAAAAGAAACTTACCACATATACTCTACACGCTCTCACTGGCATTATATTGAGTGAAGGCACATTGACAGGCGCCCAGCAGAATATATCCTTCATGATCACATGAAGAAAAATACAGTGTAGTTTCATTCATACTTTGTGAGGAATACCATATCATCAAAGGTTGTTCCCTTCTTCCAAACATCACCAGTACTCAGTATTTTGTAGATTCTGTGTAGTGTGATGTAGTTTATTCTGAAGAACAAATGCCATTCAAACCTGCTACCAGATGAGAAATATGATTCAGAATCTTGCAAGTTTGTAGCAAATAAATATTGAATTGTGACGCCAAACATTCATCGAAGTAGGCCCATTAGCACATTTTTGTTGTTGTTGTTGTTGTTGTGGCTGAAGTTGCTCAAAACTTCGCATCGATAATTGGCATGGGGGTTGCATTTCATGTCCCAACTTGTAAAATAAGCTGTACACTAACACGACACAAAGTAGTAAGAGAACATTGTGTAATTCTGTACAACACAATTTGTGATAGGCATGGACAAGTGGCAAACAGTGAAGCACAAGTATCAAATGTTAGAAGCTACTGCTCAATTCCACGTTGTAGCAGGTCCGGCAGCGGTTCCAGCCCTCCTTGCCAAACACAGCTCATGGTTTTAAAAAAAAAAATAATATGCTCCTTTCAATGCAATTTGGTTCCCAGCTTCCACTAGCCTGGACAAAAGAGGAAAAACCTGTAACAATTCTGACCATGATGTTATCCATACATCACAAACCAGAGCACTGTCTGTCACAATTTTGCATGCATGTGCACATGTCGTGCATGAAGAGATGTATTGGGCTTTCCTCCAAAAGTTGCACATGATGAGGACAGCACTGTCATCAAGACACAGGAAGGGAGATGGGAGGAGAGGATGATTCCACCAGCATCCATAGTGATGACGACAGGACCAAGGTCAATCTGGAAGAAATTACAATGATGAACATGTTCCATTAGGCTGCTTCCTTTCTCTTTATAGACTTATAAGGGGAATGACACCCATATACAGTGTAGACATGTAGATTGTATGAATACTGCAATACATAGGAGCTCAGATAGTAAAGAGCAAACATGTGTGTAATGCTTGTCACTAGGGTTAGCCACTTTATACATACTGCAAACATGTGCCTGTTGGCTCATGTGGTCTGAAAACAGGGAAGTGGCTATGGTTATTTGTCCCCTAAGGATGAATGCAACCTAATGAACATTCTACATAGGAACCTACTGATATACCAAGGCTGCACACTAAGCTATTCTTTTTGCTTGTCTAACCTATCTGTCGGACCAGTAAGTACCCAGTTTTTTCTATTTTTTAAAGGACAAGTTCACCTTCATAGACATGTGGGTTGAGTGAATGCAGCAATATTAGTAGAACACATCAGTGAGAGTTTAAGCAAAATCGGACAATCCGTTAAAAAGTTACGAATTTTTGAAGTTTCTGCTCAGTCACGGCTGGATGAAAAGACTACTATAGCTTGTGATGTCACATGAGTACAACGATATAAAGAAAGAATAAAGAAAATTCAACATATTTCCATTTTTCTCGCACAACAAAAGAACACTCGACTTCTCTCTTTCAGAAGGCAGGGGGAATAATATTACCCTTTAATAACATACGTCAGTAGCAAGTCGAAGAAATGTCCGCTTTATTCAAAAAGTAAAGTTTTGTGAAATTCTCTTTTTATTTTCCTTATATAGTTGTGCGCATGTACATCATACACTGTAGTAGTCTTCTCTTCCAGCAGTGACTGCGCAGATACTTAAAGTATTCCTAACTTTTGAACGGATTGTCCAATTTTCCTCAAACTTTCACTGATGTGTTCTACCTGCATTCTCTCAATCCTTATCTATATGAAGGTGGACTTGTCCTTTAACTTGTCAAATCCAAAAAAAGTTATTGGTTCGACAGTGATTTTTTTACTGGTCAGGGACCATTGGACCAGTGCCAGTGTGTAGCGTTGGATATACATCCACCTGTTAAACTTTCATCAGTTAGTTTCATCTACAACAGAGTAATCACCTCTGTTCCATAGATATATCGATACAAAATAATTGTATAAACACAAAAATATCACGAGCCTTTGGATTCAGAATTTTGAACATGATCCTGAAAGCCTATCACAATGGGACAGAAAATCAAATGATGTTGATGAAGCTTGCCTCTTTCTTCACATATAATATTAGTATCTGACACAAACTAACAAATAAATAACTCACCAGAGCCTGAATCTGCGCACACCTATTTATAGCTGAACCTCGATCTCCTTTCCTGTGCTCGGTCTCGATATGCTATCTGCATACACACACAAACACACAAAAACAAAGTTGAGCAGACATTAATCTTGTTTAAGACTGTGTATTATCCATCTTACAATTACTACATCAGCAAAACTTTGGGAAGGCATTCAAAAGTACCTCCACACTGTCCATCATAGAAACTAATGGACTAATTATCCACCAGGCCAAAATTGTTACCCCCTGGATGAGCAGCTTGTGAGTTTCAAAAAGGGTCTAGGGCAATCACCCCCTGGGCAATTACCCCAGACCCTAACCTGAATGAGAGCAGAAGAAACTAATCCTTCTGATCCCAAGGATTTGTCCACTTTTCTCTCACAGAAGAGAAATAGGATGGACAAATTACCAGGGACCAACAAAGAGAAGAGGAGAAGCTGAAACTAATCCTATTTTTTTCTTTTTTGCGAATGTTAAACAATTTACGTGTTGACCGACCAATCCTGAAATAATTCCACCAGGCCCTCATACACAGTGTGTTTTTATACCTACGATCTCACATACTGCAATGGATATATGATGTAAAAGAACCAGAATCGCACTGATTGCATAAGATGGATGTCGCAAAGGGTAGTAGGCAGGGAATGACATCTTCGAGCAAAAGGTCTTGTCAAAAATCAAAAACATTATTGGGAACAACGCACACCATCTTGTGTACACTACATGTAAAAACATTCATACTCTTTTCTCAAATAGAAGAGAACTAGAAATGTCGCTTTGGCGACTGATGCCTCCGCCATAATGCATGATTCTCCCAATAGGTGTATAGTACAATGTCTTCACAATGTGTGATGACAGTTTCACATAACTGGCAAAATATCGAAATGACAGGTTTGTCAAAATATCTTGAATGTTCACTTTCCATGATCTGGGTTTGCTATAGTAATTGTCTATTAAAGGACAAGTCCACCTTCATATACATTAGGATTGAGAGACTGCAGCAATATTAGTAGAAGACATCAGTGAAAGTTTGAGGAAAATCTTGAATATTTAAGTATCTGCGCAGTCACTGCTGGATGAGAAGACTACTACAGTGTATCAGGCCTCGAATTAACCGACGGCCACCGACGGCCATGGCCGTCGGTGCCCCTCTCGTTGGCCGCAATGCCTTTTGTTTTTTTATCAAAGTTACGGCCAAAAAAAAATGTGCCCTTTTTCTTGGGGCCGTGGTGCCCTTTTAGAATGAAAGTTATTATTTATGACGTATGATATGCCCTTTCTCAAAGTCTCTTAAATAAGCTTGAACAACTTTCCTGATCTCAAATATCATACCTTCAGTTAACTCGCGTCCCAATATATCTGATTCAAACTCAAAGTATCTTTCCGAGGTACGAGACGACGTGTACGTACATGTACGCCCGACCGGCTTTTACCGTCCCGACTGCCTCCGCAGCGCAGCGGCCTCGAGTATGTACTAGCTAGGCAGCGCATATTCAGATAGAGTAGTAAAGAGTGAACACCAAGTTCACCAAGAAAAAAGAAAAATCCCACGATGCCAAGGTGTGCCAGACTGGGGAATGGGGAGGGGTGGAGAGAGAGAGAGACCAATCAACAGAAGAAACCGCGCGTACTGGCGCATTCTTGAGGTCATGAACTGTCTGTCACAGACTAATCATAGCAATCTACACGCGCATGCAAATTCCTTTGCCTTGTGGTTTTGCCAGCCAGCTGTCGGAATGTGCTTTGAAGTTTCATGGCAGCCTGGCCTGGCTGGCCTGAAAGAGTGTCGAGTTGCAATCAATACCTACTGTTGTTTTATTCCTGTTTTAAAAAATGTTGTTTCACCTGATAGAAACGCGGAGATCGGGAATGTGTTACAGCTGTAGGGAAGAGGTTTTTGTTGTGTGTTGCACTTTGTGTGTGTGTGTGTGTGTGTGTGTGTGTTTGTTTGTTTTTCTCGGTTTGTTTTTCTTCTTTTTTTTTCATAAACACCAAACATGCCCTTTCCAATGTGGCCTTGGTGCCCCTCTGACTGACTTAAGTGCCCTGGCCTCTTGGAAAAAGTGCCCTTTTCTAAATGGCCTTGCCCCTCCAAAATCCTATTTCGAGGCCTGGTGTATGATGTCACGTGCGTACAAGTATATAAGGAAAATAAAATGAGAATTTCACAAAACTTGACTTTTTGAGTAAAGTGCACATTTCTTCGACTTGCTACTGACGTATGTTAAGGGTAATATTATTCCCCCTGCCTTCTGAAAGAGAGAAGTCGAATGTTCTTTTGTTATGCGAGAAAAATGGAAATGTGTTGAATTTTCTTTATTCTTTCTTTGTATCGTTGTACTCATGTGACATCACAAGCTTACTTAGTCTTTTCATCCAGCCGTGACTGAGCAGAAACTTCAAAAATTCATAACTTTTTAACGGATTGTCCGATTTTCCTCAAACTCTCATGGATGTGTTCTACTAATATTGATGCATTCACTCAACCCACATGTCTATGAAGGTGAACTTGTCCTTTAAAGAGTGCAGGTACACATATATTTGGGGAATTGAACATTTTTACTTGACTTCTGACCGACCTTATTATAAGTTTATGCATTGAGTATAATTTCCAAGGTATGAAGAAAGAGTGTAATTACAGTACAAAATAAATCTTTTTTTTTATAATTTAAACCTGACCTTTGACCCTTAACCTTTGACCTTTGACCTTCTGGCTGGAAATTTCCAAGAGAATCTCCATTAAGTAATACATGTACATATATATATTGAATTTTACAACTAATAATGCAATCATTGCATAAACTAGTATATGAGGGAAATAGTAACATTTTGAGGAGTTGACCTTGATCTTTGACCCCCTGACTTTTGACCCATGACCCCTAAATTCCCTAGATAATCCCTGCCAGTCAGTACATGCATATGCACCAAGTTCCATGAAGATACATTGCACCACTTGCGAGAAAAGTGATATTGCAACATTTTCAACTAACCTTTGACCTTTTGACCTTTGACCTTATGACATGAAACTCTCTCTGGAGAATCTTTACGCAGTAGTACATGTCTACACTAAGTTTCAAGAAAATAACTGCGGGCATTTGACCTTGACCTTTTGACCTTTGACCTCTTGCCAATGTCACTACAATCTACTCAACTAATTGTCCCATCATACATCATCCCTGGATCATGTTTGGTGAAAGCTGCTTAATCCAGTTTTGAGTTATCACGTAAACAGATAAATTTTAGGATTTGACCTTGATCTCTGATCTTTGACCTCTGTCCGATTTCACTGAAAAACTACTCAAGTAATTGTCCTATCATACATCATCCTCCACCAAAGTTTGGTGAAATTTGCCCCATCCAGTCTTGAGTTATCGCGTAAACGGATGCAATTTCATGATTTGACCTTGACCTTTGACCTTTAGCCGATTTCACCCAAAATCTAATCAAGTCATTGCCCCATCATACTTCATACTTGGACCAAGTTTGGTAAAATTCCAGTAAATATTACTCAAGGTATCGCGTAAACGAAAGCGGACGGACGGACGGACGGACAACCCGAAAACATAATGCCTCCGGCACCACTTCGTGGCGGAGGCATAAAAAGGACGGACACATTCCATGGGGCAATAAAAGACTGAGCCAATAAATGTTGACGAGCATGATTTCAAGCACACACTTACCTCCCCCTGATTGCTGTCTTCTGATTGTAAGCCAGTCCTCTTCTTTAGAGCCTCAAGGTTTTGTTTGTGAAGATCTGAGAACTGTTGGTGCTTTACCAGCACCTCCTTGGAAGGAAACTGTCGCTTGCACAGGAGACAGATGAGCTTGCTCCAGTCTGTAAGGCTGTTTGGCACGCCTCATGATCACTGTCACTGTCTCCTCCATACTGGGCAAGGATGTTGATCTGGTGTGATGCAACAGAAAATATTTGCATTTTTTTCTTCCTCTTCTTCGTCTTAGTTTAATAGGATTTTAAAAGGATGCCGAGAACATCATTACATTTCCAAATAAGCAGTGCAGCAAAACAGTTGCATTATAACCTGACCATTTGTCAGACTGGTTTAACAGCATGGTGACAGCATACAGGAAAGGAAAGAATGGGAGTTGTCTTTCGATCTCCTGTTTCATATGTCCTCGACTGCTTTGATCTAGGATTTTTTAGAGTATCTAGAGCATCTAATGACCTCCTAAATGTGAAGTAAAATTCACACAGGAGTTTCTTTCTATAGAAGAAGCAAAGCCCTGTGTGCCTTTTTAAACTTTAGTGCTGATCACATGGCACGGGTTTTGTCACATTATGCTAGTGTACAATAGTATACAATATGCAATATACTATCAACAGTACAGCAAGCTCTATGATTCTGACAAATTTCTTGAACTCAACCACTTCCTGCTAAGCCAATGCTTGCCATGAAACAGCAAATATGAAAGCACTACTGCTCATTTTAAAACTATCTCCATCCCTTGATTTAATTCACAAAATGACACAAAGTTCTTGAATAACTAACACTTACAATAGATGACTTAGACTGCTTCTTCCTCTGATCCTCACTTGTAGCAGAGCGCTTCAATGCTAGCATCACTGACTGCTTGGTCTCAGCTGGGTCAGCCTGGTAAGTGAAAGAAAAGGATGTCAGAGATAATGCATCTTAATTATTATACTACAATGAAGAACTTCTGTTGTAGAATAAGGCATGATGAAAGATGTCTGGAAGTGGACATAGAATATCAACTTGCATAAATAAGACAATACAGGGTGCTAAATTTGCCCATACTGCTTCTGTCTGTCTTGCGGAGGGCGTTTAGGAGCTTGAAAACACAGTGGCACAAACAACTGCTTGTTATCTTACACAGAGAGGTCTTGATAAGTTTGCACGAAGGCTGCAGAAATCATGATTAGAAGTACAGAGTGTATTCCCCAACAAATATCAAAAGCATCAGAATAGAAGCCAAAAGCAAAACAGAGAAAACTCTTCATGACATAATTTGCTATTCCTACCCATGAGTACCTATCGCATATTTGCAAAAAGCATAACATGTATGTTGTGAACACATGAACTAGCTTTTCCATCTGTTAAAGGGACCATATAGTTTTGATTGAGACCTAATTCAGGTTTCTAACATTTTTTGGTGAGATAATGAGAAACCTCTTATGAAATATGAAAGAGCATGTAATTCTATGAGGAATTCAATGTTAATTTGATGAAAATTGGTTTTGAAATGGCTCAGATATCCAAAAAAGAGTGATTTTGATAAAGTGTGGGACCCACACTTTTTTACGATCACTTTGTTTTATTTTGTTTTTGGATGTTTCAGTCATTCCAAATCCAATTTTCATCAAATAAACTTTGAATTCCTCCTAAACTGGTATGTTATGTAGTATATCATAAGTGTTTTCTTGGTATCTCGCAAAAAGTTAGAAGCCCATTTCTTATCTCCACCAATACTGTACCATCCCTTTAAACTACAAAGAATGTTTTGCCATGTTCTCTATCAACACAAGGAGTATACTCTCCACCTACCCGTTTGCTTAGGACAGCGAATCCAGCATCAGCCGTGGCAGATGAGTTGTCCTTCTTAGTACTGTTATTACTTTTCTTGGCTTTGACATTCTTCATCTCATTCATTGTCTCAGCCCATCTTCTCATGTCACTGGCAACCTTTACAGAAGGTATGAAGAGAAAGCGATTAGAGAAAAGAAACATGTGCACCTTTCAAGAAAAAGGATGAATACAAGCACTGGCTAATGATGATGGTTATGAAGAAATGGGGACCAAGCAAGTCATTGATATCTATAATGGCCTACATGCACACAAAAGACTGTCACTATTGGTGAACGGTCACTGTGGACAGACTGCATTTTATATAATCCTCTGTCTCTGAAATACTTCTAGTAGCCACTGTTAGCATGAGATAGCGCAGACAGGTTTGATTGGTACAAAATTTCATACTACAACTTAGAAGGAATTGTGTAAGGTTTACTGATCTTAATTAAGCCACTACATTGTTTGGTTCTTTTAGGAGGTCATATTATTGGAATGGAAGGGGGAAGGACCATGTTGTAGGTGAGCTTCACATCGAATGAAAAAAAAAACAAGAGACCCGCGGGTCACGCGCTCACCTGAGTATCGCAATTTCACCTTCCATGCATTCTTGCACACTCTTACCTGAGAACATTGGAAACTTAGGTCTGCATATGGATCCCCCCCCCCCCCCCAACTCCAGGGTGGGGGGGGGGGGGGGCAAGCAGCCCTGGATCTGCAATGAACAAACTTGGAACTACACGTAAAGTCATCAATGTACAAACTCATGGTATGTATTAACTATGCTTTATCATTTCTGGTTCTAGAGTAGAAGATTTTAAATATTCCTTAATGTGGGAGGGGGGAGGGGTGGGAGGTGGGCCCCATAGGGGCCCCCCAAGAGGGACATGGTGCCCATTTGAAGGAATTGAGATTCTATCCCCCGAGGGATGCTACCTGCTAAGTTTGGTCAAAATTAATCATGAGGTTTTTAAGAAGAAGATGAACGTGTACAATTCAGGCCCCATTACAACTGTAGTGTAGGACTTCTCTCCATCCCCTCTCCTGGGTCCCAAGGGAGGGGGTACCCCTGATTCCGCCAATCCCATGAACAAACTTGAAACTACAGTCATCAATGTACTAACTCATAGTGTTATCTAAGCCCTTTCACTTCTGGTTCTAGAAGATTTTTAAAGATTCCTTAATTTTAGGGGGTTTGGGTCCCCCTGGGGGCCCTCCAGGTGGGCCATGGTGCCCATTTGAACAAATTGAGATCCTATCCCCCTAGGGATGCTACCTACCAAGTTTGGTGGAAATCAGACATGGGGATATCAAAGTGAATATGAAAATGTACGATTTAGGCCCCATTAGGACCCCTCCCCATCCCCCTCCCCTGGGTCCCAAGGGGGGCACCCCTGATTCCCCCATGAACAAACTTGAAACTACAGTCATCAATGTACTAACTCATAGCATTAACTAAGCTCTATCACTTCTGGTTCTAGAGAAGAAGATTTTTAAAGATTCCTTAATTTTAGGGTGTTTGGGCCCCCCTGGGGCCCCCCAGGTGGGCCATGGTGCCCATTTGAACAAATTGAGATCCTACCCCCCTAGGGATGCTACCTGCCAAGTTTGGTGAAAATCGGTCATGGGGTTCTCAAGAAGAAGATGAAAATGTAAAAAGTTTACGCACGACGGACGACGGACGCCGGACGAAGAGCGATCGCAATAGCTCACTTGAGCCTTCGGCTCAGGTGAGCTAAAAACCTGTTAATTCATGGACATTTTTTATACATTCAACCTACAGACATATATTAAAACATACCCTAAAGAGTTCAATAACAAGTTTGTATTGTACAAGTGATGCATTTTGCCTCTTTTCATATAAAACCCAATGAAACTTCATATTGAAATTAAGTTGAAAGAGATGGAATGCCTTCTCCTAAACTTGCAATTCCATACTATACTATGTTGAAGATGGCTTTAATAAAAAGAGTGAAACCAGACAAACAATATGTTACTATGATTCTATTACTAATTCTACTAGCTTTTTACAACAAACTTGAACATGGTGTTGAATTGTACAAGAACTAAAGCACACTTAATCATGGTTTAACTGACAACATTCAAAGTGTTCTGCACATTCTTTACTTAATTTCCAAAAATGCACAGAACCAAGCATCTTGGAACATAGAGCTGATTTCAATTAGTTTGATTGCATAATGCAAAAGCTGTAATTTTTGCATACGGATACTCTCACAAATGAGGTCACAGAAATTTTCACAAGATGTTGTTTTCGTGATTTGACATTAAGGCTATCATACACAGTGCACTAATGTCTGTCCATTCACGCCGTCACTTTGTGTGATCAAGATCAGGGGGCATCTCATGACGTGTTTTGTCTGACATATTGGTTGGACAAATTTGGTCTCGGCCAATCAAATGCAAGGATTTCAGTAGTTTGTAACAGCTTGTCAGAAAAATATCCGACCAAACGCTTCATGAAATGCCCCCCTGTGGCAATATTTTTACTAGTTCAATTCCCGGCCCAACAGTAATTTGTAAAATTCACAAAAATCAACCCTTCACTAAAATAAAAAGCTTTAACAGTATCTGATTGCAATTCATCACTGCAGTAGGTATACAAACCTTCTTGGCCATTTTGGTTTTCTCCTTCTTGTTCTTATCTTCTTTCTCCTTCTCCACTGGACCATGCTCTCCAAGTTTAGGTGGGGCCACAGACCCTTGATGTGGTGCAGGGACATACTGTGTTCCATCCCAATACATGTACTGCTGGGTGTGTGTGTTGTAGTAATACTGAAAGGAAAACGGATTGTTGGTTAATCAAATGGTTATTCTACTACGAACAACAAACAAACAAACAAACAAACCAGAAAAGACAAACCCCAACAACAAAACAATGAAGATAAATTGATTAAGCAGGTCAGCAGTTTTATAATGCTTCTTGAAAACTTCAGGGTGGAGGGATAAAAATTAAATACAGATCACCTTAAGACCTATCATAACACCCAATGACAAATGCAGATTTGTATGAAATGCCAGCAATGGCTCTGCACCAAGGCTTTGTACGTACAAAGACAGTTATCTTTCTGGGTCTCTGACAAACAATATGTCTACACTGGTTCCGACATTTGTACTTCACAAGTGTATGGGAGAGAAAAAATAAATTTCAGGTCTGGTGAGACTCTGTTGGCAAGAAAATATGTTATAATTTATACATTTCACATGGAATTCTAATACAGGCCATTCCATTCCAATAACCAAAGACCCCCCCCCCCCCCCCCCCCCATGACAAGAAGAAATGCTGCCCCATTTGATTGAAAACAGCATGCACTGGCAATCATGCATCATGAAAATTACCTGTGAGTTTGGATCATAGTACAGGCCTGTCTGGGGGTCGTAGTAGAAGCCAGATGTCTCATCATACTGATAGTGTGAGGTGTCTGGGTAGTAGCTGCCATCAGAGCTTGTATTGGATGTCTGGTGCTGAAGCTTTAAATAGAAACACACAGTAGAATACATGATATGACCATTCCAACTTCTTGTTCTTTTACTTAAAATAAATGACAATGAGTTAGTGAGAATGCAAAAATCTGGTCAGAGCTGGACTGAGGTTCACATTCTACTTTGTTCTGACCAACCATGGTTTATGACTTCTTCTATTTGGTATGAATGTGCAAGTTCCTACAACACTCATAACAACTCCTTTGCCATAGCTACAGTTACATTGAGGGATAAAATAACTACGAATCAAAAATAATCAGAAGAATTTTACATGAGAATATCATTAACTTGTATTTGTTTTCAAAAGTTCATTACATCAGAGTTTTATCCATTTCATGCAACTTATCTTGTCGCTGTTCACTGAAAATACTTTACAGAGAACCTTATGTGTCAAGCTCTCTTAAAATGAGGTACCACAGGTGAATTCGGCAGTACATATTTTCCATTTCTAGCCCTTTTTTTTTTCCTTGTACACTCATGAGGTACCTATCATAACAAGGTAAGGTCGGTGGCCACAGTGATCTCATAGCAGGGGTTTCCTTGTAACAAGTAATAGAACCCAAGTGGGAATGACAATGTGACTGAAAGCAGCTTTCGTGGTATGTTGTGACAAGAACAATTTTAGTGCCACCGAGCTTCAGGAGACACTGAACAGAGCATGCAACCTGGTACAAAAAGAGCAAAACAGGGAGAGATGACTGACAAGCCTATCTAATACTCACTGCGTGACCTTCGGCCTCTGAGCTCCACTCTTCAGCTGTGACAGCAGTAGTCTTTGCTGGTTGCTCTGTGACAGCTGTGTCAACAACCTGGCTCTGGACTAAGGCTTCTTCATCAGTGCCTGGGGGAGGTAAGTCCACTTTGGCCTTTTTGGACTTCTTCTCTGGCCCTTGGCGGATCTTGTTCAGCAGCTTCTTGGTGATATGCTGTTGCTCTAGCTGCATCTTCCGCGCTGCTTGAACCTGCTCCTGCGCCAAAGCTGCTTTGTCTACGGGGAAAATGACCATAAATAAACATACAAGTCAGAAATCATATATTCTCCAACAGTGACATTTCTGCACCTCACATATATGGCTTAAGTGCACTGCACACATGAAACCTCAGAAAAGCAAGCATTTTAATTGACTTTCAAAGCCCTCAGCTTACATAGCAAAGCCCATTTAAGAGCTGGAAAGCATCTACTTAGTCCATCTTTACATCTTTGTTGTGTAAATATATATATTTTTAAGGTTACTTTATAGTGGCGCTAATAAAAAGCCAAGATTGAAAATCACATTTGAGATGACACATTCCATTAATTTGCATGCAATCATATTTACTGAACATAAGATAGACTGAAAGAAACCAACATTGGACTGTGACCCTCGTACCTGCGGCTGAAAGTTCCTGTTGCTGCTGTTGTTGGGCAGCAACGGTGTACTGTCCTGCAGTGTACCCTGCATAGCTTTGGTCATACTGACTTGCTGCTGCTACTGCTGCTGCGGCTGCTGTGCTGGCTTCTGTCTGCTGGTAGTACTGTTCATAGTACTCCTGTGATGTCACATCAGTCTGCTGCTACTCATACAGACAGGAATAATGACAATAAATCAGATACAATGACTCCCTGCAAGGAGATAGATGCAGACATCTTCTTACAACAGCCTCAGTGTCAAATCGCAAATTTACCGAAAACATCTTGCAAAAATGTCTGTTACCTCCTCATTTGCAAAAATTTCTGTACGCAAAATAACAGCCTTTACAATAGTCTACCATGGCCAAGTCAAGGTAATATCAGTACACAAATTGTACAAGTTATACATACACAAATCATCATAGCAACAACATACATCTGTAAACTAGTATTGTTGGACTGCAACATTTTCGCATCACCTTGAGAAAGCATACTTTTTCTTTACCCATAGCTCAAAGGGACAAAGTTGGACTTTCAAGTAGCGTATTGCGTACTAAATAGAGATTTGTGAAACACGACAAGTACAACCACAATAGCGCCCACTTATAGCAACTGTCATGTCATATACAGAAGTATTCACACTCAATGGGATTGAATGATGTCTACAACAAAATGAAATAAAATGACTACAGTGGATATTGTATATCATGTCATGACTCACTTCTGTCCAGGCAGAGTAGTCCTCTTCTGTTCCCTCTTTACAGTAGTGCACAGAAACTATGGAGACAATATAAATGAACAGGAAAATAACAGGTTCAGTATCTACAAACCATCATATCCTTGCTTGGTAATACAATATATATGACTAGATGTGCCAAGACACACATTTACACTCAAAGAAAAAAAAACACCTACATTTACATCTACAAGAGACCAGCATAGACAAAAAATAGGCTCTAAATTTGAAGTGTTACAACTGATACAAGCTGAAAGCAAGCCTATTACATGCACAATGAGGAAACAATATTTATAGGTTAATCAAATAGCCCTATCAGACTTTCAGCTTCGAGACAAGGCTTGGAACACTTGGCAGAGATGATGACTTCATTATCTATGCCTACACCCGTCCAATAAAGAAAGACTTGATATGCAGTTTACCTTTTGAATGATTTACACTTGTAGGAACAAAAATAGGAAAAACTATCATTAACTTGTATGCACACATGCATGACATGCACTTTGACCTGCATGTAGAGACAAAGAAACATCATCAGAAATGAGTGTCTCCCACATAGGACGTACACGTAAATAATTTTGAAATTGAATGAGGAAGAAAACTCATTTCTTTTGCTGGCAAAAAAAGAGAAAATGATAATAATAATAATAATAATCACTTGTGAGATAGCCAAAAGGGATACTCACTCTGCTTGCCATCCAACATGAACGGGGGTTGCATATTGGCAATGATCTCCAGGAGATGGCTGGCATATTCTATAGTGGACAAAGCTACATAACACAGGCCCCTGGACATGTTTGTTGTTGGGTCTCTGATGAGTTGGATGTTCATATCTACGGCAGTAATCTCATGCAGCTCCTTCTGGACTTTTTCTTCCGAAGTAAGTGAATCCAGTCCCATCAACAGGAGAACTAATATTAGGGTATAGAAAAGTTCACTGTTCTTGAGAGGCAGCACAAATTTTCATCTCCGTTCAAAAATACTACGATTCAACAAAGGTCTTGTGAGAGTCACTTCTTTTCTAATTTTCCAATTAATCTGCATTCATAACACTAAGTAACATTATCATTTGACTTACATTTTTGATTTATGTCCAGAACATGACATATATTTGATGTCTTTGTGAATATTGCAGGATTGAAATACGAGAAATTATAAACCAACTTTAATTCTTTACATTCAACCTTGCAGGCTGTACTCAGTACATTTTCCTTTGCCATGATACTAATTTCTGACATGTTAGGAGTCAATGAATAGGGACTTTGCATCATGATATAAAATTGTAATGGGACAGACAGAAGGATAGACAACAGAGACAACATAATGCCTATGACACCCCTTCAGTGTGGAGGCATACAAATATTTGTAAAGGTTCATTCATATAAGCTTCATTCACATAATCTATGATAATTTTATGTCTTAGCTGACAGGACAGAAAATGAACAATACAAATTCATACATTTACACCAGAGTCCATCTCAATTACTCAGTTTTACACTAATGGAAATATCAAAAAGCTTGTAATACTGACAACATGTAAACATGAATTGTCTACTCACTTCTTGTGGGAACGACACTGATTTGGCTATACCTTTCGGATTCTGAAAGAAACAAACAGAGGACAATTTGCTTTACTGCAAAAACAGTTGAGGTTAATTATTGGGTTAAACATGAAGGCCTTTTTGCTTTTTACCCTATGAAATGACAACAGAACCAAGCACTAAAGAGCAAAAGCTTTCTTCAGAATAATAAATAGATAAATAAATAAATAAATAAATAAATAAATAAATAAATAAATAAATAAATAAATAAATAAATAAATAAATACATACATAAATAAATAAATAAATAAATAAATAAATAAATAAATAAATGGAAAAATAAAAGAACAAGAGAAAGAAAGATGGTAGGCAAAATTCCAAAATAAATTGCACAATAACCTGGTGAGAAATTACACAGTAATCAATAAATCAATATACCTCTGCAATTCAGGCCAAAAAAGTCCAATATGTGGCAGAAAAGAGGGAAGATTGATTTGATGTACATGACTGCCCACATTTACCAGACATGGTGCACACACAGTCACACACGCATAAGTCAAATTATTAGCAAATATTACAAGTGTGATATGATTGACAATTCATAATTCCCAAGACAGACAACAAATTATCAGGTTCCATCTTCTCCACTGATTGGCCTTTAACCCTAATCAGGCTGGGGGGGGGGGGGGGGGGGGCGGAATCCGCCCCCCCTTGACGTTTCGCGCAATATCTTCGCAGCGCGATAAGCTCCCGCCGCGATGTTTCATGACTTTATTCTTTCAAGTATCGCGCAACTTTTGAGACCAAAATTGTTGCGCCCGCGTGTACCGTTTTGACGCGACGCCCGTTCGAAAAAAATTTGTCAACCCCAAAATTGCTCCAAAACGTGATTTTGTGTACAAATCCAAAGCAAATTGTGTTTTTTCAATTAATTCACATAAAAATTCATATCTTGACTTAGAATGGACGAAATTAATTTATTTTAGCATAATAAAGCTTCGAAAAATGTCTGTGACAAATTTTGGCCAAAAAACAAACAAAAACAAAAGGTCGAAAAACAAAGAAATACATAAGAAATTCAAAAACAATCAAATACATAAGAAATTAATTTCGATACAGATTTTTTTTTATTCTATGTCTCAGGAGAATGATACAAGAAACATTTTAAAAAAGAAATTAGCTTAATTAGAGCATTAATAAGTGATTTAGAGCCCAAAACTGATTTTATGCATAAATTACAATAATTAATTAATATAAAATATAAGAAAAATTTTTCGGAGAAAGCAACCATACATTTTGACAGTATACGTCGCGGGCGTCGCGTGTGCCGATTTTCGGCGCGATCACGCGTTCCATAGGCGAGATCTGAAGGGGGGGGGGGGGGGGGGGGGCGGAATCCGCCCCGCCCCCCGCCCCCCCGATATAGCATAGCCGAAAAAGCCCAGCCTGATTAGGGTTAAGGCACATAGCTTTCACAACTTGCAATATTTCTAAAAGCAGCAACTTACCATTTTTTTCAATACCACACTTGAAGCAGTTGGCTCTTCTCTTGAAGTTTTGAGTTCCGCACTGTGGAGAAAAGATACAATTGTGTCAATAAAACATGATATTAAGAAAAACATAAAAACAGAAAGTGGACATCTCCACATCAATGTCTCTCAGTTCTGCTTTTCACTTCGATGTATTTCTTTGACATGTCAAAATGTCAAATCCATAATTGTAAATGTATTTCAAATCGTTCCATTGTGCCGGTGGATGAAGTCTGTGAAGGGTTTCATCCATACTCATGACCATGAAAACGACTGTGGAGAGAAGAGATGAATGAAGTGACAAGAAAAGTGTAAGGAAAGGAGGGATAGTAGAGTCTTCTTGTGTTGTGAATCGGTGTAATGCAACGGTGGAATTGCCATGTGGATAGTCCTAAACAGGACTGGGTATTCTTTTCACAGGTCACAATACTTATCACAGTCTTTTATGAACTAAACACATCATCTGAAGAATACTCACTTGTGAACAGAACCAGTCTTCATCCCCTCTGCTCTTGCTGTAGGTCAGGGTAGCACGGCCATCGCCTATCACCAAAACACCCTGCAAACATTGAAACACAGAAACACACACAAATATTAGTGAAAGTCTCTTCTGTTACCACCTTGAAACCTGCCAAAAAGCCTCCTCGGAGGTCATGCTTTCTTCAAGACTAACTAAAGACAGTCTGAATTAAGCCCATGACCTCTGTCACCAGTGACCACCAACAACACACACACCGAAAAAAAAAAATGACAAAAAACAAGTCTGATTTGCGCAAACTAGGGATACCACTGTAACAACCTTGACAGCAAACAAAGCATGTGAAACCTTTCAGAGAAAGCATTCTGAATGATAATCATTGTATAAGATCTGCATATATAAATATGCCTCACTTTTCAGCTTCGGACAGTTTGACACTAAACTGCCCAGGAATAGGAAAAAAAAACTGATTCTGAGAATTTACCCCCAAGTACAAGATGATTTGAATAAAGGTAATTTAACAAGAGCAATAGCTCAGTAAAACTTGAGCAGTACTGAATGTGTATGAAAATGTAAGCATCAGTATTATCATCAAACATGGTGTCCTTTGGGGAGCTGGCAATAGCTCTCCGTCACATGACTACAGTGTGTTTTGTGTAGTATCTCACACAAATCCACTGGACTAAAAACAAACAGAGCCAAAAATGGTCAATGGTTCAGTTTTCTGAACACACCTCTTTTAACATTTTTGACAAACAGCATGTTGCATTTATGCCATCTAAGTGACTTTTAATTCTCTCAAAATTTGTGATTCGTTTCAAATTTCCATTAACCTGTGCTTGTGTTTCATTACTCTTATCCAAAATAGCCTTACTATGAGGGTAAGCTCTCCTTTAATAAAACTATTGGGCAGCCATGCCATTTGCTTATAGATACTGCTACCACGTGACCCTGCAATGTACCTTTACAAAGATGACTGCGTAAAACCAACAGATATTAGAAGAGAGACAGCAACTAGATCATCTGCCCTTTATGAAGATTTGTTGATACAAACTGCATTATTCAGATTTAAAACAAATTTCTCATCAAATCTGTGGAGCTCCACTAGTTTTGCAGAAGGAAAGAATGCCTCTCTCTCCTATAAAATGGCTGTTGTCCGCTAACATTCGCTGTAGACTTCTGTCAAACTCCAACTTATAGAAAGATCAAGGAGGCTTGCATAGCTGAAATTGGCTAATTTATCTGACTGCAACAACTGTGAGCAAAGACCTCACAAACATGTCAATACACACTGCTCTGAGCGCAACAAAGACACTGAAAAAGGTTACAGTTTGCTGCTAATGTAGGTAAAAAGCTACATTTCCACATGTTCATTTAGATGGTCATGCGAGACCAAAACACCAAATGATATCCTGTATAAAGCTGCAGGTATGGAATCAACTGACAGTGTAAATGATTATTCCCCCCCCCCCCCATATTGTCAAAATCAAGTTAAGTTCTCCTAGTTGAATCACCACTGTTCCTGTCTAGTTTAATGACAAATACATGCCCACCATTGTGTTGCTTTCTGCACCTATTTTGTTACCCCCCCCCCCCCCCCCCCCCCCCCACCACAAAATACTCAGCAATGCTTGATTGCTGCTCTTGTCTGGAAAGAGGTGCGGGGTCAACTAATGTCAGGGTAGGAGCTGAAGAAGAGAGCCGTAATATCGTGACGGGCACGATCTCAACAAAACCTGGTTTTCCTCCATCCATCGCTGAGCGTCCGGAAGGAATTGGAACTCCACAAATGCGAAGCCTCTTGAAGCACCTAAAGGAGGGTACACAGGAGAGGCCAGCAAATGGACCCAAAAGCTGGGTGTTAGCAGAGTTTTTTTCTCACGGTATTCATAGTATTTGAAATCCTTTCCTTTTTTTCTCTTTCTTTCCCCCTAATCTATCTGGACAGGCATTCAGCTGACATGATTGGCAATCAATTTGTATGCTTGACAGCATGTTTTGCCAAAAAGAGAAAGTGTGAAAAGAACAGAATTGATCATTTGTCACTACATTGAAACAACATTGATGCAGAAATGCCAAATACAGCAACATTAGACAGAAATCACATCTCTGCCTAGCACATAAATGTATTTATACAAGGCATGCTTTCTATTTCTTGAAGAGAAAGACTCTTGTACAGAACACCAGTACTTTCCAAACACACACCTACACATAGTCATGTCTGATTCAGCACCTCATAATCATCTGTAATTACCAGTCAATATGATTTACTGATTACAAGGGTTCTATTGGATGATATTTTGAAGCACTTAATGACGGCTTCAAATAAGGAGCCAGACAAGCCACTATTGTAATGAATATGCTACATATGTCCCCTTCTATTCATTAGGTAAAATGTATGTCAACCAATATGGGTCTTTTGAAAAGAAAAGGAACAGCCACATGGCTGAATAAGAAGTTCAAAAGAATATATATTCTACAATGCACAAATTTTAAAATTTTTTGAAAGAGTTCTACAAAATGGGGCAAATATAAGATCCTTAAGGCCTTGGTTATAGAAACTCTACTTTTTCCTATCAAATATACATACTGAGGCAACATAGTTGGATTTTTTTTTTCTTTTTGAGTTCACGGACTACAATCAAAGTAGTTGTCTTATTCAAGCAGATCACTAGGCAAATACTTGGTGCTTCAATGCCAAAATTAAATACATATCATGACACAATAATTTGGTGTCTGATACAACTGTAAAATTAATGTCTGAAACAGACAAACCCATTTACATCAAAATATCAAACATCACACCCAGATTACAAAGCCGGTGATCTACCTTTGGATATCCATAAAGGCTCCCATACAGACAAATTATGAACAAAACAGGAATATAAACTGATGCCTATATTTTGGTCGATGCCTTGGTGGCAAATTATTTGACAATGAACACATCTGTACCTGCATGCTCAAAATGTACCTACCTGTGCAGCTGCAAGACGACCTTTCAACCTGCTGGAATAAAGCTTTCATCATAATGACAAAGAGGAATAAATGGGTTTGTTGAAAGCAAGACTAAGAAAGGTACAGGTATAATGAAGAAAGGTTTCTCCATCAATGTTTTCGTTTCTCTTGTGACAAATGATCAATTTCTCTGGCTTGCATTCCTGTGAATACAACTACGATGAGGTATTGGAAGTGATTTTGCATGCCAATCCAAATAAATCAATGCTCTGTCCATAAATACAAGCAGTCCCAAATTCTGCCCCACCACTCTTGAGGAGTATCCGTCTCCTACACAATCTCACCTGAGTCTTTGTGTTTGACTAGCCGCACATCCTGGATTGGTGATCCAAATAGCTGCAAAATTCCCCGTAACTGTTGAAACATAACAGAATATAACAATTGGCAAAAACATTTGCAGCAATATATACAAGAATATAAGTACCCACTTCGGACACTGGGTACTGGAATAGAATAAATTTAGATAATTCTTATCTCACACAAATATGTCATAGTGACACCCATGTCTAACACAGTAGAAATTAGGGACATTTTATTCATATTTTGTCTCACTTTTAAAGGAATGAGATATCTTCAATCTTTATGTGTGGATATGCCTGTACAACATGTATGTTAAAACATTTTAAAATTGTCAGCACATCAGGCTACAGATTTAGAACACACACATATTTCTTGAAACATGGAGGCAAGAAATTTGACTGTACCTGTAAGCATTATGCATTGAATGTTGGAACATTTTCAGCTTGTGCATTTTCACATTTTCCTTGTGTATGTTATTCCCAGCAAATACCTTTGCCATTTAAACATGGCATAGTTTTCCTTGTTTTTTTTAGATTTCTAGATTCTAGATTTTCTAGATTCTAGTTCTCCTAGATGCTCACATTCTGGGAGTAAAAAATCTTTGCTGGGTCACTTCCAAATTCCACTTCCCAAACAAATGTGTCAATCCCTGTAATCATGTACTTGTACAATAAAAAAACAACAACAACAAAAATGTGCATTTGCAGTCAAACTTACATGTGCTTCATCTACTTCTACAGGAAGATGCTTGATAAGAATTGTTCTGCAAGGCTTTTCTGACTGAGCTCTCCTCTGAAAGATAAGGGGAAAATACCAAGATATATACAAACATTTTGGGATGATACCAATTACATTTATTTTATATACGTCATTCCCACTTCCACCCCCCCCCCCAAAAAAAAAAAAAACATTAGTAATTCAATCAAAAGGCAAAACAATGTTTATACTTTACTTAGGACCTAGTACACAAAAATTCATATACAGATGTAAAAGAAAAGCCTTCATTCATCTCAACAAAATTGTAAGACACAGACGCTGTATGAATTTATTTCAAGACTTGTTTGCAAAAAAAATAAAAATTGCAGTCTCAAATGAAGTTTTGTTTTGGATATTTTTATTTCAGTATAGGACGCTCTGTGGCCAAGAGTCAGGGGCTATCGGAAGTAAAATTGCAACGGACATCACTGATGACTAAAGTCATCTCATGATAAAACTCTGGGTAAACATTCTGAATCAAGGTTTTCACCTTAAATGCTATCTGTCAAGCACGTATATCACGGACATAAAATTGGCAAAGGAAAAAACTCACTTCATCCCTTCTCCGCTCTCTTCGTCTATTTCTTGTGCGACTTTTCTTTTCTTCATGGTGATAGTCACGGTCATCATAATCTCGAGCTGGATAAGAATAAAAAAAATTGTGACAGGTATAATTTTCTCTTCTTACATTCAATAATCAATCAAGCAGCATCTTTAACACAATAAATATTTGCATTTGACTTTAATATATACTCGTCATACACAGTATTCACCAGCAATGAAGGTTTGCCTTATTTTCAGGAGAAACCTCGAGCAATAAATTTGAGGGTGCAGCCTATACACCACCACAACAAAGTCCTAATCTTTCCAACCTAGTGAATCACCATAATCAAAATACATAAACACATGCATGTATGGGACTAAGCAATGGATTAAACAAGCTCTGAACACATAGCGTAGTACAAACAAGGCTTACAAATGTGACTTTGTGCAAACCTAAAGCAATACAACATTTGGTTATTCTTTCATGGCATATTGCATCAAACTGTTAGCATTTGTCTTGTCACATCAGGATGTGACATCAGCTCTACAGGAGGAACCCACTTGTACGTTTATAATATGAAAGTTTTATTCTTTAACAAACATTTTTCAATAGTCCTATTGAATGCAATGACATACAATAATTTAGATGCCACTGACTCAGTCTTTTTTTAAACAGAATTTAATTCTTTGCATCAAACACTATAGACCTGTGATAGATTACCAAACACTCTGCACTCACATCCCAAAATATTTAATATTCTTTTGAAAAAGAGTGAACTCACATTTATGAGTAAGCTGATTTCTAAACTTTAAAGGGCCCCTGAAATCCAAATGCAGGTTGATTTGTGTTGATTTATGATATCCTCAACATCACTTTTGCAGTGAAACGAATATCTAGATACATTCCATTTGAACAATTTTTTCTTCTATTTTTCTTCAGATTACTTGGGAATGCCCACAAAAAATCCTTCCAAACCAATATTCCTCAGATGACCTCATCTGTCAATCATTGCTAAAGTACTGAAATGTTTAACAAAAGACATTGGAATACACCGTCCCTCAACTCAGCATAACTTGCATGTTCACTCGCCATGTCTTTTGTTAGTCACATAAATATCACTTGGCGTTGCCAAGTAATCTGAAGAAAAACAGAAGAAAATAATCATTAAAAATATATGGAATGTTTCTAGATATTCGTTTCACTGCAAAAGTGATGTTGAGGGTATCATAAATCAACACAAAATCAACATGCATTTGGATTTCAGAGGCCCTTTAAACGACTTCCAATACAGCACTCACCATCACTTCTGCTACGTGATCGCACTCTATCATCAGTATCTCCCAGCGAAGATGAATAAGCACTTGACTCCCATCCTGATGTAAGAAGGCGCTGGCGATCCCATGACCCTTGTACCTGAGGATACTGGCCTGTAGCCCTGCTAATCACATCTCTTGCTCTGCCAACATAAATGATCACAACACATTAGTACAGTTACAGTCAAGAGTGCAAAAGCTAATATTTGATTATTATTCACTCTATCATTTTACTGTATATCAGGAAAAAAGAAAAATATACATGTTGACATGGAAATCAAGAAAGAGATACATAAGGAAACAGAAAAAAAAAATGAAGAGGAACTGAATAGGAAATCAATAAAAGTTACACAAGAGGAAACCAAAAAAAAAGAAAAAAGAAAGATGAATAGGAAGGAGAGGGAAAATACAACACTTATAAATGAAAGAAAAAGGAAACAAGATATAAAAAGAGATAGAGAAATATATAGGACCAGGGGATGCACACACACAAGCTCAACCACTGTGTATACAAATTACTACTGCAAGGTTTGGCAGAGGGAAAAGGACAAAGATATTCAGCTTCTCAAAGACACCATAGAAAAAGCCCCTGTGATCACTACCTTCAGTAAAATCAAACAATCAACCCTCACTGCATGTATGTGCTGAGTGTTTTTGTACTGTGCCAATCACTTGTGTCCAGAGCAGCATTTAGATTTCATCAGGTAATTGAGTTATTCCAACACTTGCAAAAGTGCTAAAATGTAACTTCTGTCAGATTTTGGAGGCTCATGCATTGCATGATGCATTATTTACTCAACGAATAGCCCAACCAGACAGATGTCATCGCGACAAACACACACAGCGACAGGTGTGCAACATTTGATAATTACTCCTTCTAGAACTGCATATACATACATTTGATGTACTGTACCTAGTGCTAGGGTGCGCGCTCTTGTACATTATAGAAATAATTTCTACTCGCGCCTTTACATGCCAGCCTTTTGCTTGTTATACAGGGTACCTTTACCCTGCGTTCACATTGGATTTGGACCCGTCGTTGCGGGGAAAGTCATTGGATATCTTATCTTTTTTGTAAACTACTGACCGTCGACACTGCTATCTCATCTGTCCCCGAGTTGTGGGGCAAGCTCTGCCACTTGAAACCAGGAATGGTATTCTGAACACCGTTTTATCTCTGCTAAAACAGTTGTATATCGGTATTCTGAAAACTGTTTAACGGTGCTGTAAGTCATGATAACTACGCCCATCGCAATAATCATATCCAATAGGAAATATTGTTAGAAGTAGCATCTAAGACATTTCAACCAATAAGATTGCTCCCTTGGGTAAATACGCCTTGCTTAACTCTGCGCGTTTTAACAAGCGCTCATTCTCTGGCGTGCACACAAATAGGACAATGGCATGCGCAGGTAAAGAGAGCCAGAGATAAAATAAGGCTACAACAGAAGCTTGATCATTATGCCTTCTTACCGGTTTTGACGTATAGTTGGTGCGGTAGGGGATTCGCAAAGCTCCCTCAGATTGAGTGTTTTTACCAGGTATTTGAAATTTTGTTTAAAAAATAAGAAGATATCTGGCGTGCGTAAGAGGAACCCAAATGTCATGGTTTATGGGGAACCTGACGCTTCTAAATGAAGTTAAGCCCTTGCAATGCCATATTATTATTAGGTGATCCGAGTATCCTCTCGGATCACCTATTGTATCTGTACGGATTCTTTCTTCTTCTTCTTCTTCTTCTTCTTCTTCTTTCTTTATTTCTCCCCAAAAGTTGTGCAGAGGTTAGCTCAGAAAGTACTATGCCTATCAAGTTCAAACTTATACCATGTATGTATCGTGTCCCAAAGACGGCAATCGAACTAAAATCAAAGTGATCAGTCGACCGTGACGTCACTATGACGTCATTATATGAAAACACATTCTCAATCATATCTCATTAATGGAATGAAGTTTTTCAATGAAATTCACGTCACATTTATTTCAAGTTATGCGCATTCTACTCATATTCTCAAAATTCACATTTTCTCTTGGTACGTGCGCGTACGCGCGCGTTGAAATATTTGTATGCTCAAATCGAGCTCAAATTTTTTTTACACACGTTTCAGACCATTTAGAGCATTTTTTGAAAAATTGAAAAAATCGGACGGATGCGTACGCGCGCGCGCATATACGCACGCACAGCTCATATGCAATAGAAATTTTCAGTTTTTTCACACGGATTGGATGTCCACAATGTCAAGGAATATTTCTATCAAGTTTCAAGTCGATCCGACTCAATATGACATCATACGGGCCCATCAAATTCAAAATTCCGCGCGTGCGTCAATGGGGATACACTGTGCAACTATGCCAAAAAACCGCCAATTTTAAATCGGATTTTACTCGTCAGGATGGACGATGACCCCCCCTTTTCTTGACATATTCTAAAAGCTGATGAGTTGTACATGTCATTTCATGGGTTGGCGATACTGAAAAAAATGATTAAAAGATATCAAATTTCTTAATAAAGTAAACAAAGTAAATTTTCCAAATGACGTCATCAAATTTCAAATTCACTCGAGCGTATCTCACTTAAATTTCGCCAATTTTCACCCAGATTTCAGTATGTTGTAGCTTATGAAATGTTCTTTCATCGATGTGATAACATTTTGATTGGATAACGTCATCACCTCGTAAAAATGGATTGAAAGTATCCTTGTAAAATTTCACCAGTTTACGTGTTATCTCTATGGGAGTGCAGTTTTTCTGGCAGTGAAAATTGACATGACTCTCTTTTTTGAGCACTAGCTCACTTATGCTTCGGTGAATTTCTCCCAGATTTTAGTATGTTGTAGCTGAGACTTTGGGCTATCGTGAGTGTGCCCTCCATTTTTTCATACAACGTTGGTATCACATCGAAAAACTTGGTTGAAAAATTGCATGTGGCTTCGATGCAGCGTCATTTTGCTTAATACACAGGGCCTATGGAGCATGAAATAGGTCATTGCATAGCGCATCCGACTCGTAATCCTAAGGTCCCTGGTTCGATGCTCACCCCTGCCAGTTTGTTTTTTTTTTTTGAACACTTTTTTTCCTTTTTTTTCTTTAGTTAGTCTTAATCTCCTTTCCTAACTTTATCTTTTTCTGATTTTTTCATGCTTCTCCTTCAAATTTCTATAAAAATAACATAATTTTTTCTTTATTTTTCTTTCTTTCTACTACTTTCTGTGCAATAGATGAACAACAACAATGGCTATTAATCCCATATTTTGCACATGTTTTGTTCATGTCACGTACATTATTTCATAAAATAACAATTACTTGATCGGACACCATCTTGGGTATGTAAATTAGGGTCAAAGGTCATAAATGTTTTATCCTGTATCTTGGTGAATACATGTCCTATCTCTCCCATATTTTGCACACACAAAGACCATGTTACAAGAATCGTTTCACAAAATAACCACTTTTTGCTCAGATGCCATCATGTCTGTGCAAAGTGGGGTTAAAGGTCATATATTCTTTCTGTATCTTCATTATGACGTGTTATCTCTATGGGAGTGCAGTTTTTCTGCGAATGAAGCTATGACAATCTTTTTCGAGCAATAGCTCACTTATGCTTCGGTGAATTTCTCCCAGATCTTAATATGTTGTAGCTGAGACTTTGGGCTATTGTATTTTACCCTTCGTTTTTTTCATACGATGTCGGGATCACGTTAAAAAACGTGGTTGAACTTAAAGCTTATCTTCAATGTATTGAGATGTTTCTTTTCTTTCTGCAACTTTCTTTGCAATAACTCAAGAAAAACAGCATCTATCACCCTCAAATTTTGCACATGTTTAGTTCATGTCACGTACATTATTTCATAAAATAACAACTTCTTGATCAGACACCATCTTGGGTATGTAAATTAGGGTCAAAGGTCATAAATGTTTCATTCTGTATCTTAGTGAATACATGTCCTGTCTCTTCCATATTTTGCACACGCAAAGACCATGTTACAAGAATCATTTTACAAAATAACCACATTTTGCTTAGATGCCATCCTGGCTGTGCAAAGTGAGGTCAGTGGTCAAATATACTTCATTCTGTCTCTTTATTACGACGTGTTATACGGAATATGGTACCAAAGATGGCAGATCTGACTCGCTTTTCTAAATGAGATTCCGAATATCACACGGCGAATGTCCCTAAACACAGATGAACCTGTATGGTCATGCCTAAATTATATATTTGTTGCTGTATCTTCGTTATCTAGTGTATACAGAATTTGGAACCAAAGATGACAGATTTGACTCCCTTTTCTAAATGAGAATCCAAACATCACACAACCAATGTCTCTAAACACAGATGAAACCTGTATGGTGTTGCCTATTGCGATCAGACCTCGAATCATTGATTAAAAAAAAATCGGATCACCTTAATTTGTCAGTGATGACAAATTACAATCTCTAGTTATTATTATTATTATCATTATTATCATCATTATTGTTGTTGTTGTTGTTGTTGTCACTATCTTCACAAGATATCTCTTGGAGATCAATATCACGTCAGATTCCATCATGGAACCTTAGACTTCTAATACTTTTCTCAGGATTCGCGCCATCCCCAGCAATAAATATTTTTGAAACACCCAAAGGTACTGATAATGAATTCGTATTGGTGAAGATAGTGAAATCATATAAAAAACTGTGTAATATTTTGAAAGATATTTTTGAAATGAATAGTGCTTAAAACAAACTGCTGGTAACCTTTCTGTTCATGTGTTTGTGTTTTTATCTATGTGCATAATATGCTATGCGTATGTACTTGCAATGTTACTGTTATCAAAGGACGATCTGTTCGGCATGCTAAGTCGAAATTTCGCACTTATTCGTCGTGACCTTTGGTGTATTTTGTACCAGGTACTTAATCCACATTGCACAAAATATGGCAGTATCGAAACTTCCCTTTTTCAAAATTGAAATGTCTTCTGATTTTTTGAAAGGAAAATTTATCGAGCGCATGTTAGCGTATGTGGCAAGAACAGTACATGCAATGGACCTTGCAATGCCTGTTTCAGTAAAATTGGTTGCCCGATCAGAGCCCGTGATCGTGAGGAGCTTTGCGGTTGCTCCCGCGGGAGTCGCTATGGGTGTTGTGTGATTTACGACTGCCCGCGGACGCCGCGCGCTGGCTCAGCGCTCTGTACTTACGATCGGCGAATTGAGGCGGCTAGGGCGCTCGCTACTACAAAGGGAAAATTGTGAACGCAAAAAAATATTAAACGCAAGATTTTTACAAGAAAACGAAAAAATTGACTGATTTCAACACTGTTCATGTCTATATTACGTATCAATCTACGGATAATTGATCTCATTTCATGGCTTGGTGTACATCTGATTTTCGTATTTTGAGGAGAAAGTCCCGTAGCGTGCACGCAGACAATTCCCCATAGACGGCACTAGAAAGATAGCCGGGCCACTGATTGGTTGATCGCCCAGCCGTCCGCTTCATCGCACTGCGTGGTGTGCAAGATTCACTACTCCGTGGATCGGCGTGGTGTACACAATGCACTGCAATCACCATGCATGCTTGCCATCGTGTTATGTAGCGGCCATGGCGGCGAGCTCAACTAAAGAGCACCCATCAGTACACAACGATAAACAAACCACACAATATGGCGACTAATTTGCATCGTGGTGTTGAGCTTCTTATGTGTGTCGCTCCACACCCGTACATGTCGCTACCATACAAATCACATCTATTGATACACACACACCAACGAACACATCAAACTACTTCACAAATTCATACCTTAAAATCATGTAAAAATATGACTTATCAAATTTCAAACACAACGATAGCTTCGCTGAATACATGGTTACATCGAAGGAGGAAAATATTTTGCCAAAAATCAAAGACTTGATGTAAAAATGCCGAGTTTGGTATCAAACTGTCCGGCCAATCGCACTGGAAATTGTCGCACACATGCTATAACGTTGTGGGAAAATATGTAAATGACGGGGATAAAGAGCCAATGATGATGCAGCTTCGGTGTAGCTCCCGATTCATGAATGAAAAATGACGTCATGCTAATGCGAGCGAGGGCAGTAGCGAATCACCTCGAGTGTCACCAAAATGCTACAAGAACTTAATTGGACCACTCTGGAACAGCGCAGAGAAAATGACAGGCTAATTATGATGTACAAAATACACAATAATCTCACTCCTTTTTCAGCACAGGACTATATCATCAAACAGGCTACTCAGTTAACGAGAGCCTCACAACCACACTCCTATCAGGTACCATATTCGAGAACTGAATCGCATCGCCATTCGTTCTTCCCAAGAACTGTAAGGAACTGGAATTCCCTGTCGTCAGAAATTGTTTCAGCGCCATCTGTGGGATCATTTCGAAACCGTCTAGCGGTTGATCACAGTGGCTAGTATTTTCGTCAAATTTTCTATGTGCTTGTAAATATCTGTAAATAAATTGTATTATAATGTAAATAGCACCAGTCTGCAAGAATCTTCAGTCTATTGAAGGAGGCAGACTTAATCAGAAGAAGAAGAATCGCGCATGCGCGGCTTGCCTGTGGCAATGTGCATATCTTCTACGTGGCGTGGCCATGGGACTTTCCCTGCGTCGCAGGGACTCGTGAATGTGAACACAGGGACAGAAGTGCCTGAATTTATGAAATTAGGATCAATGTATGTTTTTTTTCTCTCTCTCTCTCTCTCTCATCAGTGTAACGTTAGGGCCTATGCAAATCTGTCCTCATGTTCATGGCCCCCACTGCACTGTGGGGGCGCTCCCACAGCACAGCACAGTGGAGCGACACTCCATGGACGCCAATGGCAATGAAGAATATTTGCCCCAAACAAAGTTTTCTCTAGGCCTAGGGCCTATTATTATTATTTACTAATACTACAATAGGTCTACAGAAAGACACAATCTTGCACACATGTGTTAAGTCTAACGTGATACTGTTAGTTACACACAGATAAATTAGCCCGACCAGGCTAAATAATAAATCCAGACGCCATCGCGCCATGAGTCACGAGTGGGAAGCAAGGCGGCATCATATCGCGGCGGTTCCTGGACAACTCGACCGCGGGATAAGTCGTCCCTGGACAAGTCGTCCCTACCCCTGGACAGCTCGACCGGGTCGAGTTGTCCAGGGTCAGGTTTGCGATTGGACAACTCGACCCAACTTTATTTGTGCCAGATTTTTGCAGAATGAAACACATTTTAGTCATTAAAATGGCATGGGTTAGTGGAATGATGTATGAAAAAATGTTTTATCGCATTTTTAAGGCAATTCCTATTTATTTTCTGATGCTGCGAAGCAATATTTCACGGTATCTTCCCTGCTCTGAGAATCTCGGTGACGGAGCTTTTTCTTGTGACGACAGCCTGTATGGTAAGGTGACATTTGTTGAGAAATTTCCATTAAATGCTTATAACCAGCAATAAAATATAGTATTTTACATAGTTATACGTGTTTTCTATCCTTAGTGACATTTTCATGAGCAGAGGAATCATTTCAGTATGAAAAATGAAACAAATGTCTACAGTATGTCGATTCGTCTTCGTTCGTACTTGTTCGGTTTCCATATCGTGGGACGCGCGCTGCTAGCTAGCTGCTAGCTGAGAGGCTAGGCTGAGCGTGTCGCTCGCTCGCTCCCTGGCCACCAGACCCCCTCCCACCGATACCAGCCCAACTTGTGACGACATCCTGTTTGGTAAGGTGAAATTTGTTGAGAAATTTCCATAAGATGCTCATAACCAACAATAAAATATAGTATTTCATATAGGTGCACGTGTTTTCAATCCTTGGTGACATTTTATGGGCAAAGGAATAATTTCAGTAAGAAAAATGAAACAAATATATCTATGTCGAATCGTCTTCGTTCGGTAGGTGTCCACACCGCGGCACGCTGCTGAGAGTGGCTCACGCTACCACCGATACCAGCAGAACGGGATACCGGCCCGCGGGCCCCGCGGGCCGTAGGGCTGGCAGTCGTGGTGCTCGCTCGATGGGTGGAGCGAGCTGTGTCGCTGCGTAGCTACGAAGTCGACCGTGATCTTTTCTTCGACATTTGGACTAAATTCCAGTCAATGAAACTATTTCATACCTTTCTCTTAACTTTGAACGATGTTATACTGACTAAATGGTTTGAAAAGTGTCTGAAATTTTACCGTCACTGTATTGATTCATAAGTAAGCCATCAACAACATGACGACCAGGCTACAGTCTTTGTCTTGCAAGCCCAAATTCTCTGTACTACCACACTACCCACAAGGTATGGAGAACCTGACTCCGTATTGATACAGTACTGTGGGGACCAGTACTGTACTACTGTACTGTCAACAAATAATGGGGGAAAAAGATAGTGACAAAAAAGGAAATAAGATTTCTCACTCTTTTTCTTGTACTTTTTTGTGGTTGGTTTGTTTATTTCTGTTTTTGCCAAAAAAAAAAAAAAAAAAAGGATTGCCCTGCATGTCTTGCATTCATTAAAAAAAGAAAAGAAAAAGAAAAGAACAGGGAGTACATGAAGTACTGGCTGTCTTAGCTTGTCTGAAAACTTCAAATATGTAATCCTCTATTTTTTTTTTCTTCTACGCACTTCTCTCTCGGTCTTTGCCAAAGATACTATTTTGAAGAAAAAAAAAATTCTTGTAACTTACACTTGAACACTTGTAACTTATATTTGCCGGTGATTTCTGACAGTACTTTTCTGAAGTTGATGATATGATCTGAACTGATCCTTTTTAAGAAAAAAAAAGGGGGATGGGTGGGGGGGGGGGGGGGGGGGGGGGGCATCCCAGGCCTGCATAGAACATCATTCTAATGCCCTGGGCAGAGTTGTGTCAGAAAAACAGAAATGTATATCTTAATTTGATTTTGTTACGCATGCATGATACAGGTTACATTGTCTCTCTCTGTCAAACTCACAGGTACTTTTTTTTTCTTAAAATAGAATTATGGTCATAATAAAAAAAAAATTCTGTATGGTACGGTACTTAAAATTCTGTCTTTGTCAAAGATATAAACTGCGAAAACTGTTTGACGTTACAGACAGTTCACTACACATCGGTTACGGTGTAACATTATCCTAAATTCCTAAGGCCACGTTAAAGTCCATCAAACCATCCAGATCTCTCTAAACCTTAGTTTCATCACAGAAAACAATGTCACACCTTTCTTCACAACATATTTTTGGTCTGGACATGACTAATTTTCATCACATTTCATTTATCAGGGCATAAACAAAGGTGCATTTTAAATTCCACCTTGTCTTATTTTATATGTCCCAGTTTGATGTGAGCTCATCAATCTACTTATCTGGTATCTAGATAGAACAACCTCAAATTTTGCTGAATAGCCCTTTAAAGACAGGAGTATAAACGAAAACCAGAAATGTCATTGTCAAAATGATTTATACCCCCTCTTGAAGTACTGGTGCCTATTTGACCTCAAAAAAATATCATAACACTTACTATATCTACAGATTGAATGTGCACAAATTGGAAAAGAATTTCATGACCCTGCATGGCATTCCTCATTTTGAGGCCATCAGAAATGTGCTGTTACCATGACACCACACTTTACTCTTTAAAAATGTATCTTGCACTTTGAATATCAATTTTTTTATGTGTTCCATATATCTGGTAATTTCTAATTGAAAAAAAAGGCAAATTAAGTCTAATTTGTTAGTCCATTACCGCACTTAAAGGGTTATAATTTGCTATTGCCATGGCAACACACTTTCTCCCCAGTGCTGATTAAAATGTTATAATGTAAACAGGACTCCACAGCTGGGATATTTGGTTGCAGGTGCAAGGTGGCTAGCAGTGCATAAAGCCCCCCCCCCCCCCCCCCCCCAATGCAATTTGGCCTATAAGGCTGCGTTCACATAGAAGTATACTATTCGGGTATAGTACGGTACGCGTTTTCGAGGGCACGTGAATAGCTTGAATCGAACGATATGATTTTCTAACACGGGTAAGAGGGCACTATTTGAATATGCCGAATAGCACAGAATAGTAAAGCATAGTGGGAATCGCGCTTGTTCGATTTTTGAGCAGTGTATACCGTCTTTCGATTTTGAAATGGTAACAACTTTGGTCTCAATTTGCCCTTTAGCAAAAATGATCATATAGACTGACATTCTGATGCAGTTTAGAAATTGTTAAAGGACAAGTTCACCTTCATATACATGTGGATTAAGTGAAGGCAACAATGTTAGTAGAACACATCAGTGAAAGTTTGGGGAAAATCCGACAATCCGTTCAAAAGTTATGAATTTTTAAAATATCTGTGCAATCACTGCTGGATGAGAAGACTACTACAGTGTATGATGTCACATGCGTACAACGATATAAGGAAAATAAAAAGAGAATTTCACAAAACTTGACTTTTTAAATAAAGTGCACATTTTCTTGACTTGTTACTGACTTATGTTAGGGGTAATATTATTCCCCCTGACTTCTGAAAGAGAGAAGTCGAGTGTTCTTTTATTATGTGAGAAAAGTGAGAATATCTTGAATTTTCTTTATACTTTCTTTATATAGTTGTACTCATATGACATCACAAGCTATAGTAGTCTTCTCATCCAGCCGTGACTGAGCATAAACTTCAAAAATTCATAACTTTTGAACGGATTGTCCGATTTTCCTCAAACTCTCATTGATGTGTTCTACTAATATTGCTGCATTCTCTCAACCCACATGTCTATGAAGGTGAACTTGTCCTTTAATAAGATTGCTGGGATGGTTGTGTAGGAGGAAGACATTCGGATGGTGCGGATGATGGTGTACTGGGTCGACTTGACGACGCATAGGGAATAACGAATACTGAATTCTTCTATGTTAACGCAGCCTAAGGGTATACACAGCTTTACATTGAGCCTAACATGACCAATGTGTGCTATTAAACTTATGTCATCACTTAAAAACTGGAGAAGTGTGATCTGTAAGTCTTTTTGTAATTTCCTGGGCCATCATGTAGGGCTTACAATTGTCATGGCAAACACCTTCGAATGCATTTGTATACTAATATATCTTGCACAACTTTATATTGAGTCAATTTTTGCTTGAATCTCTTGAAAACCAGCATACTACAGTGTAGTAGTTTGAGAATTCTACAATTTTTAATGATTTGTACAAAAATGTTGTTACAGTGGCAAGACATCTTGGGTTCGTTAGTCTTAACATTTGTGGCATTATTCCGAAGGTTCGTTATTCCCGAGATTTGTTAATCCGAAAATGAAATTTGGAATGAAGAACCTTCAGAATAACGAATCTTAGGACTAAAGAGCCTTCGGAATAACGAACCTTTCGAATAACGAGCTGTAACCTTCAGAATGATTCCTCTTGCTTCAGGTAGTATTTCTGCTCAAAATGAAACCTCAAAATGTGGTATTACTGTATGAAGGTGATTACCTTTTATACAGGTACACCTGTCTCCATCCAGTTTCCTTCTCTCTGGGAGGTTTTCTCTGAGTTATAATACAACAGGCCATGACCATGTCAAGGAAACCTAGTGTCTTGCATTCTCTTATCGAGGCCAACAATAGTGGCAAAATTCATGAAAATTACTGGTATCCTGTGATAAGGTTTAATAATCATGCTTCATCCTTTATTTTTGCTATGCCATTACCATAGCAACCAATTCAGGACACTGCAAAGATGTGTCATGGACTTTTTCATATCACAGTCATCATGTGTACCAAAGTTTGAGATATTTGCCTAAAAACTATGAATACAGATTAAAATACATTCATAATTAATTTTTTAAAAGAACATACATGTACTATGTAGCTTTACATTATCATGAATTCATTAGCCTTCACCACACCTTCAAGAAACGGCATTATCTTGATAAAGACACAAACTCAAATAATGCTTGTCACATTTTCAACTAATACATTGCTGTTGTCTTGTACGACCTGATTGGAAAAAATTGTTGCAACACAGGCAAACTCCTTTCAGAATGAAGTGGTCACTAAAGTTTGATAGAAATTGTGGAATATAAAGCAAAAGGGGAGATGTCTGATCTGCACAGATAGTCCGGATTCATGAAATGAAATTGAATGTGGTTCTATGCGTATTTATGCCAGCTTCAACCTAAAATGCATTTTCTCTCCCAGGGATTTTGTGTATTTCCTCCCTTTTTCATATTTATACATATTTTTTTTAATTATCATTTTTATTTCTTTCATCAATATCATTATTACTTTTATTATTAGGTCCCTATTATTATTATTGTTATTATTTTGTTATTATTATTATTATTATAATTTTCATTATTAATATTATCATTATCATCATCATTATTATTATTGTTATTTGATATGATTGAGAACTTGCATTGGTTGGTTGACACTCACTTTCATTTTGTTGCCTCCTCTTGGTACACCTTATTAAGGCTCACTGCTTGCTCAGCCCCCCCCCCCCTCCCCCCATGTTTTTCACTCTTTTCCTTTCTTTATCCTCTGTTGTTCTTTATCTTGTTTGATTTTGCCTCCTTATTCATCCTGTTCCTTCAAGGTTTCCCCCTTTGGTCCTCAGATCTGGATCATCACTGACCCTCCTCAGCCTTTTGTCTGTCAACCTCCCACTCTAATCCCCCTCCCTATACCTGTTGGGCTCCTTGCCCGTGACTTCCTACCCTCCCCTTTTGTTTTCCTTGTTCTGTGTCCCTAGCGAGTCTCTGACTGTTCTTTATGGGTGAAGTCCTATTATATGATTGCTTTCCCTGCCTGTTTGTCGTTTTGCCTCTGACAGAGATTCTGCTAGGATTGAAAGCTCAGGCCCCTTTTGACTCCATTTTACTCCACTGGCTCTCCGCAATTGGATTTAAGCAGTTTTTGAACAGCAGTTGTTGTTGTTTTTCTTTTCTCTCTCTTTTTTTTTTTTTTTTTTGCTACACTGAAAAAACAAAGTGTGTACGTAGGAGTATGCTGTAGAACTAGGAAAACATTTCATTTTATGATGCCTATAGGACAAACACACAAGCATTTTTATAACATGAGCAATTTCACATTTCTAACCCATAGGGCATATATGGTTGTTTGTTTTCACATACAATTGATAACATAACACAATCTGATTAAAAGACGATCAGTATTCTTAAAAAACTAACTAAGAAGGCTGAAAATAGATGGTAAATTTTTGGTCAAGTTATGATGTCACGGTATTTTTTTTTTTTCATTTGTGCATGCACATGTGTGTGTGTACCACATAATGTCTTTTAGCAGCAAAGAAATATCATGTGATCATTTCAATCATCAGAATATAAAACAGTCATGTTGCCCCCCTCCCCCCCCCCCCCCCCCCCCCCATAAAAATGTAAAACATACCAGGCTCATTGACTTTACTATCTTTTTCCTCATTAAAGTTCATATTGCATACACACTCACACACACACACAAGGAGGGAAACGGTCGAACAATCAGAACATTACAGTAAAAAAAAAAAAACCTCAATCATGTATCCATAGTGTAAAGATTGCAAATGAATGTGATTTGACTACCTGACATCCAAAATGACATAGTTATAACTCACAGAATTGGTATTCAAAAACTATTTTAATCTGTAAGTGGAGGATTTGAAGGGGAGATAGAGATACAAGAGAGAGAGCCTGGAAAGAGAGATGAGGTGGTGGTGGTGGTGGTGGTGGTGGGGAAGGTTAATACAATTTATTATGTTACCTATCACAAAAAAAGTCCAACTGTAACCTGTTTGTCCAGTTACCTGACAAAATTATACAGGGATCCCTGATATAGAATTGTGTTGACCATTGTTGATGAGACCACCAACAACAACAACAAAATGCACAAGGAATCCATGACAAAACTAAAGATCAAAGTCATTGAAAAAAAGTAGAGGAAGTGTCTCTGATTGTACGAGTCCTTTTGCATCAATCTGTCCATGTTATGCATTTGTTTATTTACCCTGACCCTAATGGTTTACACTGACGATTTGCTGCGTGAAGGGATCGAGTCATCATCTATTTAATCAGTGTCACCTAAAAAGTTTGGTGCATTCACCTTTTATGCCATGATCATCGGTTGTCAGTTTGTTACTGTCAGCTCCATAGAAACACTTTCTTGGAATAAAATGAATGGGGTTAACACAGTTTTGTATGCTATGTTACCATATAGAAATATCTAATTATGACAATAATTAGAATTGTGTTGGCCATTGCTGATTAGACCAACAACAACAAAAATGCACAAGGAATCCATGGGGGGGGGGGGGGGTCCCTTTTTTATGCACTGCTAACCTTGCGCCTGCAACTGAACATCCCATAGCTGTGGAGTCCTGTTTGCATTAGCCAGAAGAAGAGAAAGACACATTTTAATCAGTGGTAGAAAGAGAAAGACACATTTTAATCAGTGGTAGAAACTGTGTTGTCATGGCAACAACAAATCATAACCCTTTAAATGCAGTAAATTACTAGCAAATAAGACTTAATTCTTCATTTTTTTTTATTGAAATGACAGGAAAAAAGGACACATAAAAAAGATGATATTTGAAGTGCAAGATGCATTCTTAAAGAGGAAAGTGTGGTGTCATGGTAACAGCACATTTTTGATGGCCTCAAAATCAGGAAGCCATACCGACAGAGCGGTGAAATTCTTTTCCAATTTGTGCACAGTCAGTCAATAGCAATAGTGATTATGATAATTGTGAGATGCACACAATAGTCACGTCAGCCCAATTATTTTGTGGGAAATACCCCATGCGTACAGTAGTGTCCATTTCACATTTAAATGTATAGCACTGTATAGTACATCCCCATCTCCAGACCACAACAGGTGGCAGTCCCCAGGAGCTTAATGTAAGATAAATCCCCTGTCCAGGGACAAACATCTCAAAGGTCGGGTGGTCTTAACCCTTAGGGTAGGAGGCTAGCAGGAAATAGAGATATACATTGCTGGTCCAGACAGAGAGATGATTGGTTAAAAGTAATTTTCTTTTGTGTTTCTTTGAATAGATTTTCAGACAATGAATAACATAAGTTATGTAAGAATGACCTTCTTTATGATTGGTCAGAAGTGTAGATGCTATACAACTCTTTATTTCTCACTCCAGACAAGAAGTAACATAAGTTATGTAAGAAGGGATAGTGGTGTGATTGGTCAGGAGTTATTTTCCATGTTATGTCTTTGTGTGGAATCGAGACAAAACAAAAGTTAGTAGCAGCAATGTGCTGACTTGACCAAGGTAGTATTCTTTTTGTTTCCCTTAATATACCCTTCCCCTTTCGTAAATGGCTGACTTGTCCAAATAGGACTATTTTACTCTCCCTTTATTCATAGAACCACCGTGACAGTCCGAGCAGAGTCCCAGGTCGCGTCAAGGGTGAAATATGGCCACGTCACTCTCCAAGAGGATCTCGATCGCGATCGCGAACTGCAGTGCGCACTGCCACGATGAGCTCCGGGTCGAGATGCTGACGTGTACACTGTTTGGAACGGGTGTTCGCCGCCTGGTCGTCGCCTGGCACTCACATCACTTAGCGCTGACACTAATGCGATTGTCAATGATGCGATCCCAGCTTGGAGATTCACATTTGCGCTAATTCGTCGTGAGCTGGAAATGGATGAAGTTCATCCTCAGTCATTGATGACAGGGTTGACAATGAGAGGAGATGCGAGACGAGCTCTGATGCAATAGCCTCATGCAGCATCCGCAAGTGTGACAGGAAGGCAACTCCTCTTCCGTAATAATTGTTCCAAAACTATTTCAAATCAATGTTGCTGGAACCAAGCACCTCACCGATGTGGTGTAAAATAGACATGTATGAACTTAGAGAATTTATCAAAACCGTCTCAATAAGGAAAGGACGTGACTCTGGAAAGTAATATTGCATCTCCTTTTTGTATTGGACGCAGGAGAGCTATGGTCTACTGTATGTCCATCTCCTTTGGAGGTTAAGGAGCCAGAGTGAGATAAAGAGCTTTGTCCACGGTTAATGTTAGGAAAAAGGGGCTATGTGGCAAGTATTATGGGATAAGCCTACGTGTACCTTTTTACGTAACCGTGGTCAAAGGACTGGTCAGCGAAAATGAGCTCTTTTGTTTCTTTTTGCCATCAGGGAGCGTCCGGAGAGAGTAACATGACTATACTACCGATTGAAATGGCTCCCTCTCTCGGCCAGTGACTTACTGTCAAACTAACGGGGTACGTGCTGCTACAAAGGTGAGACATTGTTTTCTGTGATGAAACTAAGGTTTAGAGAGATCTGGATGGTTTGATGGACTTTAACGTGGCCTTAGGAATTTAGGATAATGTTACACTGTATTAACTAATGTGTAGTGAAGTGTCTGTAACGTCAAACAGTTTTCGCAGGTTATATCTTTGGCAAAGACAGATGTTTAAGTATATACCGCACCATACAGATTTTTTTTTTTTTTATTATGGCCATCATTCTATTTTAAGAAAAAAAAATACCTTTGAGTTTGACAGAGAGAGACATTGTAACCTGTATGATGCATACATAACAAAATGAAATTAAGAATTATACATTTCTGTTTTTCTAACACAACTCTGTTCAGGGTATTAGAATGATGTTCTACGCAGGCCTGGGATGCCCCCCCCCCCCTTTCATCCCCCTTTTTTTTTTCTTAAAAAGGGTTAGTTCAGATCATATCATCAACTTCAGAGAAGCACTGTCAGAAATCACCAGTAAATATAAGTTACAAGTGTTCAAGTGTAAGTATTTACCGGTAGGCATTTTCTTTTTTTCAAAATATCTTCGGCAAAGACCGGGAGAGAAGTGCATAGAAAAAAAGAAAAAGAAAAGAGTTTTCAGACAATATTTGTAAACGTGGAAATTTTCGTGGTGTTGAAATTTTCGTGCATTTCGCGCAACCAGAAACTAGCGCGAAAATAAAAGCATGCAAATATTTTTGCTTGCCATATGTTATTGTGCATGATGTCTGGATTCCGCGGAATTAAAAACAGGCGAAACTCTTCTGACCCGGCCAAACGCGAAAAATTAGTCGCGCGAAAATATCCACTTTTACAGTAGGTCCTACACCCGTTTTTTTTTTTTCTTCTTTTTTTTTATGAATTTCATGCAGGACATGCAGAACAACTCTCCTTTTTTTTGGCAAAAACATAAACAAACCAACCACAAAAAAGTAAAAGAAAAAGAGTGAGAAATTTTATTTCCTTTATTTGTCACTATATTTTTTTTCCCCATTATTTGTTGACAGTACAGTAGAACAATAAGTGTATCAATATGGAGTCGGGTTCTCCATACTAGCTTGTGGGTAGTGTGGTAGTACAGAGAATTTGGGATTGCAAGATAAGACTGGTCGTCATGTTGTTGATGACTTAATACTTATGAATCAATACAGTGCCGGTGAATTTCAGACACTTTTCAAACCATTTAGTCAGTATAACATCGTTCAAAGTTAAGAGAAAGGTATGAAATAGTTTCATTGACTGGAATTTAGTCCAAATGTCGAAGAAAAGATCACGGTCGACTTCGTAGCTACGCAGCGACACAGCTCGCTCCACCCATCGAGCGAGCACCACGACTGCCAGCCCTACGGCCCGCGGGGCCCGCGGGCCGGTATCCCGTTCTGCTGGTATCGGTGGTAGCGTGAACCACTCTCAGCAGCGTGCCGCGGTGTGGACACCTACCGAACGAAGACGATTCGACATAGATACATTTGTTTCATTTTTCTTACTGAAATTATTCCTTTGCCCATAAAATGTCACCAAGTATTGAAAACACATGCACCTATATGAAATACTATATTTTATTGTTGGTTATGAGCATCTTATGGAAATTTCTCAACAAATTTCACCTTACCAAACAGGATGTCGTCACAAGTTGGGCTGGTATCGGTGGGAGGGGGTCTGGTGGCCAGGAGCGAGCGAGCGACACCACTCAGCCTAGCCTCTCAGCTAGCAGCTAGCTAGCAGCGCGCGTCCCACGATATGGAAACCGAACAAGTACGAACGAAGACGAATCGACATACTGTAGACATTTGTTTCATTTTTCATACTGAAATGATTCCTCTGCTCATGAAAATTTCACTAAGGATAGAAAACACGTATAACTATGTAAAATACTATATTTTATTGCTGGTTATAAGCATTTAATGGAAATTTCTCAACAAATGTCACCTTACCATACAGGCTGTCGTCACAAGAAAAAGCTCCGTCACCGAGATTCTCAGAGCAGGGAAGATACCGTGAAATATTGCTTCGCAACATCAGAAAATAAATAGGAATTGCCTTAAAAATGCGATAAAACATTTTTTCATACATCATTCCACTAACCTATGCCATTTTAATGACTAAAATGTGTTTCACTCTGCAAAAATCTGGCACAAATAAAGTTGGGTCGAGTTGTCCAATCGCAAACCTGACCCTGGACAACTCGACCCGGTCGAGCTGTCCAGGGGTAGGGACGACTTGTCCAGGGACGACTTATCCCGCGGTCGAGTTGTCCAACCCCCATCGCGGCTCTTAGCCTCTTGTAGGCCTGCGCCTACAACCATCCAAAATGGTACGGCCCGTTACCGAACATTTTTACCATCATCTCTCAATCGAACACTAACCTTGATATTAGAGCAGCGTCGTCTTCAGTATCAAGAACATCCCGGCTCCGTATGCCGTACTGATGGTAGTCTTGATCTAGCGACATTTTGTGTCAATGGTCATTCAATTTCCACGATGTCTTTCACTATTCTAAGAGAAGAAAGTAAAAATGGCTGCCAGCTACCGACGTTTTGCCCAGTCTATGACGCAAGTGTTTTAGGAAAACGCCCTCTACTGATTGTGACAACTGCGTGCTGTTACTGCAATAATGTAACAGATCCTTTATTGTTAGAGGTGGAAATATGAAACAAAAAAAAAGAAAAGAAAAGAAAAAAAAAACCCGAAAAAAAACCAAAACCCAGCCCCTCATACTCACTCACTCACTCACACAAATACACACGCAAAAAAAAAAGGAAAATAGTAGTAGCAACCATAGCCCTACCACACCAATTAAATATACCAGTATAAACAAGCAATGTTGTTTCCTATAATTCTGTTTTCAGAATCTGCAAGGCTGACTTTCAAGGGCCATATGTTTCAAGAACAGGCATTACTGTATGCATATTACGTCATAGTACGCACGCTAGTCTTTTACTAGAAATGTCGCAATGACGACTGGTACCGGTATGTCTCTGCCATAATACATGGTTCTCCTAATAGGTCAATGGTAGGCCCTATCTATGCCTTGACAATGTGTGATGGCAGTTTCATAGAATTGCATTTGTCACAAATGTGTTGAATGTTCACATTCCTTGAACTAGGTTTCATTGGATGAATGGCTATATTGTCTAAGAGAGCAGGTAGGCCTACTGTAAAAGTGGATATTTTCGCATGACAAATTTTTCGCGCTCAGCCGTTTAAGAAGAGTGTTGCGCGTTTTTAATTCATTAGTTGAAAAATTATATTCATTTCTGCTGTCAGTTTCCTTCTGTTTGCATTTGTCTTTAATTCCATGGAATCAACATATCAGCTACTGGACCATATGGAAAACAAAATATATTTCCACTTTTACATATTGACAGATTGCAATCTATTCATTTTACAGGTGTCAAGGAATGGAATTCTATTAATGCTGACCCATCTAGCTAACATTTTCTAGGTTTAAAGTTCTATACAAACAAAGTGTATTCAGACAGATGGTATCCATGACTGACTAGACTTCCTTTCTTCCTCTACCTTTCTTTTTCTGATCTCTTTTTCTCTGTTCACTTAGGATGCATGTGTGAGTGTGAGTGTGTGTGTATGTGTGTGTGCGTGCCTGCCAACAAATTAAGCAAAAGTATGTTTTTGTGTTTGATAACAGATGATTTAAATACATATATGTGTTATTTCAATTTGGACTAATCTTCTGTATGTATTGGTCCGTGCCACAAGTGTTGGTTGATTGTACATATATATATATATATATATATATATATATATATATATATATATATATAGACTGTGAGAAGGGGTATCGACCATTTACAGTACCAGTGTGTGGCCTTCATTATTTGCATTCAGTGTGAAAAGAAGAGCCAGGTGGACGTAGCTAGGTCAATGTGTCTGTTTATTGCCGCCGAGCTTTCGGTCCCAAACGGACCTTCATCAGGGCTGTAACGATACAAAAATGACTCACTCGTATGGCTACACTAATAAATATATATTCATATATATATACTAATATAAATCTAACTGGCGTGAGTCTATAATGACTGTGTAATCAATCAATCCGTAATTACAGCTGTATATAACATATTCCAATAATCATATACATAATCAATTGCATATTATTGAATACATTTCATATCACACTCGTGTTATTAATTGAGGTGAAGATATATAACAAAGACACCAATTCAGTATCCTCATCTTATGTGTTGTGTGACAGACGACTGTAATAATATCAAACTAGACATTTTTATGTTGTCGACGGGAATATGTTATATACAGCTGTAATTACGGATTGATTGATTTCACAGTCATTATAGACTCACGCCAGTTAGATTTATATTAGTATATATATATGAATATATATTTATTAGTGTAGCCATACGAGTGAGTCATTTTTGTATCGTTACAGCCCTGATGAAGGTCCGTTTGGGACCGAAAGCTCGGCGGCAATAAACAGACACGTTGACCTAGCTACGTCCACCTGGCTCTTCTTTTCACACTGTATTTATATATATATATATATATTTTTTTTTAGGACTCCAGCCAAAAGTACACAATTGCTTCTTCCGTTAGGAGTCTTGGCATGTATTTGCTTCTTTGTGATGACCTGTAAGTTGTATATTGTTTTATATTTTGCCAAATAAATAAATAATGAATTAATGAATGGCCCAAAACTCTCTCTAGAGAATCTTTATTGCATAGTACATGTACACACTAAGCTTCAAGAAAATACCTGCATGCATTGCATAGATGTAAGGGAAATAGTGAAATTTTGAGCATTTGATTGTGACCTTTGACCTTAAACCTTGAGCATGTACACCAAAAAAGTTGATCGGCTCGCCCACTAATACATACGTGTATATATGCCAAGTTGCATGATAGGATACCTCAAACAAATTTTTAGTTACACTGTCCACAAAATTGATTACAGTCGGACGATGGAGGGACGGACAGACAGACGGACAGATGGAAGGATGGACAACCCAAAAACATAATGTTTCCAGCGATACTTTGTGGCGGAGGCATAAAAATAGGTGAAAATCTTCATGTGTTACATCAATTAGAACTATGGATGTTTCTATGCAAGATCTTTACACCATATTTGGAGGTGCTCCAAATGGGAATACATTCACACACCTTAGTTTTTGAAATCCACCCAACATGAGCAGTCTGCTCGGCTCACTCCCTCAGAAGCATTCTAGTCAGGATGCTGAATTGTAACATACACAGATGCTACATCAAACCAAGCAAGACTGTAAGTGGATAGTTTTGCCTGACTAAATTTTTTTTTTTTTGCGCTCAGCCGCGTAAGAAAAGTTTCATGTGTTTTTAATTCCGTGGAATCAAGACATCAACTACTGGAACATATGACATGCAAAAATATTCATGTGCTTTTATTTTCGCGATAGCTTCTGGTTGCACAAAATGCACGAAAATTTCAACACCGTGAAAATTTCCACTTTTACAGTATCTGGTAGTTTCATTATGAGAAATAAGTTCCACACATTTTCCATTTCGCATGTAGGGACCAATCACTGATTATCCAATCTTTATTGAACTGAACTTGTTACTATTGTACCTGTTAAGCAAGATACTTTCACATCATGAAATTTTCGTGAATTGGAGCCGACGGGTTTCTTTTCACAAGTTGCCACTGGCATTCAATGCATATAGTGTAAATAAGAACTTTTGCATGCATTCTAATTTTGCAAATCTTGGCTCTCATGAAATTTGCAAAATCAAAAATGCATGCAAACATTTCTGGTTTTACAGTGAGCAAAAACACAAATACAATTGTATTGTGGGAACACATTTCCATCAGTCCAATCTGGAGATAATGTTTGAAATCTATCCTGCCACTGCTCCCAGGGACCTTGGCCTGTCCCTGGACCTCTTTGGGGGCCAGCTGTACCATTTGAACAACCTTGAATCCCCTTTCTATGTGAATGCCTCCTTCCCAAAGTTTGTCCTGATCTGATCATAAGTTATAAAGAAGATACAGTGAAAGGGGTGAAGAGCTAACAGACAACCAACGGCTGTCATCAGAAGATGGCATCACTCAGCTTAGCCTCAGGCTCAGTTGAACCTTACGCACATGCACACATATCAACATGTATGACTTTACACAGCAAGATAATGTTTCTCTGTGTCCTTGCAAACAAAAATACAGTGTACATCAAAGATACTTTACAATATACAGTCATACCATACTCAGTAGGTTAGTTATTTTGTCATTCACTTAAAATATTTGAGTAGAGTGTATGATGACTATGTTAAACTCTATCCTGTTATTGAACACGCATATCAACAAATTTTAATCATTGTGCTGTCTGCCAATGCTTTTATGTTGTTGACACTCCTTGTTCGAGACAGAGTAAAGTGATAACAATGAATGTGCACTATCATATTGAGAGGTTATCTCAGAAATCTGAAGCCACATGCAAAGATGATGAAAAACAACACCAGTGACAAAATGCAATATCTAGTGGCTGTTGGTCACAAGTAACTAAATTGACCTGTACTCGCTGTATCTCCAAATTCAATGTCTATTGTCATAAATTCATCTTTGCATGTTCACTTCAAAAGGTCAGTCATCCTTCAGGCTGACCTAAATCAAGGTTTAGGATTGCATTGATTTATGTTTACAAGGAGGCGGACAAATTCTCAGTACACATAAGAAATTGGTATTTTGCAAGAAACAATGTCACTTTCTTTAAATGTATGTCACCGTTCCTTTTTTGTTTTTGTTTTTGTTTGGTATGTCAATAGACTATTCATTGTTGAATGAGTCACACCACTGGCCAAAAACATACTGCATGTGGTTTAAATGTGATGGATAAGATACTGAAGTGTGAATTCTTGCTCTCCAGTTTTTAAGGCATAAGTTTTACCCTCAAGTGAGTTTAAACCCAACTAGAATTATCACTGAAGGTGATTAATACCCCCGCCCCTAGTGTTGCTTTATAGTATGTGATGTCATGAGGGCAATGACGTTAATACCAAGTTTGTGCATTTGTCGAATTGAAAACAGAATAATTTTAGTTTACTGTACAATTAAAGAGTTGATACTGAGTATAAAACTTACAGCAAATGGAAACATGCTTTCCCCTAGCATCACTACACTTAAAGACCATCATACACACCAAATTTGATCTTCATAGCTTGAATGGTTTATTTTGATACAAAAATGAGTGGTTACCATGGCAACACATTTTCCTTAAAGGGTGTGTACAGTTCTGGTCGAGGTGAGGATTTAGCTTTTAACGTTTTGCGAGATATTCAGAAACAACTCTATGAGATGTCAAAGAGCATGCAGTTCTAAGGGGTATCAAAAGTTTATTCGATGAAATTCGGTTTTGAAATGGCTGAGATATCCAAAAACAAGGTGAAACAAAGAGATCCTAATAAAGTTGTGGCATGTCGCCTTTTATTATTAGCACTTTTTTGGATATCTCAGCCATTTGAAAACCAATTTTCATCAAATAAATGTTGAATCCTTCTAAAAATTACATGCTCTTTCATATTTCATAAGAGGCTTTTCATTATCTCACTTAGGAATGTTCAAAACATGAATCCCCACCTCAACCAGTACTGTACAGTCCCTTTAATCTAACACATTGGTGTCTTGCAAAACTACACTTCTAGATCATGATACATACTAAATTTGACTTTAATTGCTTGAATGATGGAAAAGTTATTCGATCTGCAAGGTTTTGGTAAAATTGTGGTTACCATGGCAATGGTTTGTGTGACAAACACAAAAATTATGTTTTCCACATCTTTACCTCAGGGCCATAATGCCTATCAAATTTGGTTTCAATTGCTTGAAAACTGTGGAAGAAGTTCACTCCACAGGATTTAAAAAAAAATGTGGTTACCATGGCAACGCATTGTCCGATACAAATACAAAGGACATTTTGCAAAACTACACTTAAAGAGCATCATACACACCAAATTTCACCTTCATAGATTAAATGGTTCAATTTGATACAAAAATGAGTGGTTACCATGGCAACACATTTTTCTTATATTAACACATTGGTGTCTTGCATAACTACACCTCCCGATCATCATACATACTAAATTTGACCTTAATTGCTTGAATAATGTGGAAGTTATTCAATCCACAAGGTTTTGGTAAAATTATGGTTACCATGGCAATGCTTTGTCTGACAAACACAAAAATTATGTGTTCCACATCTATGCCTCAAGGCCATAACGCCTACCAAATTTGATTTCAATTGCTTCAAAACTGTGGAAGTTGTTCACTCCACAAGTTTTCGAAGAAAACATGCGGTTACCATGGTAACGCTTTGTCAAGTACAAACACAAAGAGTGTCTTGCATAACTATACCTATAAATCATCATAGATACCAATTTTGAAATTGATTGCTGAAATACTATGAAGTTATTCAATCGACAAGGTTTTGGTAAAATTATGGTTACTATGGCAACGCATTGTCCGACAAACACAAAAAACATGTCTTGCACATCTATACCTCAATATCATCATTTACCCTAAGTTTCATTTAAATTGCTTCAAAACTGTAGGAGGAGTTCGCGACGCAAGATTTTGCAACGGACCGACCGTCCGCCCGCCCGACCGCCCGCCCGACCGCCCGCCCGACCGCCCGCCCGACTGCCCGCTCGACCGCCCGCCCGACCAACATCACGGTGATTCCTATATATCCCCTTCACACTATGTGTGGCAGGGGTATAATAATACCATAAAATTGAAAAAAAAAATCCTTCCCACAAATGGTGCATACACACTGGATAATGTTCACGTGGAAATTCAAGCAAACCCTGTCGCATAAAACCCTTACCGCTGGACTTACTGCTCCTCTCAAGCGGTAAGTCTTCAAATTAGCGGTAAATTTTATAATCCTTGATGCTGATTGGCTGTGACGCCTAATTTTGACGGTAGTTACCACTGAAATTCAATGGTAAGTTTTATGCAACGGGCCCCAGATGAGAAATACCCACAAACACCTGAGTCTGGAATTTACATCAACGTATACAGCGGACCCCCATTATAACGAAGTCCTCAGGAACGGCAATTTTTTTTCATTGAAATTTCGTTATAACCAAACAAATAAACAATAAAGAACAAAGAGCAGATAAATTTGCGACCATAATTTTTAATTTGTTGTAACTGGAATTTCGTTATAACCGTGTTTGTTATAACGGGAGTGCATTGTACAAATCTTAAATACGCACATAGAGTGTGGGAACCTACAAAAGCCATAACAGCCGTTATGAATCAACACCAATCAGATTATGACTCTTGTTGGAAAGTTACAGTTGGGTGCTATCTAAAGCATTCTTTTCATTTAAAAATTTGGTTTACAGGTCCAAAAATTCCCTCTGCAGGGCTATACACATGCTCAAAACAGGATATGTTCAGACTAAGAAATCATCATAGCCATCACATTTCAGAAAGAGTCTTGTTCCTCTCCATTGAGGCTATAATCACTGATGCTATTCCATGGTCCGGTTCATGACAAGGCCAAATCCTGTACATCCTCATCACTGGTGCTGCAGTCTGAACCCTTCTTCAACATCAGTGCATGTAAGAACAAAGACCATCCAGCAGATCTTGCTCCAGCCTCCCTTGCATCACACTGGGAATATAAATTTCTTCACAGAGGCATGATATGTTGCCCCTAGGTACTGTTCAAGCTCGGAAGGAGTGACCCACACAAAGTCTTCAATCATTGTCTCATCTTCACTTGTGGAGAAATTGCCAGTCATGTACTGTGCCTTGAAGAAAAATACCTATGTAGTGAAGGAAGTGGATAAGAATGAATTATTGCCAAACACTGACATTTGAATATGCATATATAAAAATCTGCATTGATATTTGTACTTTAAAATCATGGCATACAAAACAATTTGCTTTACCATTTTAACATGAGACATCTCACTAAAAAAGACATCAGAAGAATATCATGGTAATGAATGCAGATATATCAGCAAAATCATCATGTTCATAAAGAAATGTCTGTTCATAAAAAGATTTCAGCAAGAATAAACTGGTGGACACAAAAACATGATAATATGATTTGCCTGGATCTCTCTTTGGTTTAATAAGAGCTACAAAACCTTGCAATATGTTCAATGGCACACAACCATCAAAATTAAGTTTGGACAATGCATATGAAAGGAACTGTGCTTGCCACTGAGGAAGAACTACCCTATGTATTTATCACAGTATACAGACACAGATACTTAACCGATGTATTGCTTGCAAGAAGATAAGAGAGTGACAAACTTTTTTTTTTTTTTTTTTTTGGGGGGGGGGGGGTCATTACATGGGAGCAAAACAACTGTGACAAGCTTGATAAACACATGTAACCAAAGAGAAAAATATCATCCCAAATAACATCCCAATTCCACTTGTGTTTGAAACATGCCAAAACACTACTTTCTTAAGACATATCTTGGAATGGAATGCTGTCAATGTACATACCTTGAGACCAGCACTGCCAGTCTCTTCTTGAACGGCCCTTGGGAAACGTTGCTTGAAGAAGCCTACTGGTGCATTGCCCATGAAATGAGCTTGCAGAGATCCACTTGCAGCTGAACAATTAGTTAGTACCCTTTGAGCAGCCTGATTTGATGCAATCAAAAGAAAAACACAAATTAGACAACAAGCCTTTGTTCATACCAGATAGTAGTTTTTAACCTGTTCCTCCCACCATTCTCCGAGCACCTTCAATGCCCCCAAACAAGATTCTTTTTACAGGTCGACAGAGAATGGGCAGGTTGGTAATCCACCTGTGCGAAAGCAGTCAAGCGTACATGTTACCCCCTTTCCAAGGTCAACTACATGTGCCTTAAGAACAATGGAAATATTGATCAGGTGCGCAAGGTATGAATAGAGGGTGCACTGATGCACTCACAAACTCTTTAGTTTAACACAAAAGCCGTACCTGAATGGGGTCAGCAAAATCAAATATCTACTGAGCTTAACATTGATCGCTAGGTATGTACATCTTTATACAAGTTTTACAGCAAAACAAGTGCACACTACAATGGAGAAAAGACAAATGTGACTCTGCACCTCAAAACAAACAAAAAGTCGCCAGACATGAATTTTTAGTTAAGACCATATTCTGAAAGAACAGACTTTAAGCTTTAAAATGATGTATAACTCAAATCAAATGGACTATCCTAACCTCTCTAAATATTGGAAAGAAAGCACAAACTCTGGAAAAGTGTGAACCGAGAAAGGAGGCTCGGAAGTACAGCGTCTATTCAAGCGCTTAATCTTTACCAAACCGTGCTGGCTGTGCGATGCATGGGACAAAAAACAGGAAGTTAACCACCAGAGTAACAACAATGAAGGGATTATCAGATTAAAGTGAAAATGAGCATGCCTCATTAACACATTCTGTTCATAATTAATGCCAACTTTCAAAGCAGTAGCCATATCTTTTCAAAAGTTATTAGAGTTGACAGTGACAGTGTGGACAAGGTTTTTCAGAAATGAAAAAAGGATTCTAAATACACACCTAATCACACTATTCTACCAAAAATGTTCGAGATAAACTGCTAAAAAAACACACTTTCCTGCCCGTTTTATGATACCAAATTTTAGCATAATGTAAAAGAAGACCCGCTCTTTCAGAAAATATGAAAAAGTCAAGTTCGGCTAGGTTGACCCATTTCACTTATTTTCAGTCCTCACGCAAAATCAGTGTGTGCGACTTTATGTTCGTTTTGAGGTGCACGGTCACAAATAATACCGTGATACAAGCAGTTTTCATACTTTCCATTAAAGCCATTTTCTGGATAGCATAACACAAATGAACATGAATTTAGGCCATGAATGCAGGCACTCCTGTGTACATATCAGTTGATGCCACAAGAACTTGTGCTTCCAATACATCAGGCATAAATGCACAAAATAATGTTTGACTGCATCATGCCATCATGCTAACTGTAGTTCCTTTTATGCACATTTGTGTTTATCCTTACATGTCATATACTGAATACTGATTTCAACAATGACTGCATCTAGACAGCAATGCTGACATATGTGCACATTGTACCTGTTTAAGCCTGAGAAAAAAACTAAAACAGCTCTATACAATGCAATGCTACATTATAATGTGCACAGCATCAATCTTGCCAATGATTAATATGTGAGTGTGCTTCAGGAACAAGTGCACCAAAGGTGTTGTGATCATGATTTATATAAGTTCATGTGATTTAAAAACACATACCGCATGCCTTTAATTACATTCTTGAACTTGTCATACATGTAAACATTCGTATTCTCTGTGAAGTAGAATTTACAAAACATAAAACTAACCACCATTTTGATCATACAACACAAGTTGCATTGATAACTGCATACCATGATCAGACTGTGAAGCAGACCTAAATCTAATCAAACTTACTACTCTCATCACACTGTGAAGTGAGTAGTGATTCAATGAAATTACCATGACCCATAAGGGACTCTATATTGATTAATCTATTAATTTAATGATTATGCCAGTAATTCATAATACCACTCTCTTGTTTTGAGATTCACTGGCGAATGACAGTGCAAATCAAAGTATGGTAATGAACTTTGAAAAAAGGTTTACTACACTTGGAAACACCGCCTCATTTTACTTTGCCACATCTTGTCATGCAGAATGAAATTTTAGTCCTATGGAAGAATAGATTTCGGAAAGTACCTCCTTCATGGTTTCTCCTTCTTCTCTCAGGCCATGGGGCAGCATCCATGTCCTATCATCTCCAACTCTACACTTCACAAGAAGCACCAGCTTATCTGTCAGTCTGCGATTCAAGGAACGTCTGTCATCACCTTCATCTGCAGCTGTAGGCATTAAAATATGACCATTCTACATGCTTTATTGGCAGATAAAACAAAAAAACAAAACAAAAACAAAAACAAATCACTACACTGAATACTAGACAACAGAAACCATTGCATCTTGATGAAAAAAAGGCCCTTTTATTACCTCTGCCAAGGGGTAGGTTGTTTTCTTTACCATTTGTTTGTCTGTGTGCAAAATAACTCAAAAAGGGAACAGATTTAGATGAAACTTGCAGGAAAGGTTGAGAATGACACAAGGAACATATGATTAAATTTTGGTAGTGATCCAGAAACTTTTATGGATTTTATGAAGGATTTTTGATATTTTGGTAGGTAGGGTCAATGAACTTGGGAGTTCAAACTGCGCATTTATGAGGTTTTCATATAAAGCGCACTAAAGTGCATGCTCTAGTTTCTGCTAGGACGAGGCATGATTTACGACGTAACAAAGGCTTCTATATTGGGAAATAGGGCAATTTTTCTGCATGCATATGGGTGGAAATCACTGATTACTATGAAAGAGTAGCTGCTTGGCGGAGTTCTGCACTCTCAGAGTGCTTTTCTAGTTTCAGCTTTGTTGATGATGACTGCTCATTAAACACTGGAAAAAATTTTCACCAACTGATGTCACAAAGTAGCAATGAGTCATCGAACCAGCTTCATTATATGGACAGATAGTTGTAAAGCAGTTGTTAATCAATGTGTCTTTGACTTCTACACTATGTGAAATGAAATTCAAACATCTTTGACAATCAATGATGATCTGCAATGCCCACAGTCTATCCAAAGAAGAGTAAGATATTCTCAAGTGCAAACTTATGTGTTGAATACATTGAATATACTGGTGAAACTAGACACTACTAATGAAAAACTTTCATTATGAAACTGAACTATAAACAAAGTTAGTCAATACTTTACCATCCATCTTCATATGAGTATGCTTTGTCAACCTATCAATTGTCTAAAATTGAAGTTTACTAATATGAGGCACAGAATAATCTTTATCTAAACTCCTGAACAAATCTGGATGACACTCAGAAACCCTGTTGCAAAAAGGACTCATTACGAGACTAACTTATCAGGTAACTTAAAGAAGAATCAGCAGCTACCGATAAGTAGTGATCACGATTTCTATTTGCTGCCTTTCTAGTTGCAACTATTCGTTTCCATTGCGTTCTTTTTAAAACTATTTCTCTGTTGGACATTTGCACAATTTTAATGTCCAATGAACACCTTAATTGACTATTTGTTTAACATTTAGCTTTCATGAAATTGGGTTGCTCTGTGAGAAATTATTTTTCCCCTTTGAGCCACGATACTTGGTATTACAAAATCTTCTCAAACCTGTAATTCTTGAAGCAGCCTGGAACTTGGAAAGTTCTTCTGTGGCTATATCTTCCACGTCTAGGGCAGTCATCAAACCTCCTCCATCATCGCCCTCTTCATCCTCATCGGCCTCCTGTTCACCAGCCTGCTTCTTCTCCATTCTCTTTCTGTGCCATTGTGAGAGAAAGACAAAACATTTACCATTCTACTCCTGTGTCCTTTATAGCTTCAAGTAACCGCAATGTTCAGAATGGGAGGGCAAATGCATATAGAAGTGAAACCTGGATAAAGCCCTGTAAACAACATGAATGACAAAATTCATCATGCTGTCACAGACAGTCATCTTGAAAGGAAATTGCTTAGCAATTCTTCAGAATTGCATTTATAAATTATTAGCTAATGAGGTTAATCTATATTACATATGTATCAAAGCAGCTTTCTTCAACCCCCTCCCCCTTTTTTTTAATGAGGGGGTGAAGGGGGATTGGAATTTCTACATAACATATGATGAGTAGGTTGGAATATTTGGCTGCATTCTCTCAATTCCCTTATGGTCCTGTGCAGATCTGTATGGAAGGGGAACATTGTTGGTGAATTGTTCTGACTTTATGACAATGTACTCAACAATGAGGGTAATCTCCATACCTGTCAGCTGTCACAGCTATCTCATGCAGGGATAATGCACTCCTCTCAAACTCCACTGCCTTGACCATGTCCAAGTAACTTTGTTCAACCTCACTCATCTCCTGACTGATGACTGGAAATCTCTCCAAGCAGACTGCACTGATCAGCCTCCATGGCTTGTCTGTTTTTGCACCACTGTCCTGTGATGAGGTTGCACTGTTGCACTGGTTCCTAAAACTGCTTGAATGGAAGCTGCATCTCTGTGAATGCCATACACATCTTCCTCCTCCTCTTGCTCCTAATATCAAATAACAAACAAACAAACAAAGAAACAAAGAAACAAAGCTCAAGATACGTAATTGGTTATTGACAACTCATCAATCTAGATAAGATTTTTGCAAAAATTAAACTGATGTATAGAGCCACATCTTTAATATCTGTGAGCAGTGTGCCCTTTGTGAGATCAATCAGGGTTTACATTTCTTTCCTTATCAGACAGCTGCACTTGCAAAAAATTTCAAAACTCACTTGGCCTTGATCCAAAGTGGTTTGTCTGAATCGATCCAAAGTGGTTTGCCTGGATGGTTTTCATTGAAAATGAGCTGATGATTACTGGTAAAGGACTGAAAATGTTTTGTTTTGTTTTGTTTCGTTTTTTTTCTTCCAAATTCCTCTCAAATAATGTACTAGGTAAATTGTCATTCAGGTACAGTTAACATACCACCCATGGAAAAGTATTGTAATCCTTTGGAATCTCATATTCCTGTCAGATATTCTGTGTGGATACACTGCTGTTCTGCAGTCTACTGTGTATCCTACATACATAATTGTAGGATCTATATCTGAGGGGATACGACTATACGGAGTAAGCAAGAGTTACATATAAAAACTACTTGCAATTACATGTACAAGTGTATGGAACATTGCACGGGTATTCAAGTCTAGCGACTATGTAGACATCTTCCACCATTTAACACTGCGCTGATGATGATGCGAGAACTTGACAGTCCTGTGACTGGGGCTTCGTGGTTTAGAGCATTGTCCTGCATCAAGCGTGCAGCAAATACAGCGACAGTGTAGACTACTTCTTTTAATGATGTCAATGACACTGAAGACTAACCTATGCAATTCTGTCAAAAAATTGCCAACTTGGATGCCCCTCTTCGATTAGATCAACGAATCTGCCTAACTGGCATACTGTCGTGCAACGAGAAATGTTCGCATGCAGTTTAATTTCACAAATTTTGCGAGAGCAAAGATAAAATGCACCAAATAGTTCTTGCCTACCAAATAGTACTTTATATGCATTGAATGCCAGTGGCAATCTGTGACTTAGTGTGACAATTTCATGCCGAAAAAAAGGCCATTTGCTCTAATTCGCAAAATTATTGAAATGTGTACGAACATGCATATTACAATATGTAATATCTAATACATGTATCTGTATTGTCAAACCAAGTCCAAGTGAAAAATAAATTTCCTTTAATTGGACAATAACTTAATCAAATCAAATCAAATCAAATTCATCTGTATTCACCAGGTGAATACAGGTGAATACAATTGTACATGGTGAATGAATTAAATTTGTTAAAATGCCTGTATATAGTGTATGGAAAGATAATATGTTTTCATTCTTCTATGAAAGTTAGAATAAGAAATCACACACAGCAACAACACTCAACAGCCTACTACACTGATAGTCTACCATAATTTTAAGTTGAACTTAAAATTTAAGGGCACATGGTGCTGGTGTTTCAGTCAAATGCATACGCGGGCGCATGGCGCAATTTTCCTATAGAGACCTACGCTATCGACTCCTCTTTAGCGCTTTGTGAGTCTGAAGAAGTTCGATCCACTGTAGTTAATAGTGGTCCCATCACAGTTCGGCTTATGATTCGGCTGAGGGAGATGTAGCCCGACCAGATGCTGTTAGTACGCTGTGCGTATACTGTCGCTACTTACAGCGCCTGGGCTGTGTATAGTTAAGGGGTACGGCACTTTTCAAACTTCTTTTGTGATGTCACAATAAGAAGCACGTCATAAGTTTATCATCATAAGCACACTTCCTGGCATCACTACACTACACTACAGACTGTGTGACGCGCAGAGAAGATAACGAAAGCAGTGACCAATGTTACCGCTTTTATACTCTTGATGACAGCTCAACTTCGGCAACCTTCGTATCGTGCTATTGAACGGTGGGCATTATCGTGATATAGTCCCCACCATAGGCCCCAACACAGAGCGCGTGCACCCGCGGACTAGGGTTAGGGTATAGGGTTAGGTAGACAGAAAGATCCGTCTGTCCGGAGGACTCTTTTGTATTTTGCCATTAACGCCGTCCTCCGTAGACAGACGGAAGGTTGTAGTACCCATTGCTGTGTGGATGTTCTTAACCACTGTCTCTATGGAAAATTGGGTGAGGTACCTCACCCTTCTCGATTGCGTCTAATTCACGGCCCTAGGTCGGCAAATTTAAACTTGAATAGTTAAATCAACTATTCAAGAACAGACTACACTCACCAGATTAATGAATAATCCAATATTTCGGTCGAATTTTCAACGCAAAACACACATCAACCAGCCCGTCGCGTCGTCACGTTCAAACTGCAGAAACATACAGTATGAATCTATTAGCCAATCACATGCGAGGTAGTTTCTACGTGTTTTTTTACTTAATAAAGTACCTCGCATGTGATTAGTTTACAGATTCAAAATGGCGACTTACGGCTAGCGAACGGCGATGTTGCGATATGGATAAAATTTCTGCATTATAACCGCGTTACTGTGAGTATTTCGATTGCAAAATGTGAGAAATTAACCCCAAATATTGCTGCATAATGTGTCATATCATGTCAAACTTGTTTGAATGTAAAAAAGCTGCCTGTAATTTGGTTTATCGTAACGTTTTATCTGTGCGCTACTGCCACACAGTAGCTGGCATCATTGACTTCGGTCTGTATACGGAGGGGATCCGTGAAGCCAGACGCAGTCTCCGCGGAACATTCCCCGACGGACAGATACAGACCGATCTTTCGGTCAAAGGGTTAGGTAGGGTTGTAACTTGTATTTAGTACGGACACGCAGCAGTGGGGACTATATCACGATTACGGCAGTATCATCACAGCGCCCTCTCACCCACCGGACTAGAATCTATCATAGACTATGCATCTTCACTTCAGGCCTAGATACAATGTACAACTTTACAAGTGAAACACGCCCTGCGGCTGCGCTGCAGTGCCAGTGCAGTGGGGCTATTTTATTTCTCAATTTTGCCTTTTTTTCTTTGACTTTGCCGCCTCATCATTTATCAAGTCCTCATTGCAGCAAATAAATGACCTGACAGGCGCTTGGCTAGGCCGTCCCAGATCTAAATTCCTAAAACGAGTTGTTGTTAAATAGGGAGATCCCAACATGCCCAAGGCAGCCCCCCACCGGGCCCGGGCCGGGCAAGGCAAGTGCACGCGCCGCCAGCCTGCCGGGCAGTCGAACACCGTATGTACCGTACGGCTGCTAGATAGCTCCGTGTAGATGTCGTGCCACATCACTCACGTGCGCGCCGCCGTGGAGCTAGACTAGATCTATCATCTAATGGTTGTCAGAATGGATTGGCTAGTGCTACGGAACAGATGAGAAAGAATAGAATATGATTGAATGTATTATCAAATCTACTTACTTGTTCCAAGCCGAGAAAAGCCAAATAATGTCGAGGTGAACTTTACTATGGGGCCAACCCTGATTCCCGGTAGCGCCATCATTGTCAGTCTGCAAGTAGCGAGCGCGTGTACACAGTACAGCGTAGCGTTATCACACTTGTGTGTCAACTGTGTGTGTTGAGTCGAGCCAGGGAGGTTGGGAACCGTCGATTTCGCAATCTGTGTGTACTGAAAGCGAGCTAGCAGCTGCTGCTGAATGAACATGTGAAAATGTAGGAGAGTTCAGTGACAAGCGCAACTTCACAGCGCAGGACGCTGCAACACTAACATCTCCTTGGCCTGACAAGATAGCCTCACAAACGAATGAAGAATGAAAACTTGACGTTGTTGACAGTGCAGTATGAACCGGAGAATTCGGCAAATCTTAACTGGAGTGGTCCTTCTCTACGTTCTGGCTAGTGTTTACACGCTTTATCTATTCTTCACTGGTAGGTACATAATCCATAAACAATACATAATTAATTAATTATGTCATAACTTGTAATCTTGTATTGTAAAGTTGTATCAGAAGTTCAAGCTAAATTAGATGAACGTGGCGTCATGGGGATTAGAATTGCATCTTCTTCTTCTTCTTCTTCTTCCTGTTCAGTACAGTCCACCTTTGGTGTATTGTCGTACTGTTGGCAGGCATGGTGTGGAGGTGTTTATGTACAGTGCAGGTTAAAATGACTACATTTTCTAGAGTGCAGCTAAAAACATCCCATTCCCTTCTAGCGGAGTTGAATATCCTGCACCACTTGCTTAAACTGAGCTAAAGTGGTGCAGTTGAAGGTATCCTGGGGCAGAGCATTCCATAGTCTGGTTGTGTCTGGGAAGAATGTCCTTTGGTAGCTAACAGTTCGTGCATATGGAATAAAGAGCTTGTGAGAGTGTCCGCGGAGTGAAGTTGATGAAGAAGGGTGTATGATATCTGGGGGTATGTCAATGAGTGAGTACTTGATGCGGTACAGCATTACTACCTTGAATTGAGCCCTGCGCTCTTGAAGTGTAGGCCAATGTAACTGGTGGAGCATGGCTGCAACACTGCTTGTTCGTCTGTAGTCATTGCAGATGAAGCGAGCATAGCGACGTTGCACCATCTCGAGCTTGTGTATATTGTCTTGAGTGAACGGGTCCCAAACGGTGCATGCATATTCCATTATGGGGCGTACCAGTGCTTTGTAGCACAACTCCTTTGTGTTTCTTGGACATGACCTGATATTGCATTGTAAGAAGGCGCTGGTTGAGTTTGCTTTCTTTGTTATGACATTGATGTGATGGTTCCAGTTCAAGTTATGAGTGAGATGGACACCAAGATACTTTGCAGTATCAGCTTGATCGAGGATCTGACCATGGATGTTATAGGACTTGATTATCGGACGTCTCTTTTTGGTTACATGAAGAGTTTGGCATTTCTTGGGGTTGAATTGCATGAGCCAGTCTTCCTCCCATTGCTGTAATGAGTCAAGATCCCGTTGTAACTTGACTGTGTCTTCACACAGTCAGAATGAAATAATGGTGCGTATCAAATGAAAAAAAGTAACCCAGCTTCGGAGGGCTATGTACTATACCCTAACCCTAAACCAGGGCTGCCAACTCTCACACATTGAGCTTGAGACTCATGCATTTTGGTCCTTTCTCACTCTAAAACTTTATTTCATTTGCATGCATTTCTATTGATCACTCATTTTGACTCCTAAATTATAGCATTGGCCTATGGGAGTCTCACTCTCAACTAGTTTCCAGTGTTGGCAGCCCTGCCTAAACGCACGGGTGCACGCGCACTGCGGTGGGGAGTGGTGGGCACCATATCACAATTATTCCGACTCGTACTGTATGCGCAGAGTTCTCAGCGACAAAACACAAGTGACATTTTTCGCTGTACACCGGTGCAAGCTCATCATTTTAATCGACCGCCTGTTTTCCCATTGAAAAGCACGTAAATCCAGTGAATGGGCAAATAAGTGCTAACAATGATTATGTGTAGAAACTCTATTATTAATGAGGATTTTCTTCAATTCTTTTTCCCCCTGTTTCCTCAGATTATTTACCAGTATTTCCCTAATTTTTCTTGATTTGTATTCGTGTTCGAATGTTCCAGCATATTGCGCCCCGTCCCACGCATATTTTTTTATTTTATACGCAAGAAAGCCATTGCGCGAGAGTGGTCGATCTAAAAGATAGGTGGTCGATGAGTAGTAGACTTACTATACATAGATAAAAGTGGCCGAATAGGCCAGCCTGTATGAATGCAGGTTTGTGTGTATGATGGAAACTTGTGTTATCATCCATAACCTTTAACATGGTCACCTGACTGATAACTTGGTCACTCCTGCAAAGGCCAGCCCACACAGTCAGATTTACTCTGTTCATATTCAATAACTTGCAGCGACAAACCATGTTATCAAGTGGCCATGGTGAAGGTTATGGATTGTAAAGGCTAGAAGAAACCTTAAAAAAAAAAAAACCTGTAGTTGTGCAGGCTGGCTGTTAACCCATATTCCTCCCGAAATTCTCCAAGCGCCTTCAATGCCCCAAAAGGAATGCGAAACAAAACCAAAGTTTAATTGTAAATCATCAGCAAAAAAGATATGAACATTTTTTAAGTATAGAAATCATGTGACTATTGTCCATATAAGGTCTAATCCTAGACAAAGACGGGTGTGATTTAATCAATCCCCTCCTTACTTATGGCATTACTTCTCTACCTCAGTAATCAATACAATACAATACCTCAACAACCAAAGATTTGGCTCATTCTTTATGGTTTTATGTCACTACAGGTTACAGGCTTTTGTTGTGCTATTTTTAAAACAAGTCAGAGTCATTAAATTAACTGAGTTTTGCCCAAACTCCTGTGAAATCTGTCACATTCTGTATTTCAACCATGACGATCATCCAAAGTGCCATTTAGGATTTCATTAAATTTACTTGAGATTAAACTATGGTTCAAGCAGCCATGACCTTAATGATGATACCATTGTCACTTATTTTTGGCTTTATGTTACTTTTATTGTGTATACTAGTAAGATATACCCGTTTTACTGGTTATGAAACCTCACTTCCCTTTATCAGCTGTTGTACATACCATTGTACATTTGAATGTTGTTGGTGTTTTGTTTTGGTTTGGTTTTTTTTAGCACCAGAAGTGAAGAAGGTTAATAACTGGTTTGATGAACAGATGAGAAGCAGTGAGAAGCATCATGCTACCAAAGACCATGAGCTAGAACAACTCAACAAGAAGCCCAGGCCAACTCCAGGAAACAGAGTAGAAGTCTTTGAAGTCTGGAGTAAAGTTGGATTAGGTGAGATTTTTGTTGTTGTTTTTTTCAAAAGGAGACAGTGATGTGTAGGAAAAAAAACTCTCACTTGTTTTGCTGTCTGTATCGTCATAAAGCATTTAGCAGTAGAAAACAGGAAAACTGCCTTGAGATTAATTTGAATTATGATCATCACGAGATTGCTTATTCAAGAGTACATACTGCATCTGTTCCAGTCAGCATTGTGGGTTTTTTTTCCATTCATTTCAAAGGTATTGCAGCTATCAACCTTAAAGAATCATCTCCAAATTTGCAACAAAATACTATTTGTCCCCAATGACAAATAACTCTGAAGTCTAAGGCAAAGGAGCCATTTCCCTCCGTTTGGTCTTATTTGGCTGAGGTGCCTGTTTCAAAACACCAATGACAGGGAGCAGTAAAACCTCAAAACATGACAAACTTTATGTCACAAAATTTACAGAAGTGGACACTTGTGGACACGCATGTAACATTACGTAGTAATGGAAAGACATGCATGTCATCTACTGAACCTGCTATCCATGTTTACTCTGAAACAATGTGCGAAAAATGGGAAACATTAGATTACAGATCACGATCAACCTGCCGAAATATTTGCTTTCTCTTGTAAAATATGTACACTTTGCAAATGAAATTGCTTGAGTGATTTCCCAATATACACTACAACTGCACATGCATTTTTCTTCATTTGATAGAGTTATTATCTCCTGCGCATACAGTTTTTAGATTTTTCAAAGCGCCATTTTGTTTTCATCTAGGCTGACAGTCAGAGGTCGTTGTGATGAGATCAAAGCACGAAAGCATGTACAAAATGTTATTGTGACGCTTTTGATGGAAACAGGTGTTTGAATTAATTAGCGAGCGATGTATGTCCATGTGTGGTAGGTCCATGCTCCAACAAATATTTTGTGCCTTGTGAAAAAATGTAACTTAATTTAGCTTACAGGTCAAATTCCATGAAAATCATGGCAGTGTAAAGTGATGTATAGTAATTGTAATCATATTCATTAAATGACACAGAGGGAAGAGATATGATTACCGCATATTTATTCCTTTATATATAAATATTTAAAAAAATCAGTGAACTATAACATTGAAAGTTTTCGAAGAATTTTTCTTCAGAGATAAGCAAGATCATAGTTCCACTTTGCGCATGAGCAGATATTATACAGATATTGACTTATCAGAGGTGGAATATAACATTTGAGATCCTCGCGGGAAGTTATATTTTTGTCGAGGAAAAATATAGTATTTCGAGACAAAAATATAACTTCCCAAGGGAAATGAAATGTTATATTCCTACCGAAGGAAAAAAGTCAATATCTGTTATATTATATGACCTACAGTACAAGAAATAAACTGCTGTATAAAGCAACACGACTTCTCCTTTTTCAAACCCACCCACAGTCAAATTCACGAACGCGCGTGACAACGCTCGGCACTGTTCTAGTGGTATGCAATCGAGCCAAACCGAGCCATGATGGTTTTCGCGTACGCCCTACTATCGTGGCATATAGCCGTGCAGGAGCATTCCTAGAAGTCACTATTCAATCATACGTAGGCCTGTAGCGAGGGCCTATTTACGTAGCGGTAACGTTAGAGCTAGATTTTGTAATGACGGTTGTAAAATTATTTTTAAAAAATTGTATAAGACTACCGTAACTGCCGCTTTTGGTCTAAAGCAAGCTTGTTGAGGTAAGTGTTTGTGGTGATGTATGAGAATGTGAACTTTCTAACAATGTAGGGCCTAATCTCTCCTGTCTGCAGTCACTGGTACTTTTACATAAACTGTAGACTACGGACCTGGCCCTGGTCCAGGTCCAGCTAGCGCTAGTTGTAGCATAGAACTACCGGTGTCAAAGAAACTTACTCAGTTCAGGCGGTGGTAATACTAATGGGAAATCCTTTGCCTTCCGGCCCTGTCACGACTGTCTAACATTAACGGGAGTAGTAGGCTCTATAGCTTCCAACTTGTTTCTCTCTCAAGCTGCCATACCAGTTACAACACTGCTAACAGTTTGACTAAAACAAATCTGTTGCAATTTCGCAATTCTCGCCTGTAGCGCGTGTATACGTATGCTGTGCATGAAGTGTTGTCTACCGCTCATCACGTTTGTACGCTTGTAGGGTACTGTATACTGTGGTCACGGTTACGGCCCGCCATATCCATCCAGCATACGGCACTGGTCACGGCGATTGCATTCGTGTACGTGTGTGTGCAAAGCGTCTCTGTGTATGTTGCGCGCATCATAACAATTGGTTTTTGATGACGTCACCCCTCCTGATATAACGCATTTGTTTAACGTGGTCGCTGTTATATTACATGGTTGTACGTAATTTACGTCATGTTATGAAAATATAACGCTTCTTATCCTTGTGACAATGGTCACGTGACTGCATTTTGACCAATCACACATTGATATCTATATAGGTCATATAATATCATAATTTGTTCCAGCAGACATGTTCCTTTTTAAATTCACAGAGATAAGCACCTGTGATGTAACAGTTATTCATGTTATCCTTTTGAATGGTGTTTTGTAGCACGTCCACCTGACAGCAAGCCTGGTATTTGGCAATATTAACTGAGAAAAAAAGTGGTTTGTAAATGCATTCATTGCAAAACAATGAATTGAATGCTTCCCTAAGTTTTGATTGATGGACCAATCTGGTTGCATGGGGGCATTTCATCAAGCTGACAAACTGTTTGATAAGCTACTGAATTCCTTGCATCTGATTGGCTGAGAGGAATTTCGTCAGAAAAAAAAAATCTGACAAAACATTTGATGAAATGCCCCCTGGTCTACACAAGTTCATTCTTTGTGTGAATAACACAAATTCCACAAATTGTTACATGATCAGGCATGCTTATAAATAAAGTCAGCTGAAAACAGTGATGTGCCTAACCAACGTGCACACAAGCTAATATACAAACTGGCCTATTTATTGTATTGACATGAAATTAGATGTGGAATGCAAAAGTGTTTTATGTAGACTAAAGCAAATATACAAGACTTTGATACAGGACCTTTTCAGGGATGCCAAGTTCAAAAAATGTTTATGATTGAGATTTTCATGACTAGGCATCTCGGCAAGCGAATGTGCACGCAAGCAAGGGTGTGGGAGGGGTTCTCCCCCCCCCCCCCCCCCCCCCCCTTGGCCCGTGTTACCTCTTAATGGTGCGATCAGGTGCATACTTAAATGACTATTTTTTACTTATTTTGAAAGACAAAAGGAAAATGTACCGTCAATTGTAGCCATCACTTTAATCCTTTGAGCTATGCTCCTTACTATGGGCAAAAATTGCAGACTTTGCCCGATGCGTGAGAAAAATGGGTGCCATGCGTGATATCGTGAGACGACCCCTATAAAATGCTTGAGTCTCACTCAGAATGCGTGAGACTTGGTAGCTCTGCCTTTTTTATGTTTGCTGAGTGTTATCAATCATTATTTGCAGGAATGAGAAAAGTATCACAAGCATATTTACCATTCAGGAGTAAAGACTAATTTCAGTGTAATTTACTTATGTATTTTGACTTTTGCCCATCAGGAGCATACACCTGGGAGCATATACTGGGTGGTCAACTTGAGCCAAGACTAGGTGGCATATGGAGTTATGGAGAGCTGAAATCTAATGGCATTCTTTTCCGGTTAGTATTTAAATGTACTCACAGTTTTTTGAATTGCTCCGTAGCACTATGCAATAGACTGGGGTACTAACATATTCAAATTTTATGCATGCCTTTCTTACAAGAGCTCTTCTTGACAACCTGAAAGCTTGCCCAAGGTACAAAGTATGCCTGATGTAGCCAAAACTAACATATGCAAATTGGATCCCAGGTATGAAATGTGTTTTTCTTAGGTGCAGGTTGATAGAATAGTTTAGTATTAGGTCAGGACAGAAGACACACCCATAAATTTGAATATGTATGTAAAGTGGTCCATTAAAAGCACTGAAAACCTTTTTACAGGTTCTGTATGCTAGAAAAGCATTCATTTATCATGTATTTGCATCAGTGTGAATCACATATAATTTAACTACACTCTACCAGCTGTCACAGTGTGAATACTGTAGTTCCTCCTCCGCATTTGCATAATATTCAAATCTAAGCTTACTTTGAATAGGGAATAAGGGAGAACAAGAGAGTGGGCTTTGCTATCAGTCTTGTCTAGGAAGGCAACAACACATAGTCCAGGGTTTTTACAATCTTGGACCAGATGTGCTCTGTTGTGTAGAAAGAAGGTGGGGTCTTTTTGTGCTTGTGCAATCATGCATGGTGCACATGAGTGGGCGTACAGTTGTAGGAGGGCTAAGATATGAGAGGAAGGTATGATAGTGGGCAGATGACACCAAGAGCTTTTGGCAGCAGGATGCCTTGCTGAGGAGCTGCCACAGGCTCTCCTGTGGGTGTGTGGTAGCAGTAAGTTTGGGAGCACCAAGGATGAGGCACATGCTCAGACTTGCAGGTTATCCAATGCATGTCGGGCACTACCAGAATATCACTTCCAGTGCAAACCTTTGGCAGCACAGGCTCGGAGAAGCACCCATTTCCCCCAGCTTGACTCACACTTTTCAAGAACTGTAAGTGGTTAGGAGCTAAATTTATATCATTTGTATTTAGTTATGTTATTTTTCACACATTTCATGAAATGAAAGAAAACCTTAGTAGCCAATAATTGGGTAAAAGAATTTCTACTAGGAAAGTGTGAAAAGTAATATTTGAAAGTCAGAAGGTAAAGCAAACTGTCCAAGGTCATTTTAATGGCAGCTTGCCGTACAATTATTTTTATGTAAATCTATTTTACATGTGGTCTTTGTGAAAACTGAATTATCAATAGTAGATTCAATGGTATGCAAGGAGAAATTTGTCTTATGGCAAGTGTGATGTATATATTTCATGTATCATGGTTAGTTGGAAGTTTAATAGAGTCAAAATTATTCGTTAGAAATTGCAAGTGTGATAAACAATATTGCTTTAGGGTAAATTGTTGAGCAGTTCATAGCAAAGTAATGGTCAAGGTATGATTGATGGACACAGCTGCATAGCTATAGTCTGGACTCTTGTCTCTAGCACTGGTAGCAAGTATAATTCTTATGAAGATTATTTAAGGAGATGAATTAAACGCATTAGAATTTGTATTTCCTATTTGGGATGAATTTTAAAATGTCAAAGACTAGAGTAACTGCGTCAGTAAGCGGCCGTGCAGCCGTTCGCGGCAGGTACAACATACACGGTAATATACAGCTAAACACAGCATTGCACTGTTACATGCACACTACACATATACTAACACACTAGCAATCAACAAAAATCAACCGATAAAATGGGCACGATCTCTGACGAAAGTGAAATTTTCTCACCTAAATGACAACATATCGCATCCAAAATGAAATTTTCGATACTTCTTAACATAACAGTTAAGAAACAATGGTCCAAGGAACTAAATTTTTTGTCGTTTTCTCGATGTTCATGGATTTTGAAAACATATCCTCACATAAAATAGAATTTTCGCGAGCCGATGTGGGCCGCCATTTTTTTCGGAAAGTGGATGTTACCATCGCAAAAAAATGAGAAAAACACGAGAAAGACATCAACAACACCGCCAGAATTGCGATCTTGTTTGCGGCCAATGCATGTGCGCACGCTATTTTCACGTGCTTTCGCAATGGGAATTGGCGCTTACGCAATGTTCGCGAGACATGTGAAGGCGTTCAGCTAAAGATCGCGGAGCACGCGCGTATTGCATAGGGATTGTACATCGTGCCGCAAGCAGAAATACTACGTCGCATATCGCCCTTATCGGCGAAAATTGTGCCGGGTTTTGCCCTGGTAAATCATGAAAACTGCGTTGGTCAATGGTAAATTTCTTTCATGAAAACAATTGCGTTAATGAATAATCTTGTCTATGATATATGAAATGGTTGAAAATAATTTGCCTGATTTGTTTACAAGTTGGAAAAACTCTTAACAATGCTTAAACTGCCGCAAACGGGATATTTTACTCTAGTCCTTTGTGATTTTTTTTTTTTTTTTTTTTAAACCAAGCAAGCAGGCAGTTCACTGGTTTGTGAAATTGTATGGTTTAGTTGTGCCAGCATGTAAGAGAAAGAGGTTTGATTTATTTTGTATGTTGGATGTACATGCATATAGAGTAACTGCGGCAGTAAGCGGCCGTGCAGCCGTTCGCGGCAGGTACAACATACACGGTAATATACCGCTAAACACAGCATTGCACTGTTACATGCACACTACACATATACTAACACACTAGCAATCAACAAAAACCAACCAATGAAATGGGCACGATCTGACGAAAGTGAAATTTTCTCACCTAAATGACAACATATCGCATCCAAAATAAAATTTTGGGTACTTCTTAACATAACAATTAAGAAATAATGGTCCAAGAAACTTGATCTTTTGTCGTTTTCCCGATGATATGCTCATGGATTTTGAAAACATATCCTCACATAAAATAGAACTTTCGCGAGCCGATGTGGGCCGCCATATTTGTTCGGAAAGTGGATGTTACCATCGAAAAAATTCAGAAAAACACGAGAAAGACATCAACAACACCGCCAGAATTGCGATCTTGTTTGCAACCAATGCATGTGCGCCAGCTATTTTCACATGCTTTCGCAATGGGAATTGGCGCTTACGCAATGTTCGCGAGACATGTGAAGGCGTTCAGCTAAAGATCGCGGAGCACGCGCGTATTGCATAGGGATTGTACATTGTGCCGCAAGCAGAAATACTACGTTGCATAGCGCCCTTGTCGGCGAAAATTGTGCCGAGTTTTGTCCTGGTAAATCATGAAAACTGCGTTGGTCAATGGTAAATTTCTTTTTTGAAAACAATTGCATTAATGAATAATAATCTTGTCTATGATATATGAAGTGGTTGAAAATAATTTGCCTGATTTGTTTACAAGTTGGAAAAACCCTTAACAATGCTTAAACTGCCGCAAACAAGATATTTTACTCTAGACTACTCTATCCAGATGGGAGCTCCAGATAATTCATGTGACAAAGGTGAAAATGGCAAATTGAGGTTTTAAGGAACCAGTATGATAGACACCAATATGATAGAATCATTTCACTTGATAACCCCAAACCTGAATTCATACAAGGGATAAGCTTGGCTCAGCACATCAGGAAATATATTCTTACACCGCCGGCCAAACGTTTTCAAAAGTTTTGGGGATGGGGGGAGGGGCCCCACTTCTGGGTTTCATGAGCTAACAAGCCCCCCCCCCCCCAAAAAAAAAAAAAAAAAAAGAAAAAAGAAAAAAAAGAAAGGCCTTCAGGGCAACTTCTGGTGCCACTTCTGGGTTTCTTCAGCTGTCAAGCAAAAAAAAAAAGGGGGGGGGGGGAATCTGCAGCACGCAAAAACATATTTTTACCACGCTCACACTTTAAGGTTTCTATTTCTTTCTCATGCCACTTACGCACTTCCGGGGTTTAAAAAAGGTGGGGGGGGGGTGGCTAAAGTGGTGACACCTTATGTATTCTTTTGTATGGTGCCAAAAAAGGGGAGCACTTTTCATAAGTACATACACCAAGATTTCAGATTTTTGTGACCATTTTGGATTTCCGAAAAACCCTCGAGGGGGCAAGATTCGCAACACCCATTCGGATGCAGCACCCTTGAAAATGGATGAAACCATCAAATCTTTTAATTTTTTACGATTTTTAAAGGAGTATGTAAGAATTTATTTTCAACAGCCATTTTGCATCACCAGATTTGGATTTGTCACCTTCAAAAAATGAGCGAACCTTCGAAAACAAGGTTAGACTCAGAATGTGACTTTGGCACCCAGACTGCATTAAATAGATTTGCTATAAAATTTCTTATACAGCAGATTTTTTTTAAATAATTTTTTTGATGGAACATATCAAAACTTGCACCTTTTAAATGGGTAAAAGGAAAGTCTTGGCATTGGTTTCAAAGCCAGACGTTTATAAACTATGTCTTGGAAGGTCAATATGTTAGTATTGTGTGTACATGTATGATTGTGCAATGAAACAGAAAAGCTGTTGACGATGGGGAGTTTGCTGTCGACTACGCTGAAAATGCAGCAGAAATGATTGGTGTTTACTTTCCCATATACAATGTCTTTAATGGCATACATATGTACATCTTGCACTTTTCACTTTCTACTGATGAAATTAGCCGCTTCTGGCGGGTGAAGTAAAAAAGGAAAGGGGGAAATATTAGGAAGATATGCGTATGCAGTCAGTATAATTGTGTGTAGTGTGCAAACACACACAAGATTTTGGTGGAAATTTTATGATCATTATTTTATCTCTATTTTGTGAGAAGTCATAGTGAGAGACTAAATGCCATCCACTCCCAACCCTTGTGTAGTAAATCAAGGTATTAACCCATTGAAAACGAGTCCCAAGTATACTCGGGCAGGTGTCTCTGAGAAATGCGTGTTATAGCAAATCAGTCTGTCCTTGACAGGTTAAAGAAAGCAAAGTCCAAATATATGGTAGATGTGGACTGAGTGAAAGCAGCAATATTAGAACACATTAGTGAAAGTTTGAGGAAAATCAGGCAATGGATTCAAAAGTTTCGGTGCCATCATCGCTGGATAAGGAGGCTACATTACTTCATGACCTCAGTATGGACAGCAATATAAAGAAAATAAAGATAGAATTCAATGTTTTTTTCACTTTTCTAGCATAATGAAAGAGCACTTGACTTGCCTCTTTTAAGAAAGCAGGAGGAATGATATTACCCTTTTAAGATATGTCGGGAACAAGTTTGGGAAATGTGTGTTTTTCATGAAAAAATGGAATTTTGTGGAATTATTATCCTTATCTTTTTCCATGCTGATTTCTTTTAAAGGGTAATTCCATCCTGATTTGGTGCATTGCATCAAAACAGGAAAATCAGAAAAGAAAATCAGTGAATTTTTTATTTTTTGAAAAAAAAAAACAAGTAACACAAAAAAGTTATGAACCAAAAAATTATAGAAAGTCACAACTTGCCAACTCAGTGACACAGGTGTTGAGCAGCTCTCCATTTTGTTTGTACACCAAAAGTCACTAATTCTTATCTTTCTTCTGTTCTTGATTATATACAATGAGACATTTAAATGCAAGATGTTTTTTTCATGTTCTCGGATAAGGTCTGTGTGAAAATAGTTGAGCAAAACGAGAATTAGTGAAATTATGTGTACAAAACAAATTGAGAACTGCTCAACGCCTACCTTAGAATTGCCAATTTGTCGTACTCTCTAAACAAGTTATCAGTTCATAACTTTTGTGTTTGTCTAATTTTTTCCCCAAATTTTGACTGATTTACTCCTGAATTTTCTGTTTTCATTCGAAGCAACATGCCATCAGAATGGAATTCCCCTTTAAGCAGAGATTAAGCATTGTGAATATCAAAAGGTTTTCACAATACTACCAAAGTTTGTATTTTTTTATTCATTTTGAGAGCATACCTTTATTGTCGATGTAACTGAAGAATAGATTATCATTGTGTAGTTTGATGGGGTTATCTTTAGTGTTAATGTCTGGAATATCTCTTTCAGAATGAGACATGGTGATGGAGTTATGCCCGACAAAGTACCCCAGGATGCAGAAAACGTCGTTCTCATTTTGAATGGACGATCCCGGGACACAGTTTACCACACCAAGACCTGGCTGGACCACCTGGCATCCTACCCGAGACTAGCCCGAGTTGTGCTCATGCTGATAGGCAATGAACAATGTCAGAATGACTGGGTCTTGCCTTACATGAAGAGCAATGGAGGAAGAATAGACCTACTCTTTATCGTGTATGACACCAAGATAGTGAATGGACAAGACATTCTGCAGTGGCCCTTGGGTGTGGCAACGTAAGTGATGGCAAACATTTTACCAGTACATGGAATGATTGCTAAATGTGGATTTGAATGTCCTGTACTACCGAAGATAATGAGGAAAGAATATTTCTGGGATGGTCACAATGTAAGAACTCATGGATACTCGGTAGTATGTTTTTCAAACATGATTGGTATTTGTATCTAGAAGTTTTAAAAATCTGTAAAGTTTTGCTGTGAATTTCACGGAAAAAATGATCCACTAGTCTCTCTGATGGTGTGAAATTCCATTGTACAGGAGAAAAATGTTATGACAAACCGAGATAGAGAAATATTGGATGTTTTGAGGAAATTTCTGCTTACCCTCATCTTCTTCCACACCAGTCAATGTATAAAGCCACTCTTATAATGAGATTGGCTATGACCAAAAAAAAAAGCAGTTTTAGTGCTGAAGTTGCACATTACATGGTCCTGGACATACATAGTGGCATACCTGTCACAATGTGATTATATTGATGTTGCAAGATTTCGGCTATGAGGAAATGGGTGGATCCTGACCTCTGTTACATCTAATTTCCCTCTGTATTTGTTGTATATTTAAGGTACCGTGGCTTTCCTGTGGTCAATAGCAGTCAGCTGCACCTTGCTTCTCCACGGCACTATCTGTGTAATTTCTTGGGCACAGTCTATCCTGGTTCATCACGTGAACAGCTGTCAAGAATCATGGCCAGTCATCAACTCCAGAACTACTGCTACGTGAAAACCCGAAAAAAGTAAGCTGTCGGACTTTGAGAAATTTCCACTGTATGTGATTAAAGAAAGACGTAAAGGTCCCTTGACAGGGTTGGGTTTGAAAGTGGTGTATATGAGGGGACCCTAGTAATACTGAGCAAACTAATCCATGCTAGATGATTATTTCTGATTCCAGCAATTTAAAGGGATCAGGGTGCCATCAGTTGATGCCTAGGTGGACAGGGTGCTCCAACCACAAATTATACATATATTCATTTTGTGATTCTTTGTAAAAGTTCAGGTTGCTGCATTTCTGATCTCTCACCAAGTCAAAACAACCAGCGATGCCGATAGGTCAATGCACATGTGCTGAAATATAGACTTAAAATCAGATTTGAATGAACTTTGGTAAAAAAATGTTAAGCAAACAAACCAATGAATGTCAATATGACTGTCCATCTCTTACAAGACTGGATTTGGAAGTCAAGTGGCAGGCATGCACAGGGATGTCGTGTCCTATGCCAATTTTTGGGAATATTTGGATGTATATTTTATAGTAATTGGAGCATCTTTAGATTTTGATACCCACTATAACACTGTTTTGACCCAAACACAAGTATTGACAAAATTCCGTTGATAGTAACCCAAGCTTGACATGTCCAGTACTCCTTTGGCAATTTTGAACCACTTTCAAGTCCTTGATATGTAAGGAGACCAGAATGTCTGACCCTTTACTCCTATTACAGGTTACGATTTGTTTTATCAGTGTATTCTACACACTGTGGTAGTACACGAGTGTAGCACCAGGCTGTCGGAGGCACCACCATAGCACAGGAAAAGATGTACAAAAGTGTAAATGATTTGTTTGTGTATAGGAAATAAATTCAAGATTTGGATATGTCTTCTCATTATTGATGTTAATATTCACCCTTGATGAGGACACAAATCAGATATTCTGTAATTCGTCTTTCCGAAAGGTTTCACAGATGACTCATTTCATAGATTTTTTTTCTAATTTGATATCTGTACACATGTGTATAGCATTGTGTGTAGCTATTGTTCCATGGTGTGACAAAATTCCCAAATGAATGAGGCCATGATATATAAGTGGAAAAAGGGTTATTCCTAATGAGATCTGCCCCATGAATACGCTAAGTTTTCAGAAAACCTGAAATGATTTGCTTTTGTGAATTTATACAATGTATCATTACCAGTTGGGAGCCAGATGAGACTGAAGCAAGCCTGCAGTCCTACATCAATGTCATCACCCAGAGTGACCTCACACTCAGTCCCGTGGGCATGAACCCAGAGTGCTACCGGATTTACGAGGCCTGCGCCCTGGGATCCATGCCAGTCGTGGAGGACCTCCCAACCGAAGGGGACTGCCTGCACAGCCCATTCAGATTGCTGAAGGAGCACGGTGCACCATTCATCTATGTCAAGGACTGGAGCGAGTTGCCAAATATCATCGAGGAGCAGCAAAGACTGGCGGTGGATGAAGTTATCCGGAGGCGGCAGGATCTTGTTGCATGGTATGAGGAATTTAAAAGTATCATGAAAGATATTCTCCTAGGTAAATTGCAGGGATTGTTTCCAGGGTATCAGTTCAGGTGACAGATACTACTGTTTATGTTGTAGCCAAAAGTTTGAAGTGCTGTGCAATGTTCTAATTGTTGAAATTCTGTTTCTACTCATAACAACATGGCATGATCCATTGTGGCATATGTACAATGTGGTTTTGTAGTCCAGATTACTAATCAAATCGTGAAAATCAATTCTTTTCTGCCTCAAAGGAATAGGGTGTAATAGGGTGTGGAAGATATGAGAGGGTACAAATAACACATATGGTACAAGGTGTCTAGAATCTGGATCCATTGTATCCTATACTTGCCCTTTCCTTGATTTTCCAGGCTTGCCAATTTTCTAGTACAGACGTTACCAGGGTTGTCTTTCTGTTTTCGCATTTTGTTTTTATATTTCCTGCCTTTGTGTTGGTAGCCTTTATGGGTCTATGCTTCTAACCATCAATACAAGAGATATCTCGAACCCCCAAAACGTGGAGTCTTTTAGGGTGGTATCCCATTATTTTGGCCAAAGATTCTCTCAAAATCTAGAGTGAAGTGGTCTTCATACACATCTCTCCTCCTATGATACAAGTGGGAATGAATATTGAATTTTTTGCGGCCTTATGTGCAACTATATTTTATGACAATTACCAGCCTTTTCGGAGGATCTTGAGCCCCGACATTTTGGCTTGGTACGCAGGTAGATGAACAACCAGGTGCTTATCTCAGATAAAATCAAAAGAAATGTTGAAACAACAAGATGAAGAACTGAATGTTCGATAGCAAGACAGAGGTGAAGTAAATGGTTAATTTAATTTTCCATTGTGTATATGGTGCAGTGTCAAAATGGATGAACAGGCAAGCATGGCCTATTGAGTTTAGCCTAGGTAGACATAGCTCACATGTCTTGTAGCACAAGTGATTGCTCTGCTCCCCGAGTTTATATTGTTCAATCATCACGGATTTACTAGTGAGGCAAAAGATATCAAATTACATTTACTCCATTCTTTACTGCCCCAGATACCAATCATACAACATCCTGCATGGCTACCACTGAAAGAGCCATGATGAGAATAAAAGCTTGGCCTTTTCCAAGGGCAGAATGATGTAGAACCCAGGAAATGTTCCTTTTGTATGTTGTATAATTATTGTGACATTTAGGCAAATTACATAGATCTAGGGTTAGGCAAAGGTTTATGCCCAATAGCTTCTGTGGGTCCTTGGGTGACGCGGACTTGGCGTCCTAGGGTTAGGGTTAGAGTTGGTGTCCAAGGGTGGCGCTGGTGACATGGATCCCAATGCCCCGTTTCCTCAGTAATTCTGAAACCACTGGCTTTCGGTGGCCCCAATGATTTCTTTACAGATACGACCATGTTTTGTTTTTCATAGGTCTGGAATGGATTGGCAGTAGCCTGAAATGTTTCCCATTGTCTCTGCTGTCAGATTGAATTTCCTGCAGCTGATATTTCTTTTCAAGTTACCACATTTGCCCTGATCTTTAGTGCCTACAGATATTCATTCTCTGTGAGGAAACCTGGGTTCCTTATTCAGACATTACCCTCCCTGTGTCGGGAGTAATGTGCTCATTTTCCTCGAGAGAGACAGGATTTCTGACATTCTTCTTTCTTTTAAAGTGTTCTACTCTTCGTTGAGATTGTCTGGGATAGAGATTCCCTTTCTTTCAGCCATCTTGACTGCCTTCTGTTGTCATTGTATTAGGCTCGCAATTTCTGCTCCAACTGGGTATTCCAATTTGCAGATGTGTACTAATCCACAAATACACTTTTGTACAAACAAAGTCAAAGGTTATTACTCCTATGTTGTAGACCCACTTCTTTGGCTTTGGTGTAGATGAAATTGTTGATGGTAGAAAGAGCAATTTCTTGACATATAACCAAATGGTCATATCTTTCCTCCAAATTTAGGTTCTATTGAACATTCCTTTGGTTTGTCATATGCTATTCTAATGACATGTGTGGTCAACATACTTAACTTCCTTCTCAATTTTAGGGCTGCCTTTTCTATATTCTCACATTATTAAATCAATTGTTCCTCCACTTGGATGAATACCTGGTCATGATCTAGACTAGGGACCTATCTGTATTTCCAAGTATCTGGCCATTTTTCCAGGTTCAATGGACCATGGCCGACTTGGACAAATAAACATAGTTTATAGTGATATTAGTAGCATACACAGTATATATTTGATGCCCAGTAGTGTGTAATTTCATTGATATACAAATTGAATAATGTAGGGTTAATGACACTACCTTGAGGGAGGCCAGCTTGGCATCTGCAAGTGTCCAAGAAAGTGGAGTTTATCCGCACTATAGGACACCTGCGTTACCATTTGACAGATGTCCTGCCCCAGTCAAATTCCCCTCGAGATGACGATTCATTTGGCTATTTAAAATGGAAAATTTCACGTAACAAGGTCCCATGTGGGCAAAGTGAGACTTGAGATAAAACTAGAAGTAAAGAAAAAGAATTGTTGCGCAGCCGGACAAAATGAGACCCCCACCTTCCCCCATCACCAACGAGCTGCAGCCAAAGGAACAGGATAGAAAAAGATTAGGAAGATCAATACGATAAAAATAAAACTCAACAGAACCAGTGGGGGAGCTTGATGGATCGTCATTCAATGTGAATAAATGACATGGGGTCATTATTAGATGAATAAAACAAATTTGGATTACCCCAATATTGACTCATTTAGTTCTTTTGTTAAAGCTGTATAAATTCGTATCTTTATTTCAAAACTTAAAAGGCATTCAACCATAACAAATAAGAACAAATCGATCATCTGAGGACTGGGCAAGACGCTGCATGACTCCAGCAGTGGGATGGTGGATTCGAAAGATGGGATAAAAGCAGGCAGTCAGGGGAGTAACATAATAAAAGGAGACAGTCAACTAACCTCATGGAAATAAATAACAACCAACTGTCCTCGTCACTAATGAGTCACAGCCAAAGTAACAGGATATTAAGAAATTGGGAAGATCCAATACGATGAAAATAAAACTCATTAAAAATGTATTAAAACTGTATAAATACGTCTCTTTATTTGAAAATTTAAAACACATTCAACCATAACAAATTTAAAAAATGGTAAGATTGCACGTAACAAGGCTCCCTGTGGGCAGAGTGAGACTCGTGAGAAAACAGGAAGTAAAGAAAAAGAATCGTTATCTAATCAGTGACAGGAGGCGGACAAAAAGAGACCCACCGTTGCGGTCACTAACGAGCCGCAGCCAAGGAACAGGATATTAAAATATCGCGAAGATCAATACGATAAAAATAAAACTCGACAGAACCAGAGGAGGAGCTTGACGGATCATCATTCAATGTGAATAAATGACATGGGGTCATTATTAGATGTATAAAACAAATTTGAATTACCCCAATATTGACTCATTTAATTCTTTTGTTAAAACTGTATAAATACGTATCTTTATTTCAAAACTTAAAACACATTCAACCATAACAAATAAGAACAACTCGATTGTCCGAGGACTGGGCAAGACGCTGCACGACTCCAGCAGTGGGATGATGGATTTGAAAGATGGGATACCGCGGCCACCTTTCCGATCTGGGGGTGGGACTTGCGTTGGTGGAATCTTTTGGCAGATGTAATGCCCCGTGCATAAATTTCCTGGTCTCCTTGTCGACCCTATGAAGGGTTCCTTTCTTTGCACTGCTAAGCACAAGGCTTTAGTGGTGCTGCGCTGCCAAAACATTGACTAACGCCCAGATCTTCTGCTGCGGCTTCAGTGGGGCTCGCTTTAGCAGCGAAAGGTCACTCACCAAGCGAGCTAGGGCCCTCGATGGGCCCTCCGTCCCTCCGGCTCCAACCGGACACGCCCAGGTACTTATAAAAGTCCCCAGGACCCATCGCCTTAATCTTCCCGCCACTCGTGTCGAAAGTCATGTCCTTGTCGGTCACCCACTTCTTTCGTTTGGGGTCACTTACTATCGACATGGTGGCACACTAAGAAAGCCCTATCTCCAATCTAACCTTTGCAGCCCCAGCTTCTAGGCATCGAAGCTGGGTAGCCAACCCTGTGGCTGTACTAGCACTGAAGTGATCGTGAGCGGCCTATACTCACTGGGGCCCTCCGGGTGTGAGTACTTGGGGATGAGAACGGTTCTCCCCTCTCTAAGTGCGGAGGGGAGACCAAAGACCAAAAATCCATTAAAGAGCCACTGGAGTTTAAGTGTATTGACCTGCACAAGGTCTTTTAGTACTCTTCCATCCCGTCCAGTGGCGGTTCCCTTTTTGGAGGCCTTAATTGATTTGTTTATCTCATCCGCAATCACTTCCCAAAAGATCCACACATTATTGTTCCGTCCCCTCCGGGAAGGATGTGGCCGCACCTGGAACCTTACCGTCCAGAATATCTCTGCATGTGCGGCCCCTATCCTTCTTCCAACTCTGCTGGGTCTGTCGGTACTTCCCATTGGGATTTTCTTTTCTTGGTCCCGCCCTGCTGGTTGGCCTGAAGGGCTGCAGGGCGGCGTCGTGAGGTGGCGCTTGGGAGCCACTCCTCCAGCTCCGTCTGGGGAGGGGACCCGAAGGCCCAATTCCCCAGAGATCCTCACAAAGGCCTCTTTCAGGGTCACCGGTGGAGTGGTCCCCTCACTCGAAGCTCGCGTTGGGCCCGAGCTATCATCCGTATCGGCCGAGACCGCAGCGGCGGCCTCGACCGATGTCTCCACCGAAGAAGGAGGGCCAGAAGTTTCTTCCGTGGCTTGCTCGAGCCCGGGTTCAGCAGGGTTTGCTCCCACATCCGAAACCCCTTTGCATCTCATTTCCCTGAGGAGGGCCGAGTACCTGGCATTTTTGCGCCGCATGCCTTTTATAGACTCGATTGTTCTATGCGGCAACACTTTCGAAATGATTTGATTGAGATTGTGTGTAGAAGCGGGTGCGGAGATCTCCGCACTCGCAGCCAGTCTCGAGAGAAAACGTGAAGTAAAGAAAGAATCGTCATCTAATCGGCAACGCGCATTGGGACAAAATGAGATCCCCACTGTCCCCATCACTAATGAGCCGCAGCTAAACTAACAGGATAGTAAAAGATCGGGAAGATCAATACGACAGAAATAAAACTCATTAAAAATGTATTAAAATCGTATAAATATGTCTCTGTACTTCAAAACTTACAACACATTCAACCATATCAAATAAAAAGGAAATGGTAAGATTACACGTAACAGTACAATAAAAATTAAAACTCAACAGAACCAGAGGGGAAGCTTGACGGATCATCATTTGATGTAAATCAATGACATGGGATCATTATTAGATGCATATGATAAAATTACCCCAATATTGACCCATTTAATTATTTTATTAAAACTGTATAAATTGTCTCTTTATTTCAAAACTTAAAACACATTAAAAAACAACAAATTTTAAAAATGGTAACATTACACATAACAAGGCCCGCGTGGGCAAAATGAGACTCGAGAGTAACAGGAAGTAGAGAAAAAGAATCGTCTAATCGGTGATGCGCAGCGGGACAAAATGAGACCCCCACCGCCCCCATTGCTAGGGAGCCACAGCCAAGGGAGCAGGATGATAAGATATCAAAAGATCAATACAATAATATTGAAACTTAACAGAACCAGAGAGGGACCCTAACGGATCATATCATTCAATGTGAATAGATGACATGGGATGAATATTAATGTATATTACAGGTTAAAATGCAAATTGTAAATATCGTGCATACTGAGCACTACACTATTTGTACACATGTGTGCTTCAATAATTATTTGAGGCATTTGGCGATTTATTAAAGCAAAATGGACGCCCCATGAGTGTCCTCTCGCTTATTTCACTGACAGGGACAGTGTATCCCATCACTTTGATGAAATCGAGGGTAAAAAGGGAGAGGCTTGTTTGGGTCATATCTTTCAAGTTGACAGACTCCATTTTCAACGCCATTATGCCAGTCTCTGGCCGGCCCTCTAGCCTTTACGGATCTTTGTGAAACGTTTATCTGATGCTAGATTTGCTAGCGCTGCTGCCGTTTTATACAGCATTCGCAGCGTCCACTGACAGGCTTGTGCCTATCACCAGGATATGGCCTCCATAGAACATGGAAGCCTCGTTCAAGAAGCCTGGAACATATCCAGGGCTTTGTCCAACATCCTAATCACAAATCAAAGAAGGCCTGGGTGAGTTTGATAGTACCACTCGGTGCAATCATGCAAAGCATTCTCGCAGGACTCTTGCTGAGACCAAGTAGCTCAGCAACAGGGGCATTCCGAGGGCACCAGGTACCTCAGGCTCTGATTACAAAGCCATGTTCATTGCCCTTCAAAACACCATAGAGGGTCCTGATCATCGGTACTAACGAAGAATACTTCCAAACTTTCTCCTCATAGGCGTCCTTTAGACTTCATGTCTCTGTCCTAGACCACAGTGGGGTCAACTACAAATACATAATATAGTACATAAATGGGTATTTGAATGTTGACCAAATTCACTCAAATTAGATTAAGTGATGGCAATGTCAAATTTCAAATTTTATGCATAAATGGGAGGGGTATATATACATTTGTATATATAAAACGTGAAGCGGTCTTGGCCTCGTACGTGGTGGGTACTGCATCATTGGTATATGTGTGACGGAAGGAAAACTTGCAGTATAGACGTTGCAGTGATGTTCGGTCTTGCCTTTATTCCCCAAGCTTTCGGCTGTTTCACCAGCCTTTCTCAAGGGCTTGATGAGACATAAACATAAAAGCAAAATAGCAACCAATTTGCATGCATTTGAACAGAAATAGAAATAGTAATAACGAGAAGCCAATCAAACGGAATGTAGACAGTAACACCAATTTGCATACATTTCAACAGAATAAGGCAAACAACAAAAACAAAACAAGGCAAAAGAAAATCGAACAAACATGGACAGCAATATTACATTTGCTCCAACGGAAAGGCAGTATTATCACATACACTTGCAGTGAAAAAAATGAAATTGTAGTAGTTTATTATAGGTAATATAGGTTATATACCGTTAAGTACAGATTGTGACATGGGGGTGATTACAATGTTGACCCATTTTTTTCCATTAAAACTATATCCATTTATTCCAAACTAAACACTTAATCATCACTGACAGTTATTAACTTAGTTGACAAGCTGTAAATACCAAAACCAAATTAACTTGACATTCTAAAAGGAGAATGCAGATGTGGCCTTGCATGAGGGAAGTTGGTTTGTGACCGGTAAAAGAAAAAAGAGTGAGGAATGGAGGACACCCAAAGAAAAGTAACTAAAATATAAGGATCAGAAAAAACCGAGGAGCCGGTAGAAGAAAAGCACCTGTGCTGGGACATGGCAAAGTTTTTGTTAAATCATAGTGTGAGAGGGTGAACGCCAATGAAAAAAAACAAGGAGTGGAGTGAGGATGTAACCAGTGGAATTAGTGCACTGGAAACAGTCTCCTACCTCGTGGAACTAACCATTGTCGCCCCGTTGGGAAACCGGTTGCCGTGGTAGGGAGCCCCACCGTCAGCTTGCAATTTAAGGCGCGCAGGCCGCAGGCCCCGGGGTTCGCAGGTGGGCGTAATTCCCCCACCGTAGAGACCCACTCAATAACGTGCGGCAGCCAGAGAAATAGGATATTAAAGAGATCAGGAAGATTAATACGATAAAAATAAAACTCAACAGTACCAGAGGGGGAGCTTGAAGGATCATCATTCGATGTGAATGAATGACATGGGGTAATTATTAGATATCTATAACAAATTAGAATTACCCTAATATTGACCCATTTAATTCATTTATTAAAACTGTTCAAATACATCTCTTTATTACATAAATTTAAAACACATTCAACGATAAAAAATGGTTACTGAACACAGTTGAAAGATATGGGTCCGTGGTTTGTTGGATATATTCATCACCATTTTTGTAAAATAGTATTACTTTGACAAGCTTAAGGCCATCAGGGTAGTCACCCGAATCCGATGAAGAATTAAATATATTACACAGAGGTTTGAGAATAATACCAATACTTGATTCCACAAGAGCAAAATCAAAACCATCATAGCCACAGCTCTTTTTGGTTTGCAATTCTAACACAGCTTTCTAAATATCATATTCTGTTACTTCATTCAAGTACATAGAATCAGCAAAACTTCCTTTTATATATTCATTATAATCATCGAAAGAAGAATTTCCTACTATTTGTGTGTGGATACTATGGCAAATAGAAATAAAATATGAATGTAACATCAAGGGTCTTGGAGGATATTGCAAAAGGAGTCAAATGGTCACTTAACATCAGTCGTAACTATGCCCACTTTCAAAACCTTCTCTGGGTTATTACATACTAAATTGTCTGTTGTTGCAAAAGAAGTTGTAATACGTGTGGGCTTAGTAATTTGAGGCATTAAAGAAAATGTTGTGACCAAGTCAAAAAAATCATTTCCACTAGACAAAATAGTATACTTCACACAGCAATATTAAAATCCAAAGCAACCTACGAAACTTGATTGTCCGAGGACTGGGCAAGATGCTGCATGACTCCAGCAGTGGGATGGTGGATTCGAAAGATGGGATACCGCGGCCACCATCCTGATCTGGGGGTGGGACTTGCGTTGGTGGAATCTTTTGGCAGATGTAATGCCCCGTGCATAAATTTCCTGGTCTCCTTGTCGACCCTATGAAGGGTTCCTTTCTTAGCACCACTAAGCACAAGGCTTTAGTGGTGCTGCACTGCCAAAACATTGACTAACGCCCAGATCTTCTGCTGCGGCTTCAGTGGGGCTCGCTTAAGCAGCGAAAGGTCACTCACCAAGCGAGCTAGGGCCCTCGACGGGCCCTCCGTCCCTCCGGCTCCAACCGGACACGCCCAGGTACTTATAAAAGTCCCCAGGACCCATCGCCTTAATCTTCCCGCCACTCGTGTCGAAAGTCATGTCCTTTTCGGTCACCCTCTGCTGGGTCTGTCGGTACTTCCATTGGGATTTTCTTTTCTTGGTCCCGCCCTGCTGGTCGGCCCGAAGGGCTGCAGGGCGGCGTCGTGAGGTGGCGCTTGGGAGCCACTCCTCCAGCTTGCCCATCAAGAGGTCCTGAGCTCCCTCTGGGGAGGGGATCCGAAGGCCCAATTCCTCAGGTTCTTTACAAAGGCCTCTTTCGGGGTCACCGGTGGAGCGGTCCCCTCACTCGAAGCTCGCGTTGGGCCCGAGCTATCATCCGTATCGGCCGAGACCGCAGCGGCGGCCTCGACCGATGTCTCCACGGAAGAAGGAGGGCCAGAAGTTTTTTCCGCGAAAGATTTGAATTTTCTGCAGCAAATCGGACAGATGGATTTGTCCTGGTCGACGTCAGCACCGTTTTCAAGACCGGTGTTGCTCATACTGTGGTTATAAAACACAACGATCAAGAAAACAAAACAAAAGAAAGAAAAGAAAAGTGTGTGCCCCTAATTGTAGTCCTAAATTTGGACTTCAATAACAAAACAGAAAGGTAAAAAACTACAAGGCTAGCTTGAAGGTTCGGCTGGACCCCAATTGGACGCCGATGTTTTCGTCCAGTTCCCCTAGGGCCCAGTCGAGAGTGATGTTTAAAGGGTAGGGAGACAGTCTCCCTGTGGGCAATTCCGCGGTTAGTAACGTTACATTTTAGGGACATTGTCATGATTTAGATTAGACTCATTTCTCTATCTGCGGATGTGAAGTCTCATTAATGTCACCAGAGATCATTCTAGTGTAGACCTAGAACAGAGCAAAGAATGAAATCATTTCATGGATTATTTTAGAAGAAAGGTCTGCTTTTAATGGCGGTTAGTAACGTTACAAAAAAAGGACATAAAAAATTGATGAGCATCTTTGAACAAAAAGTTTGCTAAAACTGGTATAGCTTGAAATGAATCAACACTTATTTTTCATTTCTAGCTTTAAGGGCAATATCTACCACAAATATCCTTTCTCATTGTAACTTTGTTTGAAAATTAAGTACAAAAATCATGGTTAGTAACGTTACGGTTTGTCCAGTGATTACAGAATTGTGTGTTAACTCAAATCATTACATGTTTCCTCATGAGAATGCAAAGTTAAAGCTAAGAAACATCAGATAAGACATGAAACTCTTATTGCAGTCATCAAACTCATGCAGTATAGTACCATTGTACTTGTATGTTAAAAAAGACTAGAAAAAAAAGTTTGCATAAATTACAAACTAAAAAAAAGTACCACTTTTAAAGACTAGGTCAAGTGATATCCACAGTTTCATAACTTTGCCAATCACTGTTCATCATGACTCACAGTAATTCACAAAAGCAGCCTGTTTTATTGAGCAAAACAGTTAATGTGTTCCTTATCAAGAGTACCTTTAATAAAGGGGAAAGAAATCAAAGAGCAAAAACTAATGTACCGGTATGTAGTATGTACAGTGTATGGCCAATTGTGGTGTGCGTAGTCATTGCACAATAGGAATCCAGCATAATGCAATGTTTTATATTATTGTGAAAGTAGTTTAAGTCATATGATATTAACTCAAATAATACAGTGTATTAGTTGAATTCATGTTTATTCAAGTCTAGAGACATGTATTTTTTTTCTTTTAGACCAGTTTGAATGTCTTATCTCTGCATTGTTCTGAAAACAAAAGTCTGTTCGCTGTACCTGAAACGTAATTAACCCCAACAAACCATTGTATGATAATTTCAAATTGGGACAGAAAATTTGAAGTGATGGCCTCAATTGTTTTTAACACTACTTTCCACACAAAATGCTCTGCTGGCCTGCAGATTCCATCGATTGCCCCTTCCCAAGGGAAGTGGTTAAAAAAAAAAAAAAAAATCGCTCAATGTGCACCTTGTGAGCCTTCTGTAGTGATGCGAATGCTGCAGACCCCCCCCCCCCAACATTTCCCGCCACGATTCCGCAACGCGCAAAGATTTTGCCGCATCGTTTCATGACTTTTTTCAGTGAAGTCTCCCGCATATTTTGAGACAAAATTTGCGACGTCCGGGTACACCGTTCTGCAGTTATGTAATGTTTTGCATAAATGCATGTCGACTTGAAAACAGCTCATATTTGTGATATCGTGTGCAAATCCAATGCAAATTGTGTTTTTTCGTTAATTTGATAATAATTAGATTGTTTCAACCTTTGACCAGTGAAATTAATCAGTTGTAATGTAGATAAGCTTGAAAAAGTGCCTGTAACAAATTTTGGCAATAAAACCAATAGAAAACAAAAGGGGAAAAACATTAAGATACATAAGAAATTAACAAAACAATAAAAAACAAAGAAACTGATTTTGATTTTGCTATTTTTTTGTAAGAAAATTGTTTTATGTGTCTTGAGGAACTCTTACACAAAAATTTAGCAATCCTTCAGTCTTTTTTATGGCGTTATAGGTGAAAATATGATTTCATTTGTAAATTTGCATATTTAATTTACTAAAAAAACAAAACAATATCTTTTCCTGTATGACCACGTAATCTTGTAGTTGACATCTGGCTCTATCATCAGGTAAAATTTTGCCAGACCAGGACCTGTCCATTGGAGTCTTATTCACTTATTTCATGGTTAGTAACGTTACAATACACACAGGCTGTGGTTAGTAACGTTACGTGGTTAGTAACGTTACACATTTTGACTGCCGTTATTTCTAACTTCTATAATGATTAGTAATACTTATTTTTATATTTCAATTAGTCATTGGACACAGCAGGAAAAATTGAAATATTATCATTCATAGACACTTTATACTCTCTGGAGGTAAATAATTTCACTTTTTGGTTAGTAACGTTACATGACTGTCTGATGGTTGGGGAAATGCACACATGTTTGCATTTTGAAGACATATAAGTTGATTTTACTTAATCTATCCATGAGAGTACTGCATTGCCTCTATGACTTCAATATTTGTGGCTAGAAAATGGCATTTAACTTGACTAGCTATCTTCTTTGCCATTATGGAGATTTTGCTGATGAAATTCAATCTGAAAGATTACTTGTTCAAAATTGGTGAATTCAATACCTAAAACTATCAAGATACCCTGAAAACTAGTTTTTCCTGAATTATCAATGTGTTCTTTCTGAAGTCAAACACAAAAATCAACGAAAAAACCAAATTGAAATTTTATGGTCATGTCCCTCTAACTGCGGAATTGCCCCTGTAGAACTCCCCTTTTGCAGTGTACCACTGTGTCGAACACCGTGGTGGTGGCGTCGCCATATACGCCCTGGATGTACTCCACCAACGGTTTCGGCAACCCCATGCGAGTGGTGGCCGCCAACATCGCCTCGTGTCCAACGGAGTCAAATGCTTTCTGAAAACCTATGAAGGCGCAGTGTGCGCAACCAGCAATTCCTTGGTTTCTTTGATGACTCCTTGGAACAAGGCCAAGTTGGTGTTCGGGGGGAAGTCAAAAACGTAACCAGTAAGAAAAAAGAACTGAATGGAGAACACCCAAAGAAAAGTAACAAAAATGTAAAGGTAGGAAGTAACGCCGGGACAGCCGGCCGGATAACTAAACAAAAACGGTACACATGTATTTGAGCATAGCAAATTATAGGCCGATGGGGTGAACTTCAACAGAAATATAAGCAGTAAAAGCAGGCAGTCAGGGGATTAACATAATAAAAGGAGACAGTCAACTAACCTCATGGAAATAAAAAAACCAACTGTCCTCGTCACTAATGAGTCACAGCCAAAGTAACAGGATATTAAGAAATTGGGAAGATCCAATATGATAAAAATAAAACTCATTAAAAATGTATTAAAACTGTATAAATACGTTGAACACATTCAACCATAACAAATTTTTAAAAATGGTAAGATTGCATGTAACAAGGCCCCCTGTGGGCAGAGTGAGACTCGTGAGAAAACAGGAAGTAAAGAAAAAGAATCGTTATCTGATCAATGACGGGAGCCGAACAAAAAGAGACCCCACCATTGCGGTCACTAACGAGCCGCAACCAAAGGAACAGGATTTTAAAAAGACCGCGAAGATCAATACGATAAAAATAAAATTCAACAGAACCAGAGGAGGAGCTTGACGGATCATCATTCAATGTGAATAAATGACATGGGGTCATTATTAGATGTATAAAACAAATTTGAATTACCCTAATATTGACTCATTTAATTCTTTTGTTAAAACTGTATAGATATGTATCTTTATTTCAAAACTTAAAACACATTCAACCATAACAAATAAGAACAACTCGATTGTCCGAGGACTGGGCAAGACGCTGCATGACTCCAGCAGTGGGATGGTGGATTCGAAAGATGGGATACCACGGCCACCATCCCGATCTCGGGGTGGGTCTTGCGTTGGTGGAATCTTTTGGCAGATGTAATGCCCCGTGCATAAATTTCCTGGTCTCCTTGTCGACCCTATGAAGGGTTCCTTTCTTTGCACCGCTAAGCACAAGGCTTTAGCGGTGCTGCGCTGCCAAAACATTGACTAACGCCCAGATCTTCTGCTGCGGCTTCAGTGGGGCTCGCTTAAGCAGCGAAAGGTCACTCACCTCCGTCCCTCCGGCTCCAACCGGACACGCCCAGTTACTTATAAAAGTCCCCAGGACCCATCGCCTTAATCTTCCCGCCACTCGTGTCGAAAGTCATGTCCTTGTCGGTCACCCACTTCTTTCACTTGGGGTCACTTACTATCGACATGGTGGCACACTAAGAAAGCCCTATCTCCAATCTAACCTTTGCAGCCCCAGCTTCTAGGCGTCGAAGCTGGGTAGCCAACCCTGTGGCTGTGCTAGCAAAAATTACATCATCTGCAAGGCTAGCTTGAAGATTCGGCTGGGCCCCAATTGGACGCCGATGTTTTCGTCCAATTCCGCAAGGGCCCAGTCGAGAGTGATGTTAAAAAGGTAGGGAGACAGTCTCCCTGTAGGACTCCCCTTTTGCAGTGTACCACTGTGTCGAACACCGTGGTGGTGGCGTCGCCATACACGCCCTGGATGTACTCTTTATAAAAGTCCCCAGGACCCATCGCCTTGATCTTCCCGCCACTCGTGTCAAAAGTCATGTCCTTGTCGGTCACCCACTTCTTTCGCTTGGGGTCACTTACTATCGACATGGTGGCACACTTGGAGAGTCCTATCTCCAGGCCAACCTTTGCAGCCCCAGCTTCCAGGCGTCGAAGCTGGGTAGCCAACCGTGTGGCTGTACTAGCAAAGATGACAATATCGGATGCTAAGGCTAGCTTGGAAATTCGACTAGGCCCCAATTGGACGCCGATGTTTTCATCCAATTCGGCTAGGGCCCAGTCGAGAGTGATGTTGAAAAGGTAGGGAGACAAAGGGTCTCCCTGCAGGACTCCCCTTTTACAGTGTACCACCGTGTTGAACACCGTGGTGGTGGCGTCACCATATACGCCCTGGATGTACTCCACCAATGTTTTCGGCAACCCCATGCGAGTGGCGGCCGCCAACATTGCCTCGTGTCCAACGGAGTCAAACGCTTTCCGAAAATCGATAAACGCGCAGTGTGCGCAACGCAGCAATTTCTTAGTTTCTTTGATGACTCCATGGAACAAGGCTAAGTTGGCCGCCGTTCCGTCCTCGTCGGTGAATCCCTTCTGGTAGTCTCCGACAGGCGCAGCAGAGCGTACTCTCCAAGCCAAGATCCTATGGAGGGTCCTTGTGACCACCGAGGTGATCGTGAGCGGCATATACTCACTGGGGCCCTCCGGGTGTGAGGACTTGGTAATGAGAACGGTTCTCCCCTCTCTAAGCGCAGAGGGGAGACCAAAGCCCAAAAATCCATTAAAGAGCCACTGGAGTTTAAGTGTATTGACCTGCGCAAGGTCTTTTAGTAATCTCCCATCCCGTCAAGTGGCGGTTCCCTTTTTGGAGGCCTTAATTGATTTGTTTATCTCATCCGCAATCACCCTACCGTCCAGAATATCTCTGCATGTGCGGCCCCAATCCTTCTTCCAACTCTGCTGGGTCTGTCGGTACTTCCATTGGGATTTTCTTTTCTTGGTCCCGCCCTGCTGGTCGGCCCGAAGGGCTGCAGGGCGGCGTCGTGAGGTGGCGCTTGGGAGCCACTCCTCCAGCTCCCTCTGGGGAGGGGACCCGAAGGCCCAATTCCCTAGAGATCCTCACAAAGGCCTCTTTCGGGGTCACCGGTGGAGTGGTCCCCTCACTCGAAGCTCGCGTTGGGCACCGGCTATCATCCGTATCGGCCGAGACCGCAGCGGCGGCCTCGACTGATGTCTCCACGGAAGAAGGAGGGCCAGAAGTTTCTTCCGTGGCTTGCTCGAGCCCGGGTTCAGCAGGGTTTGCTCCCACATCCGAAACCCCTTTGCATCTCATTTCCCCGAGGAGGGCTGAGTACCTGGCATTTTTGCGCCGCATGCCTTTTATAGACTCGATTGTTCTATGCGGCAACACTTTCGAAATGATTTGATTGAGATTGTGTGTAGAAGCGGGTGCGGAGATCTCCGCACTCGCAGCCAGTCTCAGCTCCTCCTCATCCCACCTCATCTTCGGGCGTGCCCTGATGGCGTCGGCCACGCCCGAATGGTATTCATCTGGGTGGGACTTCCGCTCGTGCTGACGAAGGGCCTGCGAAGGATTTGAATTTTCTGCAACAAATTGGACAGATGGTTTTGTCCTGGTCGACGTCAGCACCGTTTTCAAGACTGGTGTCGCTCATACTGTGGTTATAAAACACAACGATCAAGAAAACGAAACAAAAGAAAGAAAAGAAAAGTGTGTGCCCCTAATTGTAGTCCTAAATTTGGACTACAATAACAAAACAAAGAATTTGGAAAGGGCACACAAACACCAAACAAAATGGTTAAGGGAGATCTGCCGTCTACGCAAGTTTACTAAACACATTAACAGAGATATGGGTCTGTAGGTAGTTGAAATACATTCATCACCATTTTTGTAAGCTGCTATTACTTTGGCAAGCTTAAAGATATGCACGTTAAAGTTGTCAGAAAAGAAGAATTCACTTCCTTCTCTTACTTTGTTATCAATGGCAAATAGAGTCTCCCTGTAGGACTCCCCTTTTGGCAGTGTACCATGTTGTCAAACGCCTTCCGAAAATCTACGAAGGCGCAGTGTGCGCAACGCAGCAATTCCTTGGTTTCTTTGATGACTCCTTGGAACAAGGCCAAGTATAAATACGTCTCTTTATTTCCAAACTTAAAACACATTTAACCATAATAAATATAGAAAAATGGTAAGATTACATGTAACAAGACCCCCTGTGGGCAAAGTGAGACTCGAGAGAAAACATGAAGTAAAGAAAGAATCATCATCTAATTGGCAACGCACAGTGGGACATAATGAGATTCCCACTGTCCCCGTCACTAATGAGCCGCAGCCAAACTAACAGGATAGTAAAAGATCGGGAAGATCAATACGACAGAAATAAAACTCATTTAATATGTATTAAAACGGTATGAATATGTCTCTGTACTTCAAAACTTACAACACATTCAACCATATCAAATAAAAAGAAAATGGTAAGATTACATGTAACAATACAATAAAATTAAAACTCAACAGGACCAGAGGTGAAGCTTGACGGATCATCATTTGATGTAAATCAATGACATGGGATCATTATTAGATGTATTAAACATAATTACCCCAATATTGACCCATTTAATTATCTTATTAGAACTGTATAAATTGTCTCTTTATTTCAAAACTTAAAACACATTAAAAAACAACAAATTTTAAAAATTTCTTTAAAAAGTTCTTTTAAAAATTTTCAAAATTTGTAAAATTACACATAACAAGGCCCGCGTGGGCAAAATGAGACTCGAGAGTAACAGGAAGTAAAGAAAAAGAAGATGCACAGCGGGACAAAATGAGACCCCCACCGCCCCAATTGCTAGGGAGCCACAGCCAAGGGAGCAGGATGATAAGATCTCAAAAGATCAATACAATAATATTAAAACTTAACAGAACCAGAAAGGGACCCTGACAGATCATATCATTCAATGTGAATAGATGACATGGGATGAATATTAATGTATATTACAGGTTAAAATGCAAATTGTAAATATCGTGCATACTGAGCACTACACTATTTGTACACATGTGTGCTTCAATAATTATTTGAGGCATTTGGCGATTTATTAAAGCAAAATGGACGCGCCATGAGTGTCCTCTCGCTTATTTCACTGACAGGGACAGTGTATCCCATCACTTTGATGAAATAGAGGGTAAAAAGGGAGAGGCTTGTTCGGGTCATATCTTTCAAGTTGACAGACTCCACCTTCAACGCCATTATGCCAGTCTCTGGCCGGCCCTCTAGCCTTTACGGATCTTTGTGAAATGTTTATCTGATGCTAAATTTGCTGGCGCTGCTGCTGTTTTATACAGCATTCACAGCGTCCACTGACAGGCTTGTGCCTATCACCAGGATATGGCCTCCATAGAACATGGAAGCCTCGTTCAAGAAGCCTGGAACATATCCAGGACTTTGTCCAACATCCTAATCACAAATCGAAGAAGGCCTGGGTGAGTTTGATAGTACCGCTCAGTGCAATCATGCATAGCGTTCTCACATGACTCTTACTCAGACCAAGTAGCTTGGCAAAAGGGGCATTCTGAGGGCACCATGTATCTCGGGCTCTGATTACAAAGCCATGTCCATTGCCCTTCAAAATACCATAGTGTCCTGGTCATCAGTACTAATGAAGAGTACTTCAAAACTTTCTCCTCATAGGCATCCTTCAGACTTCATGTCTTTGTCCCACTCCTCGAGCCCCGGCTTGTAGGCCTCTTCTTTGTGCATCCAAGCTCCCCCAGCATTTTTACAGTACTTGTCAGTTCATGCGGTCCTATGGTCAATTCCTCATCACTAGGGTATTTGGTCCTCATGACCGGACTTAAAATAAATTGAACCATCACAATAAATAACTTTCTTAACATAATATAAATGCAAAACCAAAATTCATTTTACATTATAGAGGAAGATGGCAAATGTCACCATGTTCGGGGGAAGTCGAAAATGTAACCAGTTAGAGAAAATAACTGGAGAATTGAGGACACTTAAAGAAGAGTAATTAGAATATAAAGGTAAGAAATACACCAGGACAGCCGGCGGAAAAAAAGCACATGTACTTGGAAATGGCAACGTTTTTATTAAAATAAGGCGAATAATGGGTGAAGTCCAACATAAAGATAAGGAATGAATGGAGTAATGGAAGGGAAGTGGTATAATACTGGAAATGGTCTCCTACCTCGTGGAACTAACCACGGTCGCCCCGTTGTGGGACCAGTGACCATGGTTGGGAGTCCAACCGTCAGCCTGCAATTTAGGCGCACGGCCCGCAGGCCCTGGGGTTTGCAGGTGGGTATAACTCCCCCACCGTAGAGACCCACTCATTAATGCGAGGCAGCCAAGAGAATAAGATATTAAAAGATCAGGAAGATCAACAAGATAAAAATTCAACTCAACAGCACCAGAGTTGGAGCTTGACGGATCGCCATTTGATGTGAATAAATTACATGGGGTAATTATTAGATATAATACAAACTAAAATTACCCCAGTATTGACCCATTTAATTCTTTTATTAAAACTGTATGTACGTCCTTTTTTACAAAACTTGAAACACATTCAACCATAACAAATCTTTTTTTAAATGGTAAAATCACTTGTAACGAGACCCCGTGTGGGCAAAGTGAGACTTGTGAGAAAAAAGGAAGTAAAGAAAAAACAGAATTAAAATACATTAAACCATCACAATAAATAAGTTAACATTATACAAATACAAAACCATATTCATTTTACATTATAGAGGAAGGTGGCAAATGTCGTGTTCAGGGGAAGTCGAAAATGTAACCAGTTAGAGAAAAGAACTGGAGAATGGAGAACACCCAAAGAAAAGTAACTAAAATATAAAGGTAGGAAATAATGCACGGACAGCCGGCCAGATAACTAAGCAAAAACGGTACGCATGTATTTGAACAGATAATAAAAGATTGAAAAGATCAATACAATAAAATTAAAACTAACAGAACCATAGGGGGAGCCTGACAGATCATCATTCAATATGAATAGATAACATGGGGTGATTATTGATGTATATTACAGGTTAAAATTACCCCAATATTGACCCATTTTTCCATTTATTAGAATTATATAATCTTTTTATTCCAAATAAATAACATTTAATCATCACAATAATTCACTTAGTTGAAAAACTGTTACCGTATACAAAAACCAAATTCACTTGACATTATAAAAAGAGAATGCAGATGTGGCCATGCTCGAGGGAAGTTGGTTTGTGACCGGTAAAAGAATAAGGAGTGAGGAATGGAGAACAACCAAAGAAAAGTAAATACGATGTAACGTTAAGAAATACACCGGGACAGCCCGCGGAAAAAAGGCACATGTACTTGGACATGGCGAAGTTTTTATTAGATCATAAGGCGAGCCGGTGAACTCCAACATAAAGATAAGAAGTGGAGGGGATAATCGAATGGATGTATTATTATACTGGGAACAGTCTCCCAACCTCTTTGAACTAACCATGGTCGTCCCGTTGATGGACCGGTGGCGGTGGTAGGGAGCCCTACCATCAGCCTGCAGCTTAAGGCGTGAAGCCCGCAGGCCCCGGGGTTTGCAGGTGGGCATAACTTCCCCACCGTAGAGACCCACTCACTAACAAGGCGCAGCCAAAGGAACAGGATATTAAAAGATCGCGAAGACTGATACGATGCAAATAAAACTCAACAGTACCAGAGGGGGAGCTTGACGGATCATCATTTAATGCGAATAAATGACATGGGATAATTATTAGATATATATAACAAATTAGAATTACCCCAATATTGACCCATTTAATTCTTTTATTAAAACTACATAAAAAACGGGGTCCCAGCCAGGACCACTCGTGCGGTTTGATTTCTCAGTCGTCGAGCCCCCGCTTGTAGGCCTTTTCTTCCTGCATCCAAGCTTCCCCAGCTTTTTCACAGTACTCTTCAGTTCATGCAGTCCTATTGTCAATTCCTCGTCACTAGGGTACTTGGTCCCTGCGACTACCTCCCCAAGTATACAAAGATTGGCTCCAATCTGTGAGTGGTTCACCCGAGTTTTCATCCACATACTTTGCAAGATCGAATGTCGGGATGAGATTTGCGTCCATCCGGTCTTGCAGGTTTGGCTCCACGGACTGACTCGGATCAACCTTGCCTGTATCCCCTCTGGACCAGACATGTGCTGTCTGCCCAGTCTTTTGCATGTTCTTCTGCCCCAGGTGACCCTCGGCCCCTGAGTCGTGCGTGGTCCCAACCCTGGGTTTCAGCCCTTCCTCCCTGAGCCGTAGCCCCATTTCGAATCTTTTTTTCTCCCTGGCCTTCAGCCCTCTGACCATGGGTCTCCAAACAGGTTCTACTTCTCATTACCATTCCATGAGGATGCCGCGTGCATTCCCTGACCTCATGCATCTCTGCCTGTTTTGCGTTGTTAATCTTAGGATGGGTGTGTCTCTGGCAGATGCCTCTCTGTGTTGCAAATGTCACGGTAGGGTCCAACTGCAAATACATAATAGTACATAACTGGATATTTGAATGTTGATCATTCAAATTCACTCAAATTGAATTAAGTGATTGCAATGTGGAGACTGAAATTTTTATTTATGAATGGGAGGGGTATATATATATATATATATATATATATTTTATACACAGGTGAGAGAAAGGATGAGACGATAGACGTAGCTTGAATCCTCAGTTTGATTTTTATTCTCGAGCTTTCGGGCCCTGCCCTTTAGGCTGAGGATCAAAGAAATCGGACAAAATAATGATGGATACAGAACATGATATAGATATTGTATACAAAAAATGATGATGATCTAGAGATATTTTATATACCTATATATTTCCATTCATTTGGGAATAGTTAGTAAAGAATAAAGGCCTACACGCTTGCTCTGGATTTTAATTTTTCTGGCGAGTCCGTTCGTTTTTACATTTGGGTAGATTATTCCACAGATTAGGGGATTCTAACTAAAATGATGAAGGATATTAGGCAATTTATTACCAGTGGTATCCTTTCAAAATGATTTATTCTCATTAGGATCATTTCAAAAACACTGATTCACACACACACAATACCAAAAAAGTCAAGATGACAGTGAGAAGAGAGTGAGAGTATGTAAAAGGGGGAAAGTGTTGACATATTTGTCTTTCATCTTAATATCATTTTCTGTCTGAATCCACTTTTATTTGCTACTTCAAATGGAAGTAAATGCACGAGAAGTGGGACAATACATTGCAAAAGCCTGGTTGTGCCAGGTTGTCTGAATGGGTACATAATTGTATCACCCATCTGACAGTTGATCTTGCATATGCGTAAACATTGTTGAGATGCGGCGCCAACTTGTATCTCGTCATGTTATCTGGCCAGTAGGTCTTCAGACCGTCGATGAGTTGATCCTTGGTCCAAGGTTTCATGTTCCTCTTGATGTAGACCTTTATGTTCCCCCACACATGTTCGATCGGGTTGACGTCAGGGGATTCAGGTGGTGTTCTCCATGTGACGTTGCGCATCATGGCGTCGGCTGCTTAAAGTTCTGGTATGCTTGGGGTCATTATCCATCAGCCTGCAGTTGTCTGGGTAGACTTCATGGATGAAGGGTGTCGGGAAGTTGCTGAGGGGTTCGTCTGCAAAAAATTCCTTCCGCATGATGCTGTCGAAGATAGCTAGGCATGTTGCCCCGCGGCAGACTATCCCTCCCCAGACGTACACTTTGTGGGGATACTTCAGCTTCCCCACCTTCCTATTTGGTGTCCTGAGACATCTGTAGTAGTGCCGTGCGTTGTTTTCAAAGGTCAAGTGAAAGTGCTAAATTTCACGTCTTCCTCCATATCTCGGAAATGGCTCAAGGTATCATCATGAAACTAATATATACACCTGTATGCATGTTGTGCCCGACAGTGATTCTCTTAGGAATTTTAAGGTCATAGGGTCAGAGGTCAAGGTTCAAAGATCAAGAGTCAAAGGCCAGGTCAAGATGCTTACAATTTACTATTTAACACAGAAATTACACTTTTTCTCTGTTCCTTGAAAATTACTCGATGCATAGAGACTTGAGAAAAGGTCAAAAGTCGAGTAAAAGTCCCCGAACCCCCCAAATACATGCTCTCTTAGAAAATGTAGCCATTGATCCAATTAAGCCTAGTTCAAGGAAAGTGAACATTCAACACATAACATGTCAACTTGATATTTTGCCATTTAGATGAAACTGTCATCACACATTGTCAAGACGTACCATAGACCTATTAGGAGAATCATACATTATGGTGGAGGCATATTTCTAGTTGTTTTTGTGCCATTGCCATGGGCCTCCCAAGCCACAAAGACATGGGATTGCATGGTCCTGTTTCACTGTCTGTGTCTCCTTGTGATGAGGTGACGGTCGACCATTCTTACAGTGAGGTCCGCTGGTTTGGCTTCCTGATGGAGGAATGATGCTAGTGGGTATAGTCCCATGCTCTTTCCACCAGCTTTCCTGTTCAGTCACTGGTTGTATCCATCTACGTCATTGTTTGTTCTGATGGACTTGCTGTATATACACCACGCTCCTATTGGCCATGTCTGACTTGAATTGGAGCCAAGTTATCTCCACATAGTCGAGCGGAAAGTATTGACTGAAGTAATGAATTACAAAGTATACGTAATAATTTTTCCTGATACGAAAAATTTAAATGGTTTCTGTAATGCTATAAAAAAAATCCTTTAAACTGAAAAATGATACTTTATAAAATCTTAAAAGTTTGATACTCTATTGAAGTGTGTGCAGTTGCTCTGCACTGCGTGCTGCAGATAATTTTGCATTCTTGTCCTTCACATGTACACGTACATCAAGTTCATGGGGTGGTATGTATATAATTTTGGTGCTAAAGTGGAAAAAGATTGAGGAACTGCTTTTGCAATGTAGTCTGTGCCTCATAGGTCTACTAGGAGTATTCTTTCATTTCATAATAACATAATTAAACTGCACTTGGTTGAAACATGGAGTCATCCTGCTCAGGGAACAAAAAACAAAAACAAAACAAAAATGCCAAGCAACCCCCTAGCCCTTGCCCAGGCTAGGAGGATCCCCTGTGCTCCCAATAACTTTTCACAACTTTGAGCTACTTTGCGACCACAAAACTTGCACCACAGGTACATCGCCTAAAGATGCTGATCAAGTTGGACAAGGTCAATAGGTCACTGAACTTGCATTAAAAATAACTTTTAATCAGAAATTGCAAAATGTTGGTGAGGCAGTGCTTGGCTTTTGCCTTGTTTTCTTTGTAGCAACCATCTGTGGATGTGTATCAAGTCTCAATTGCAGACACTTCTACCTTAAGAGTCACATAGTCCAAATCAAACCTTGTTCAAATGCTTTCGTTCTATATTTGGAGACTCTCCCACAGCTTCTTGCAAGAGGACTGTTGTCCTTGTATGCAAAATCTTCTTGGACTGTGTGTTGCAGAATGAGTATGTGCACATGCTGGCACTATGTCCTAGAGAATCACAATTCCCATCTCTGTAGAGGACAACTGATATAAGACTGAAGGAGAACCCATTGCCATTTTACCATAGAATTCGTTTATGGCAGGGGTGATGTAAAACTCCTGAACCCCATTCCAAATTATAAGCTTGGAAAAAAAAGGTGCAGGTTGCAGAGTTTTGCCATTGTTGCGACTTTCTGGTGCCCATTACCAGACAAGAGCATGGAGGATGTATTCTGGATGTGGCGAGAGAACATTCCCTTGTATAATTATATATCTTGGCTGTGATGTCCATGTTCCTCCATGGGGATAATGACACTCTGATTTCATCGGGAGTGCTATTCCTGAGGCAGAACTGCGATGAGAAAGGGGACATACATTTCTTACATGCAAGTCAATGCAAGTTTTTCAAAAGTTTAAAAAGGCGGTCTTCATGGGCAATGCACCTGCTGGTGTAGATGTGGGAGTGTTCTTCCCCATCATTACCTGGGCCCCATTTCATAAAAAGGTGATATGATAGCAACTTTTGCTGGGATGGCATTTGTCCTTGTAATGACAAGAATCCAACATCCTGATTGGCTGTTGGTATGGGAAGTTGCCATTCCAGCAAGTTGCTATCCTAACATCTCTTTACTATGAAATGGGGCCTTCTGTAGTATCATGTGTAATGCCTTCTTCAGACCCAAGATCAAGGTCAAAGACATCCACATCTAGGCCATCATAAACATGTAAATGCATATGAATGTGGAGAGAAGTGGTTACGAAAGTGTTTATTCAAGCAGTCATAAGTTTACTTCACTCTTATCTTACATGCACTTTATAGAGCCTTTCCAAGTAAAAGAAAAGCATTCATCTGCATACTGTAATTGTGTGTATGTATGCAACAAAAAGTTCTGATAATGTACTTGGTGGGCCAGTAGCAAATGTAAAAGAAACATATGAAATGTTTGCATAATTGCACAGAAAGTTCTTTTTCAGCAAAATCATACAACAAATGACAATTTTGAAGAAACCAAGTAATCAAAGAGCAATCAAAGAGCAATCAAAGAGTAATCAAAGAGCAATTTTGCAGAGAATTTGTCACCTTTGAAAAATTGATACTTTCATCTCTCAAGTCAGACTGAAATAAGCACCATGCCCAAAGCGTATGCTTTCCTGGCTCTAGACATTCCTTGAACATGATGGTTTTCAAAAATGGTATCACTTTTTATACTGATGCCATTTCCTCCAGCATGAAATGCACTAACCAGTAACACAAACAAATTACCAAAATGCTTATTTAAAGTCAACTGTGTCACTTTTTTTTTTCTTGGTCAACCTGAGGTTTCAGACTGTAGACAGAGAAAAATACTTCTGACACTTATTTGAGATATGATGGAAACAATTACAGTCAGGGTTTGGATCATAAATGAAATTGAAAAATTAACAATCCCACTATTCCATCACTTTATCAGGAATACAAAAATTGTAAGTCTGAAAAGATAATTGAGCACTCAAAATTCTTCACCAAGGTATCATCAGTTTACGTACACAAACTCTTGGTTTCTTTCAACAGTACATATATTTGGCAATTCATTCTCAAAATAATTTACTATCCACTAGCTTTGCCCACATGTAGATTTGAAGTCTTTTGAAAATATATTTGTGTAATTCAATGGATCAAGCTTTGTGCTACACATCTGAATTTTGTCACTTTTCATCTTGCCTTGTTCCTCTTCACTCTCTCTCTCTCCTTCATACATAGTTCTTATAATTAAATTTCTATATTTTCCTTCAATTTGCAAAGAGATGTAATTTTTTTTTATTGTGATATGTGCCATGTAAATGTTTATTGTATTTGGGGTTTTTTTTCCATGTCATATTATGCAATACCAAATGCTGAAAATAAGAGCATTTTGCTGGACAATGTAATGTCATATCATATCATGCATAAAACAGTACTTACAATAATGTATGTCACTATTCATGTTTGCAGGAAATGGAATTATTGGAATAGTCATCTGCAATTGTAATTCAAGATCTCATTGGTAGAAGCATGTTTCAAGTCCTCAGTTAATAAAGACAAACTACAAACAAATGCTGCAATTCCCTGCTTTGTTCATGTGTCCTTGGTACGTTGTATTTGTGTCTGTGTGTCTGTGTGTGCATTTCTGAAGGCCAGGAAAATGTGGACCACCCCAGAATTAAGCATGCCATGGATAGCCATTGACTATGGATATCCTTCGCAGCTGAAGTATATCCATTGTAAATGCATCAAAGAACTTGATAAACTGCTCTGAACTTGTGTGATGGATCCACCTTTATATATATATATATCACTATGGGTCCACAGTGATAGACCCATGTAGTTGGAGGGTACTGTAAAAGCTGTTATTTTCCTGAAGGAAATATTTACAAATGAGGTCAATGACATTTTGTGGAATATTGTTTTTGAGGGTTTTTTTTTTTTACACCAAGGCTTATCGTAAGTGCGGTAGTGTCAGTCTGTTCGCAGTATTTTTGCATGTTCAATTTGTGGCCAAACAGTAATTTGCAAAATTACTGAAAATTATTGAAACCCTTGTGAAAATGACGGCTTTTACAGTAATCGGATGAAATATATACTTAGTCTGTACAAATGCCTGTGTGTGTGCGTGCAAATGCCCTTTAGGCCAAACTCCATTACTTTTGCCAAATTAGCAACCAACTGCAAATTATGCACACCTAACAAACATGCATATAAAGCACAGAGATACAGTTTTAGGTATCATGTTGTATTTGAATACCGGTAGATTTGATTGAGCATCACTTGAACCATTTGGCATCAAGTTGTAGGAGCATGGTCCTCCGTTTGAGCAAATTTTGAGATGTGTGTATGCACTGCATGTTTTGGTGTGGTGGTGGACCCATCTATTAGTGTTTGTATGTGTGAACTTTTGTGTGCACAAGTGTCTGCGTGTGTGTGTTTGTGTGTGTGTTTCCATTTGTGTGGTCTGAACCTACTTCTGATTTTGATTTGATCAAGGCCATGCAGACAATTCATTTGGTAAAGTGAAACAACAGTATATCACGTTAGCGTTGAGAACTGCAGCCAGGCAGCCATGAAAGCATTTTGTGCTTGTATTAGCTAGTAAGGATGCTTAAAAATGAAAATAATGTACTTGAATCTCAGTAGTTGATCCGTGTGAGGCTGGTTATTATTTGTAATTTACCTCAAAGAGGAATATGCACACAATATGGGTTGAAGAGTTGGTACATTGGGTAATCAAACGTGGGTCTGCCCAGAACCGTCATGAATTCTCTGCATTCCATTGCAAAGGACCCGGGGTTTGATTCCCAGTGGAGACAAATTTCAATTTGTGCACCCCCCCAAAAAAAAAAAAAAAAGAGGAACAGTACGAGGAATACTGTCAAAACTACTTGCCTTTTTCTTTTTCCTTATATCTACAAAATGTTATTAACATATATTAAAAATAATTCTGTGTGAAGTCAAGTGAATGAACAATGAACTAGTCACCACCGCACAAAGAATGTTGTATACTCGGCCATGGCTAATTTTTCAACAATAAGGATTTGAATCTGGAATTAAATTCCATTCATTTACACCAGTGAAACTAATAGTGGGATCATATAGTCAAATGAGTAAATGGATGCTGTAAGTTAGTCTGAGAACGAATTGAATACATGTGAAAATTAGAGCTTGTTTGGAACATATTAAATACGGAAGGAGCATACCTCTATATTCAAATATAAAACTAAGAATATTCAGTCTGACAAGTTCATGTAATAGCAAAATCTTCAATTTGATAAACAATGGTAAGGCTACAAATAAGTGATATTAAAGGGCCACTGAAATCCAAATACATGTTGATTTGTGTTGATTTATGATGCCCTTAACATCATTTTTGCGGTGAAACAAATATCTAGAAACATTCAATATATTTTTAACGATTTTTTCCTTCTATTTTTCTTCCGATTACTTGGAATGCCCACAAAAAATCCTTCCAAATCAATATTCCTCTTGCGACCTCAACTGTCAATCATTGCTAAAGTACTGGTATGTTTAATAAAAGACACTGGAATGCACCCTCTCCACGTCTTTTGTTAGTCACATTAATATCACAGAAACATGAGGACTCAAAATAAGTGAAATGGGTCAACATAGTCTATTATGTTTTCTGAAAGCAGACTTCTTTTTCTGTTTAATTTATTAAGTTTGGGATCATAAAATGAAGGGAATTTCTTTTTCAGTTTTAATTTAAAACTTTTTTTTTCTGTCTGTCCCCCCCCCCCCCATATCCATGCACACACTCTTCACTTCGACTCAGTATCTGAATTCTGAAAGGATTTTACTCTACATCGTATTGAAAGTTTATACGGTGCACTCCCATTATAACAAACACAGTTGTAACGAAATTGACTGTACTTTCTCTTCATCATTTATAATAATGGGCTAGGGAAGTATATGAGTCTAGTTATATGCATGTATGGTCTTTCAGAATCTGCACTGAGATTAAACTAAAAATCCATGTCTGGAGACTTTTTGCGTTTTTGTGATGCAGGGGTCATCTATGGTTGAATGTATCTCTCACATAAGGGCAATTCCTCAGTATGTAGGACACAGATGCCAAAAATTCAAAATGATATTTGTTTCAAACACCATACATTTTCAGACAATACTTGAGTTGAAGTTTTAAGAATCATTATGTTTTTCAATAAAAGCGGCCATTTTGATTTTCAAAATGGCTGCCAAAATATGCCTATAACTCAATGGTAAGAAAGAGTGTATTGTCACATAATTTACCCTCTGTATATCCACTTTACTAGTACTCTAAACAACAATCTTTTATATGCATGCAGTTACCACACAAGTCTTTTACCACATGATAGAAAGGAAAAGCTGGTTGCTTTAAAGAATTTTATAAAAACTTTTAATTAGTTTGACGATGATGGATGTAACGTCAGTTACCAAAAACAAGGAATTCTTAACTTTATTCATCAAAGAAAGTGAGCTGTACGATGTAACTTAGGATTTCTAATGTATGCCCATATGCCTTCCTTTCAATACCAGAAAATAAGGATACTTGGCATACTGAAGAGTCAAATGAACACATCAAAATGTGTAACGTCAGTTACCGAAACCTCATATACCAGTGTGTAACGTCAGTTACCATGACAGTAATTATAACTTAGGCAATTTTTTTGACTTTAGGCCATTTCAATACATCTGGGAAGTCAAAGGTTATCAACAAAGAGCAGCAATCCCTTTGATAGGGAATGATGTCATCACCATGGTACACTGTATGTCTATGGATACATTTTTTTTTGTTCACTTATCTTATTTATTTATGGATCATATTTTTTTTGTGGGGGGGGGGGGGGCCTGAGCTTTTGATTTTTGGTTCAGCACAAGTTTAAGGTTAAATCATCTGGAAGTTTAAGTTTATCACATGCAATATATCATGCACTCAATTTACTATACAGTACTCACAGTCCTACAGGATGATAAAGCTGCCAAATTTGTAGGCCTAATCAATGATGTGGTTGCATGGTAACCACCTTTTTCTATTAAAAAGCTTGTGTACAGCTGTATACCAACAGTTTAATCTTTACTAATGACTACTTTTGCTAGCATTTTTCTTTTTTTCTGGAAGCTTAGTGAAGTTTCTACAGTACCCTAAGGCAAATGCAGGAACAGATATATTTCTTCGCTTGCACTTAAATGTGTGGTTTAGTTAATATGGCACATCTTGAACCAATGGTACATAAGCAGGCCTGACATGATGCATGTACTGTCATTACTGTTTGAAACTAACACTGATGTTGCTCAACATTTAACACTGATGTTGCTCAAAGTGAGAGGTGATTCTAGGGTAAAATAAAAAACTGTTCATATTTGTTGAATACTTTATTTCATTCATGCAGGGACATTTTTGTAATACATGATAATTATGAACAGAAGATTCGTTTATATCGATCTTTAATAGAATTCTTTCAGTGCAAAGTCCTATTTCTTGGTATCTAGGATGTATTTGCAAGCCTTGACATACCAGTGAAAAGGAAAAGAAAAACAATTACATTCCTTCAAGCAAGGAATAAACAAATAATGCCCTTTTGACCAAAAAAGCATGTTTCTTCTTCACAGAAAAAATATTAAAAGTGTAACACTATTCATTTAAATCATTATTGATAATGGAGATCATTTTTTTATTTGTGGCCCTAACAATGCCTTGAGGGAGGAGTAAAATAAAGAAAAGAAGAAAGAATATATCACAGTAGATTTCATCATAATATTTATGAATTCATATTTTTATTTGTATGTGTTTTTTCCCCATGACCTGAAAGATATTTTTTTTCACACACAAAAACATCTATGTTTTGTGTAGTACTGCAGGGAATTATGGGTGGGGTACTCTAGATAGAAACTGTCCTGTTCATAAAAAAAACCAACAACCAAAAAAAACACCCTTAGTTATGTCAATATCTATACTTGGAACTGCTGAATCTAAATGGCTCTGTGTAATCATAACTGTTGAATAAGCATTCAATCTTCAGACAAATGTCAAGAAATATCCTCTGGTGCATTTACATTATTTTTGCTCAACTGTGCTATGGCATGGGGGGGGGGGGGAGCTTGCCCTCTAAGGGCCCCACCCCATTTTTGTCTTCAGATTTTGTTTTAATTTGTTGCTAAGTAAATGTCTGGGATTGTTACTGGTATACTGCAGCAGTATATTAACCTGTTAAATAAGTTAGTTCTTTGTAAACCCCATAGCAAAAGTATGTGTAACGTCAGTTACGTAACGTCAGTTACTGACATGTTTACCTTTAAGTTTTCATAAAACATAAAGAAAATGGACTTATGTTTCACTTCATTTGGGTATTTGTAATTGATAAACCAAGGTATGATTCCATATCAAACAAATCACTCTGAAAGGTCAGAATTATAAAATATCACAAAACTATTCCTAATCATGATTTTCCATGTGTAAACCCTATGGCAAATGTAAGCGTAACATCAGTTACCGTCATGCCTTCACTGAAATTGGCATGGTGCTGAAAGGAAATATCTAAAGTGCACATTATTTTGCACACCTGTTCCTAAGAACCTAGGTATATTGCCATATTAAACACATAAAGTTTAGAAGTCAGGGACATGAGATATTTCCATTTAAATCTACACCATAATTTCCCATGTCCTTTTTCCGTAACGTCAGTAACCGACACATTTTCACATGCTATGTGATAAGAAATGCAGTTTGAGAGAAAAACTTTCCACCTATTTCTTAATTCTCATGAACTCATTCATCAATGCTAATTACAAGCCCTGGGTGCTTTCATTCACAAAACTACAACATAAACAATTTTATGAAAATCCTTACGTGTAACGTCAGTTACCGTGGAATTGCCCATAAGTAGATTTAACACACACACACATGCATATATTTCTTTACTTAATCTCGATATTAATTTAAATACTATATTGCTGGTGAGCCTTGAAATGAGAGTACCCAGTCATGTATACAATATACAGTGTATACACACATCTATCCCAATACGTACACACACATAGAAAAAAAATAGTCATGGTACAAGCATAGTCATAGTGTGTTTGTGTATTTGATGAACACAAGTTGCAATTCTATAAATGTTGCAGTTGTTGAAAATGCAATATACAGTTAAGCATCACTAAACTGACAATGGTACCGGACCACTCTAGTTTGAACACTCAATTATGTTTGATACACTGTTCGCAGTTAAAACAAATATCCAAATATTAAAGAGCAAAAGTAACACTTTACCCAATTGTATGTGTTTTTCTTTGCATAAAAGTATTACTGTATACTTACAGCAAACATTACAATAACATTGGTTCTTCTGATACACATCACATTCATTTATGATGGCCACAATATTACATACATGTGTACTATATATCGCACGTACGTGTATATGAAAATATTTCACAAATATTACACGTGTACTGGTATTACTTGTATGTGTGATATGTCTGATGCATAGGCCTCTCTTTACCAGGCAATTATGTTTGCTCTATATCTACATCCTACAGTCCCAGTAAGTCTTTAAGGGATGGCATAGTTTCGACAGAGATGGGAGATGAACATAATTTTATCTTTTTGCCAGATAATTAGAAACCACTTATGAAATATAAGAGCGTCTAATTTAAAAAGGAAGTTAATTTGATGAAAATCGGTTTTGAAATGGTCGAGATATCAAAAAACAAAGTAAAACAAAGCGGTCCTAACAAAGTTGGGTCCCACTTTTTATTAGGACCTCTTTGTTTTTTTACATATCTACACCACTTCAACACCAGTTTTCATCAAATAAACTTTGAATTCCTAGAATTGTATGCTCTTTCATATTTCTCAAGAGGTTTCTCATTATCTCACAAAAGAAGTTGGAAACCTGACGCCCCATCTCAACCAAAACTATACAATCTTTTTAAGCCATCAAAACATTCCCTTTTCGTGTCTTTGTTTCTTAGTCAGAAATCAAACGCATCTTACCAGAGCAGAGGACTGTAATCATTGTGTTTAAAGTGAAAACAAAGTTTTGGTAAGGGCTTAAGAACCCGTCTAGCACCATTTCATATTTGCTTGCAATATATCGAAAGAGTCTACTAAGAAACGTACCGTCTGTCTGACGCGGTTTGCCGGAATGATGAGTCGTTTTGGAGTATTTTGAGAAAAATGATAATAGTAGGAAAACCGACTTTTATTCCAGAAGGCTCCAGACTAACTCGGTCTCAGGAAAAATTCGACCCTACTTCAGACAATTTACACGCAGTTCGTGATCGCCATATTCTACTGGTCACTGCATAATACCAAAGGAGGCCTAACTGAATAGACAGGAAAGTGCGTGCTAACGTAATCCTGTACCAAAAAAAAAAAAAAAAAAAAAAAAAAATGACAGCGCGCGGTCAGTTGCTATAACGCGCTGTCTTTGAAGTTATCATTGTTGTTTATCAAGCGTCTTTGATTGTTTTAGAGGTGCTTGTTAGGCGAACACTAATTTTTGCATACGCGCAAAAGAGGTTTTTGATGCGCGCGTTGTAACAACCTAACTCGGCGAGCATTTAACACTGCGAGTATAGTAGCCAGAACACGAAGCGCTGGTATACAGGCCGCTCCTATAGGACAACACTGTACAATCAGAGGGACAACCATTACAACTCATCCCGCCGTCAAAGCGAAGCCGAGTTATCCCCGAGTCCGAGTTTAGCCTGACCCCGTTCGGGTAATTTCTGAGACTGAACCTTTTTGGTTAATATTTCGGATTTTCGTCGTTACTCATCGAATATCTTGTTATTACAGCGTTATCCCGCACATTTCCTAAGCATACGTTCACATTTGGGAACGAAATTTGACAACATTTGCAGGCGTACCAAAACTTTGTTGGGGCTTTAAGCTGTACTTACTGTGACATATTTCTGGGAGAGGACAAATAGTTTTGACTTGAGTGATATCAAACTTACCACTGGTACATGATGTAATGTATAAACACTACAGGCAACTCCTATGATAAACAATGCCCCCAGGACTGGCAGTTTTTGTTCATTATGTCAAAAATTTGTTATAACTGAACAAATACGGTAAATAAAGAAAAATAAATAATATTGGGACCTGAATATACTTTTACTTCCTTGTTGCTAAATTCAGTTATAACTATTTGTTTATATTTTTGGTTTTTGTTTGTCGAGTACTACATAATATACCAGTATCTGTGATAGACTCCTCCACAAGCATACACTGCTTATACGTGAATCTGTGCATACGAAGTGAAAATTCATTCGGTGCAGATACACAGAGACTAGAACATAACATGCTTCCATTATGAAAATCACCAGCAATTTAGGTAACTTTATAGTTAACAGTCAATATCCAAAAAGAAAAAGAAATTACATATTTGCATACCGTGTACAATGTATAATCAATGAGAGATTTTCTAAATATTTTAATCAAATACTGTAAAAGTGGATATTTTCGCGCAACAATTTTTTCGTGCTTGGCGGGGTTAGAAGAGTTTCGCGTGTTTTTAATTCCACAGAATGAAGACACCAACTACTGGGACATATGGCAAGCAAAAATATCTGCTTGATTTTATTTTCGCGCTAGGTTCTGGTTGCGCGAAATACGCGAAAATTTCAACACCGCAAAAATTTCCACTTTTACAGTATTTAAACTCAAAATTTGTGTTTTTTTTCCATGGAAAGCTTCCACAAAATCAGTCAAAATCCCGGTACCGTATCAAAGGAAATCATATGCACTAAGTGCACAGATATTGTGTCATGAAAGCATATAATCAAATATTATTTTTGTGTGAGCGTCCCCCATCTCAGATCAACAGACACATAAGATTGAATCACTAACATAACAAACAAGTGAACAAATTAATGGTACATTGATACAATAAGTATTAAGTCAACTCTGCCGAAGTCAAATCTATTTTGACTGAAGAAATAGCTTCAACATAGAGAAATTTGTCTTGGAAGGGATTAAGATTGATAGAATATAAAAAGAAGAGGACTTGAAAAGACCTTAGACTTCGGCGATTATTCAAGTTATGCAAGGTCAACTTGAAAAAGTTTGACTGTAGTATTGAGATTCAAAGAACATATTCTGTGATTGGACTTGTTACATGCAAGTTTAGGAAAAATTTTACTTTATCAAGAATAACAGTTTAAGTTCTTTGAAATCATTAACATCAAAGTTTCTGATCACACATTTATTACTGGTGCTTTATGCAGCCTACTACAGCAAGTATACTGTAAAATGACATGTATGCTACATACGTATGTGAACACATACGTACAAACTGTATGTAGCATACATTGCAGATGCATTACGATAAAAAATATTCTAAAAGAGTAAAAAATGGCAAGCTTTGTTAATTTTCTTCTTCTAGCATCTGTAAAATACAAGCTGAACAAAAGTTAATAGCATCTTAGACTAATGAATGTTGACATATCATGTAATAAAACTTGTAAAAATTTGCTAAAAACAGATTTTCATATATTAATGTTTAATTAAACATGGATTCATACTCAATGACATCTTGTGAATGTCATCAAGCATTCATAAAAGATTCCCTATGAATACTTTGGAAAAAAAAATAACTCTGAATGACCCCTTTCACTAGGATGACATTATGACAAATCAATTTGCACTTTAAGATCATGACATAGCATTGCATGTCTGAGAGGCATGTTACAAGCATTGGCAAATACATCTGAAATAGAAAACAAACCAATGTCTTTTTCTACTACCCAAACTAAACTGGCAAAGTAAATGTTAAAAAAATGCATTAATATAAAATAAATGCATATATCCAACAAAGAAGACCATAATAAAATTAGTTACATCTTGTGATATGGGCCAAAGTGACACCTGATATGGTCAAGAAACAACAGAACACCAAAAGAAAATTGTATCAGTTGTTTTACATTCATGGTATCTTTGCAGGAATAATACTGCACAATGCATACCATGTAATGCTTAACACAAGTTAGGCCACAGGTACAGCTGATGGACAAAACGGTATATCCAGCATGCAAGGAAGGTTACAATGAAGGTGTCCACAGAAGTGTAACATGCCTTTCTTGCACTGGCACAAGGCTCTCATTTTGAATCTTATCTACATGTAAAGTCACAGCAGCAGTGCTTGACATGGAATGTTCTGAATAAGACACATTGTATGTATCTGAGGAGTTACCGTCAGATAACTGCCAAGAGAGTCATCGCACGCATTCAATTTCATCAAGCTCTGCATAAATTGAATCTTGGCTGTTGTCTTCTGGACACTCAGGTAAGCTGTCCCATCTTAGAACATCACAACCTGCAGTAAAGAAAAATGATATTATGGAGAGACTGAGATTCAACAGACAAGAACATAAAAAAAAAAAAATCCATCATCTTCATTTTTTGTCACACTGATCTTTTGCTCTATCTATTCAAAACTCTTCAGAATCATGGCATTCCTCTGTACTACTACCAAACAGCTATTAACATTTTCATGATTTACTCCCCTTATTCTAAGACATTTTGACTACTAATAAACTCATTTATACACACCAAATTCAACTATGTACACTTTCCAAGCTGGAGCATCATTTCTGATTACACAGCCCTCTTTTATGTCACTATTGAATAGAGCTAACTACAAGTATTTCTTGAAGCAGTGAATAACGTGACAGCCGTCTGCATTTTCCAGCTGTTATACTGATATCAGTTCTTCCATGATGCAAGCACAATTAAAGTTTATTTAGCTATCTATCTCTTAGTTACTGTAAAAGTGGAAATTTTTGCGGTGTTGAAATTTTTGCGCATTTTGCGCAACCAGAAACAAGGACGAAAATTAAAGCACGCGCATATTTTTGCTTGCTATATATATTCCCGTAGTTGATGTCATGATCCTGCGGAATTAAAAACATGTGAAACTCTTCTTACCCAGCCGAGCGCGAAAAATTAGTCACGCGAAAATATCCACTTTTACAGTAATTGCTGATGGGAATATGTACATTGTAAGTACTTGATTACTTATGTCTCTCCTTGCCCAAATATAGATGTGGATTGAGTGAAAGCAGCAACTGAGAAAGAGGTAAGTCAGGTGCTCTTTCATTATGCTAGAAAAGTACAATTATGTTGAATTTTCCTTACATTTCTTTACATTTCCTTCATATTGTTGTCAAAAATGTCATCAAGTGTGATATAGTCTCCTTATCCAGCACACTGTGTTACTGTGTACGACAACTTTCTGAATGGGACTGTGCCCATTGTGGTATGATGGTTATCCTTCACAGGTTGCCAGGGCAACAGATTTGACTTAGACTCATTCACATCAAAACAGCACACACACAAATAATACTACCAGTAATTCATAGGACATACTACAGAGAGAATTCACCTAGAGGATACCGTAGATGTTTTTACCTGTTTTGTCAAGTTTGCCTTCTGCCCACACAGCAGTACTGTTGAAGATCCATAAGTGTCCATTGTTACAAGACTGCAGGCATGGCACACAAGGAATCATGATGGAATAACCTACATTGTTTCCACTGTACAATAGTTTCAGTGGTGATACAAAAAAAAAAAAGGAGAGAAAGATAGAAATTATACATAAAAATAAATTTGAAAATATTTGTTATGTTTTTGGTTGTTTCTTTTTTGAAGAACAGTAGAATGTATCTTCTTTTAGTACACTGTATTTCAAAAATGTAATTCCAGTCTCAAAAGAAATGTGATGAACTTTCTTTGTTTAGCCTGTTGGCTCTACTATTCAGTCCATGACACTAAGTTGAGCCATGCTCCATGCTGGACCACAGTCACTTTTAAAACCATTTCAGCACTTGGTGTTTAACAAGTATGCAAAATACACAATTCACAAATTTCAACTCCCTAATTATTAAACTCATCCCTAACTTGTGTAAGCAGACTGAAGAGGCAGTCCAATTGTGCGTGTCTGGGCACTTCTACAAATTGAAATGTTATGTCATTCAATGATCATTTTAACTTTAAAAGGGTAAAATCATGGAGATACACTTGTATAATGTACAAATACTGTATTATCAAAACTGGACACAAATTAAGATACTGATTAGCTCCAAATTACATTGTACAGCAGGTAATGAAATGAACTTGTGTATCACCGGTCTAAAAACTCTTCAATTGGTCTGTGAACCTGGTAGATATAAATATTAGAAAGGTGATGTTTTTGGTCAATAATTCAGGAAGTAAAATAAAGGTCACCATGTCTGCAGGCTATTTCACCCCGCAGTAATGTGATATGAGAGAGATAAAGTATTACATGATTCTCGGGGGGGGGGGGGGAGTATTAGATGATTCTCAAATAATGTCAAAAAGGGGGTATGTGTGCTGGATAATGGGAGACTTGTGAGATAATGATATCATCTGCAAGTTTTGAAGTGAAATTTTATGTGAAATTTTTAATCTCCAAAACCTCTCTCTTTCATGTCTGATTTCTGTTGATCTTCTATTACTCTGGTAGTAGATTACACTTCATTTATCATTTGGCCAACTTGAAAACAAAGTGACATTGCATTTCATAAATTATGTTTGTGTCCATACAAAAAGACTCATGCATGATGAGCTTTCTTTACACTGAATGTGAAAGTGCATTCCACTACAGAGTTACATCTAGGTAGAGAATATTGAACTGTGATCGACAGAAATCTTGTTTACAGTGCAGAAATAATGCAAATCTATTTTTGAAGACTTCTTTTCACTTACGAGTTAAGAAAGAGAACAATTGAGTGAATTCACAATGAAGCTGAATACGGGTTTGTGTTTCTTCTTGACCTTGGAATCAAAACAGACCTGTTTCTTCTTTGTTGGTCGACCACATCAAATACTTTCTGTTATGATGTACACTTTCTTTTGATTTTCTTCATGCACATCATCAGATGAAGTACTGTACATCTGGAGTAAGCTAGGGTAAATTTTACATCCATGGACATGATAATTATAATGAATTAAACTCTGGACTCACCATTTATTGCACACAGTATCTGATATCTTGCAATCACATTTCCCTGTTGAATAAGGCTGCCCTGTAGCGCTGATTGTCCTGTGAATTAATTGAAATATAAGCAAAGTTACGTTTGCTTTTGCTGCCTATTTTATTCCCTTTCTTGGAAACTGCTTTGGGACACACACAGGCAAAGGTAGATCTTCAAAGTATACTCCCCTGTCCTGATTATAACTGTACATCCTCTTGGTTTACCTTGATGTTGGGCATTAAGTATACTGAACTTATTTGTCCATCATCTGCATCCTCCTGAGTCTTGCTGCACGTGTTATTTGCACTACTACATATATGTGTTTGCATGCGTAGGGCTGGAGCATTATGGGAATTTAGGATCTCGATCATAATGGTTGAATTTATATTTCCATGACTTCTCCAGACTTGATTTGAAGGTGTTAATACGGTTGCTACTGATGACTTCAAGCAGTAGGCTGTTCCAGAGGTTGACTACATGGTGAGAGAAGTTCCTTTGTTGTACATTTGGCTCTATGGAATTGACATTATTCAGCATATTCAGAGCCTCAACAAATACTGTAAAACATGATATATTCACGGCATGAAATTTTCCCAAATTGGAGCCGACGGCCTCTTTTGTGGCATGAAATTCTCCTGAACTGCCATTGGCGTGCAATGCATATACATTCATAAAACTTGTTATCAGTGACAACTGCCACTTTTCTATGACAAATTTGCTCTCAGCCAATAAGATGCAAGGATTTCAGCAGCTTGTCACATCTACATGTATGACAACTTGTCACTGGTGACAAGTTTTATGAATTTACTAGACTAACTAAAGTTCTATCTTTTATACTGTTGTCATGGTTGTAATATTGAAAATCTATGTTGTCATGAAGAAGTCTAGATTTTTTCATGTTAAGTTATGGAGCATATATTATTTAGGTTTACACTTGGCAATAACGATATAAATTCAGTTCTTAACTGTCTCATGCATAGCCACAGAGGAGGCAAACGTCGTCGTCAGATTAAAAGGGTTCTTCTGTAGTTCTCACATAGGCCTGCTACAAAACTTAGAAAATGCAACTTGCAAGTCGTGCAACCACTGCACTCTACTCACCCTGAACATGGTGCATCTGTTGAATAAAGCTCAACGTTTGTGTCGGCTAACAAGACCGCCTTCATTCCGCGTTTGCAGATGCACGAGTTGCAGTATCGACAGAAGAGATAAACGACTGGTTTTTTCTTGAAGCTTGAATGCATGATAGACACTCAAAAAGATGGGAAATATCTCAGCACCACTAGTCAAAAGTTAGCTTGTGAGTTGTAGCCTTGTTCGTGTCGTTGTATCCGTAAATCCGTGGGTTATACAGTAATTTACTTGAGACGTTGAACTGTAAATAGAGCTAGCGTTACACTTGTACACACGTACACCGAACGCGAACGCTTGTTGATGATGATAGTCGTCCCCCTTTGCCTTCTTATGTTGCTATCATTATTAGCTTGTGGTGAAAAGCACGGGAAGCAGCGCAACTTGCAACATGCACCAGTTACTCGACGAATATGTGATGTTTATCATACATTTGTGGGTGTTTACTCCGTTCGTGAGATCCGCAAAAAGCTAATGTAAGGCTGTATGTAACGTGGAACTGCTCGACCGGCTCAGTAGAATTCTATCCCCACCAACTGGACAAAAGTGCAACCCGTGCAAAACGTGGTGTAGCAGACGGTTAACCATCAGGTGATTTAAATGTCCACAAGTAAACAAACACGTCGCATCTCGGGATCGGGCGTCCGCGCGAGCAGGCGTACGTACAAGCGTACGCGCGTGCCGATACACTCCGCATGCATACTAGTAGTACGCTCGAAGCTCGAATTACGACGACGATTGACGACTTGCAACAACGGTCACAATGTGCACGTAGTAAGTTGTATTCGATGAGTCCACCCACCTTGGTGTGATGGTTTCGTCAAATCAGACAAATATGGATTCACAAATAAGTGAAATAACTGAGCGTTTTCGTTGGTTTTTGTGATTTTGTTACGTATTACAGTATTTAGTGTAATATGAGCAAAGAAAATGGGATTCAATTCAGTTTTCTTTGCGTGCTCATTTTGCTAAATTGTTTCCTAGCTTTCTGGTCAGTTTTCTTCTGTTTGCGTTTATTATCTGCATTTGTATGAATTATAGTCCATTCCACCCTTCTGCTCATTCTATATAATTATTCCCTGAGGTTATTATGTACTAAGGGCCTATTTTCCTCTTTATCCTTGTATGGTTCAATAATTCGGTCTCATTCACATCCGTTTACATTTGTTTATTTCTTTGTTACTCCAAAGGTTTGTAATTCATGTAGAAGGTATATACGTTATTCCGAAGGCTTGTTAATTCGAATTAAGAAAAAATGTTTATGCATGAAGGCCGAAAATGAAAAGAAAGAATAAGAAGAAAAATGAAAAGAAAAGAAAAGAAAAGAAAAGAAAAAGGTTCGTTATGTCGCAGGTTCGTTAATCCGAAAACGAAAGTAAGTGTCGTAATTCCAAATGTTTATATGCACCTTCTTTTTTCTTCTTTTTATTCATCTTCGGATTAACTTACCTTATTTCATTTTTGAATTAACGAACCTTCGAAATAACGCCATAAACTTTCGGATTAACGCACCCATAATATTTTATTGTCGGATGAACAAACAACTGAACAAACAATAATAATAATAATAATAATAATAATAATAATAATAATAATGATAATAACAATAATAATAACAATAACAATAATAAAAATAATAATTATAATTGATGATAGAAGTGGTGTAATATGGTGTTGTTTATTCAGGGTAGCCTCTTCAGTGTTGCCACTGCTGCAGCTCTACCGAAGGGCCCTGCCATCATTATTACCCCAGCGTTGCCATCACCCATATCTTTCATTTTATACAACCTGTATGGGTCGAGAGGGACATGGTGGGTAAAAACATCTTGTCCAAGGACGTAAGCACTGCATGGGTGGGAATCGAACTCTGGTTCTCTGATTAGTGTGATTGGGTGGCGGGAGGTATACAGTATGAAGGCTCTTCGGGAGCCTGTATGCCACAGCGCCCCTATATACCGAATGTTTGTGTTTCGAAACCTTCAGAACAATAAACCTTGTTCCACTTTCGGATACAGAACTTTCGGTTTAACGAACATTTCTAAAATGTTGTGGCCTATTGTGCGGCATGCCCTTTTGGGCGACATTATGGGAAGAGATGAACTTGCGTATTGGGACGGGCGAGACCATTTTTTTTCCCCGCACCTCCCACACGATACAGTAATTGTAGAAACGTCGAGACAACTAAATAATTATAATTAGTTTTACTAAAAATGTGAAAAATTCCCGATTTCGATTTTTTGTTGTTAAAGCTTTACAAGTTTAAGTATCACATATTATTTCTCTCAAAACGGACAAACCATTAAAGCAATAAAACAAACATGAAGTGGTCTTTTCAATCCTCGTGTGAAGTGTCGAGACTGTACATGAAACGATTGTTGGGCATCATCTGCATATAATATAATCATGATAATAACAGAGAGAGAGAGAGATTGAACTCTTATCAAGTGATAAGGGCTAAACATGAAAGCAGAGAACATCGCATGCTCTATTGCATACTAATATTTCAAGTGCATTCTTCCATCGTATAACTTCTTGACAATCTTAATCAACTTAAATGCAAATAACAGCAATTTTGTTTTTCCTCGTGAATAGTTTGATAATCAGATTTTGTCCTGCAAGCTATACACCTATCATGGGATATGTCCGAATCCTCCTTCAATTTCATTGTATATTCCAACAGTTATGATAATAATGTATTGAAATTTGACAGTTAATGGTATAGATCTATAACTATATGTTATGATTGTCAAACTTTGCTGCTTGATATGAATTCAAAATATGACGCACATATTGAAGTATAAAAATATTGTAACAATTTTCCCTTATTCTGCATATCTTACCTTCGGAACTGATAATCAGTGGCGTCTTTTGTCATTGTAGACAAAACTGCATTCCACCGCCTGCTCAAGTTATCAAGGCACTGCCCTCGGTGCCCCTGGAAGTAAATTTGTTGATTTTCTTTTTCTCATAGAACAACGTACACTTCTTCAAATACATGAAATTCTTCCGTCGAGGTGTTTTCATTGCAATTATTGATTGACAAATTGCCCTACATCGATGTTAATAAGCACTGAATTGGTCAGTTTTTTTAGGAGTAGCCATGATAAAAAATCATGGGCATATTATACTCGAGCAGGATCCGAACCTATTTCCCCAGACTACGTCTGGGGAATATAATTTATGATGGTGAAAATCATAAACGGGATAAATCAAGAAAACACCAAATGAACAGTTTGTCATAATGGTGGTTACTCCCTCTTTGACAATGATGCATTTGATTTCACACACACACAACACACACACATACACATACACACACAAACACACAAAAAAAAAGAGGAATATGCATCATCAACCTCGTTCCGGAATATAATAACTTAATTTGGGGAATTCCCTCATGCTTTTTTTTTGTTTTGTTTTCGTATAGAAAAGAAAGAATGGATCTCGAGTCCGATAGTGTTGTTTGAGAGACAACATGACAGGATAGACGGGAAATCAACCAAAAAAATAAAATAAAAGAAAGAACATGGCGTAACTCAAAATACCATAAAAGCTGCTTTTTAGGAATTGGAACAAGGATGATCAAGAAAATGACTCGGAGTCGGAATATGCTGATAAGAATGTGCATGCTTTTCATTATCTGCAGATGATATTGTGTGAATGCATCATGACAATGTCTTCAATTTGTAAGACTTGTAAGATTTGTGAGATTTCATTGACTCTTATATCGACCTCCTCTCGGGGTATGAGAGTACAAACATATTTACAATATATGAATACAAAAATATAAGTGATAAAGTACATTATACATGTGAAAATAACAGATATAAATAAACATGTTTACAAAACAAGGCGTAAAGGACGTTTAATTATATACTCTACCACTACGTGTACACACATTCACATCTACTTTACTTTCTACAAAACTACTATCTTTCTTCTTTGGTTTCGAAGAAAACTGAAACATAATCATTCTGACAAATTTGGCTAGTTGTTGTTTTTTTTTTTCAATTTAATGGCTAGCATTGGCTGGATTGAATAGTTTGGCCATATGTAATGCACTTGGTTTACTGGCCATCAAACTACTTGGTAAATTATACAATAGTCTCTCTTTGTGGAAAAGGGACAAACAAAAATATAATGAAATTCATCCCCTATATCTGCAGATGAACATATTATAGTACAATGCAATTCATCCGTCAGGCTTGCATCAAACCTGCCCTTATTATATTAACGGGTAATCCATTAGATCGACATCTGAATTTACTCAATGTAATATAATCTTTCTTACACAAGACCTGTAAATGCTTCTCAAACATCAAATTATCCTTAAACATTCTATAATTTGTACAAATCCTATTTGACCATGTGGCTGCTCTCCACTCTTGACTAAACATATCAAAAGTCTAACTTTTGAAGTGTGTGAAATCCATGCAGCACTAAATCCACCCCCTTGTGCTAACCACACATTCCCTAGCCCTGCATAATCAAAAATATTTGCGATAAATAATAACCATTGTGATTTTGACGGGGAGTGTGTGTCTCCTTGTAAATGCAAAAGAAATTTGAAAATTGTATAGTGTTTGGTTTCTTTTCCCTTAACTAATCTCAACCAGAATCCAATCATTCTACATTTAATATGGTTCAAAATTACTCCACGTCCAGTTTCACCATAAACCATACAATCAGGAGTACATTTGTTCTCAAGCAAAATTTTTCTTAGGAATTTCCGATGGAAAACTTCAATTTGGTCTATGCACTCATAACCCCAGACTTCACAACCATAGAGTAAAACAGGTAAAACAAGATAATCAAATAGATGGCACTGTGTGTCCACAGAGAGCTGTAACTTTTTGGCTTGACCAACATACTATAAAGTGCTTTTCTATAGCTTGTGTGACTTGTTTAGAAATTGCTTTTTTAAAACTGATACCATTATAATCAAATTTAACTCCAAGGTATACAAAGTCATCTACAACCTCTAGTGGATCACCAGCATAAACAAATTCAGGAATTCTTCTAACCTTCCGACGGAAGAAAATAAAAATTTTAGTCTTGCTAGCATTATCAGTCAAGCGCCATGTCTGACAATAACTATCCACAGCATCGAGAGCTTTCTGCAACTCCTCCGGAGTTTCTGCCGAAATTATTGTGTCATCTGCATAAAGTAAACAAGAAAGATTTAAAGCTTTTTTGACATTATCAGAATCCAGGTGTTCAGTAATCTCACCTTCCAAATATTTCAGTCCACCATATGATTTTCTAATGTATTCTTCAAAATCATTCAGATAAATGGCAAATAAAAGTGGGGGAAGGTTTTCACCCCGTCGTACACCAGTGTTACAAGTAGAAAAACTCTGACATCTCCCCCCTGACCGTCACACATGATTTAGCACTTTCATAAATGTTCTTAATGATAGTAAACATTTACCCACAAGTCCCATCTTCAACATTTTGTACCATAAAGATGATCTATCAATTAGATCAAATTCTTTCCTGTAATCAATAAATGCACAGTATAATCGTTTTTTTTTATTTTGCAGATAGACATCAATTATAGTCTTCAAAACAAAAATATTATCAATTGTATAGAATAATTAGAACGAAAGCCAGCCTGTTCTTCACCTATAATAGCAGCTTCGAAAAACTCTGAGATTCGATGATTCAAAATGGAAGTAAAAAGTTTTCCTAGACAACTGAGAAGAGTTATTCCTCTATAATTATCAGGATTTGTGTCTATACCCTTATTCTTAAAAATAGGAAAGATACTCCCTATGCACGCATTCAGTTGGAACAATACCACTGTCCAGTACCACATTAAAGAACGTTACCAACACATGAAGCATCTCTGCGGGACAATTCTTAAGGAATTCATTTCTTATGAAATCTTTTCCAAAGGCTTTTGAATTTTTAAGTTTCTTAATCATTAGTGCCACTTCTTCCAAAGTGACTGGGGCATCCAAGGAACCATCTGCCTCAAAAAAATTCTGAAGTACTATCTTTCAGGCCTATGGGCTTGTATGATGAACAAAATCCCCTAATGAAACATTTCCTATTTTCTTTACCTTGCGTTCATTATTACTGTTGAGTAATTGCCAATATTCTTTCGGATTGGATGCCTGTAATGAACGGAGAGATTCATTTAAATCTTTATGAAATTTCCTTCTTTTATGTCTTAATAAATTCTTATAAAGCTTTCCTGTAGATTTATAATGATTCAATAGACAAGTAGCTCCTGAACTGCCTAGAAATTTAAGCTTCCTCTTTATTCGATTTTTAACATTCAAATACTCCTGCTGGGGCAGCTCTGCATTCAGCATCAAACCAAGGCTGATGGTTGTTTTTATCCTTATTGACAGTCTCATTTGTGTTTACATTATGACGAGATTGTCTCCACTTACAAATGCTAACATCTTGTGCAACATTGATGAACATATCGCATAATTGCGAGTAACGAAAATCAATACTATCTTGATTTGCATTCCCATCTAAACATTCCACATTTTCACACATTAGCTCAGCCGAGTCCTTGATTTTCTGTTTAAATATTGCAGCGCTATCACTGTTCCACTGCGTGGAATAACAAATAACATTGACTTTCATTAGGCTGTGAGTCTATAAATCGGCATTGTTTAACTGCAGTGTTTTGAGAATTGTTAAAAACAGTGTCGACATCAGCAGATTTAGAATTTTGCGATTGCAAGGTCACACTGACAGGACAATGAACATCTGACAAACATTTATCAAATACATCAATACTGAAATGTGTAATGCTAGAAAATAACTGGCGAGATACGATAACATAATCAATAGTGCTACAACCACCATTTTTGTTGAAGCATGAGTATTTTCCGACAGACTGACCTTCCCCTAATCCTTCTATGAGATCGAAACTGTGGCACACATCAATAACAGACTTTCCATTATTATTTACATGGACATCAGTATTATAACGAGAAGTTAGGATATCTAGAGTATTTATAGGCCATCAGTATAGTTACATGTATATTAGAAACATCATTACAAAAGCCTAATCCAGTCTGATCTGTCAACACATCCTCTACATCTAAAAAATCCTCAAGTAAGCCCGTCCTGGCATTAAGATCACCCAACAAACAAAAGGATGCATCATATCTACTTTAGATATCAATAATATACACCAGGTTGTCAAAACTTCATTAGAATGGTGAATATTGATCCCTCACATGGCAAATCACTGCACCAACAATAAACTCAAAACCTAAAATTTTACTATCTATACCTTGATCCATGAAATTGATTCAGAAACTGTTGCATGAATTCTTTCAGAACAATTAAGAATATGATTCTTCATCAGAATATACATACCGTGAAACCCACCAAACTTTGTTTATTGGATTGGCATACTATAATACATCAACACTGACAACCGCAAATATGAGATTGAGACAGATCTGGTGTGTCTGTTTTTGTCTCTAAAAGACATGTTGTATCATATGCTGCAAATGTAAGTCCATTTTTCCCCCAATATCTAGTATACTTCAGTATTGATATGCACAAGTTACAGTATTTTATACTCAGAAAATGTCCAATAAAAGTCCCACATGCAATGCCATGAAACGTCTCATTGTCCCGCGCATGATTTGAAATTAAGATTGTGCATGATTTGAAAAAAAGTAAGAATGTGCTTTTCAGATGATATGATTTGAATGCATGATCATGACAATGTTTTCAATATTTCAGTATTGATATGCACAAGTTATAGTATTTGCAATGCCATGCAATTCCATGAAACTTCTCATTGTCCCGTGCATGATTTGAAACGGTTAATCAAAGTTGATTTGTTTTTATCTATGTTGCTATCCTTAATACACCATGCTGGATATGAAGAAGTTAATGATAAATAATATTGTATATACCGTAAAACAACATACATAGTTCGACCCTATACTTTTGCTTGGGGTGCCCGATGTCGAGTTTATAACGTGTTTCAGTTCAATGTCAGTTTGTTGTTTGTTTCAAAGTAATGTGTAAGAACAGGTATCAGATTGTTAAGGTTTATCTCCGTTCACATACAAGCTCCATACCACAATCCAAAAAATTATTGTTCAATATAAATGCAAATCAATGGAACTTATCGCATTGATTGTAATGTTGAGATCTATGTTTCAGCTCTGAACTCAGACTAAAGCAATGAATAATTCATGCGATCAGGCAGGAACTATAGGACTTGTATGGGAGGGTACAGCATTAGAAAAAGTGGACCTTTTATTTCAAGTTTATGTTCCAGATTGGGGGCGCAAAAAATATTTCTGTTGCCACTTTCGGGTTTAATCCGCTGACAAGCAAAAAAAAAAAAAAGTTCTGGTACCACTATACAATTGCCTCACAAAGATGGTTCTTGGTTTCTTTAACAAAAATTAAAGGGGATTTCTTTTTGCTGCTGGCAAACGGGGCGGGGGGAGGGGGAGGGGGAGGGGGAGGGGATTGGTCCGCGGCCCACCCCCTGAAGCCCCCTAGTTACGGACCTGGCCATTTTCCACGGTAATTTGTGACTTCGCGATGCATATTATACTCCTCCCCCTTCTATGTCCCCCCTGTCCCCCCCCCCCCTAGTTACTGCAAGGCCTATGCGTTGTGATCGGACGGCAAGCTTGTTGTTGTTTGTACTATTAGTTTATTGTTTGTTGTTTGTTTCTGGTACCAATCCACTATACGCCATAGACTCCGGTCTAAATGCTAATCACTGTGTATCATAGAATGTACAACTGCGTGCTAAATCTGCTCATCCGGTGTACACTGAAATGAGCGAGCACTAAAAATCCACTACATGATTATTTTGCTTAGGTGATCCACGAAGAGATCTCTCGTATAATATGTGATTCTTATTGCATTCAGACTCATCACACACACACACACACACACACACACACACACACACACACACACACACACACACACACACACACACACACACACGTATATATTATTGTTGATTATATATTCTAATAATGATTTTATGTATACATATATATATATATATATATATGTATATAATATATACTATGCATAATTGCACCTACATACAGTTTTTGAATATAAATGAATAACACAAATGCAAATTACACATTCAATGTTTCATCTCTTTCTCACTTTCTCGAAATGTCCTCTTGTTTTAATATATACGTTATAACAATTTATACCTTTCTCTCTGACTTCGATGAACCTCCTACGTTCAGTTCGTCCATGTGATATTATACTTTTTATCCAGCGAAATGGGATCCCATCTTGCTGCTCCATCTAACTAAATCTGTTCATCACATACCACACAATTGCTTTAAAATGTCGTGAATGCCACGTTGTAAGTTAAAAGGATGATATAATAGATTGGTAGAGATGAGGATTGTGCTTTTAACTTTTTGCGAGATGCCAAGAAACCACTTATGAAATACATAGTACAGAGCATACCATTCATAGAGGAATTAAAAGTTTTTATTCAATGAAAATCGATTTTGGAATGGCCGAGACATCCAAAAATAAAGTAAAACAAAGCGATCGTAATAAAAGGTGCATGAGTCCCACCCTTTATTAGGATTGCTCTTTTTTTTTCCTTTTTTTTTTTTGATATCTCAGCCATTTCAAAACTAATTTTCGTCAAATAAACATTGAATTCCTCATGGAATTACATGTTCTTTCATATTTTATAACAAGTTTCTCATACATTATCTCACCAAACATCTTAAAAACCTGAAGTTTGGTCTCAACCAAAACTATACGATCCCTTTTATAACCATTAAGTTCCACAATTCTTATTTTCATTCCTTGATATCACTCGGCAGACATTGCTTGCTTCTCGGTAAACATAAGGGGAAGCCATCCGCGTAATTCGTTACCAGCAAAGGACGCCATCATCTCATCGCTCTGTTAGCTGTCGGCTTGTGAAAACGAATTTGAGAGAGTCAGCCGCGAGGTGTGTGTAATGCAACGCGTACGGACAAATAGAGTTGATCGAGACGCCGAAAAAAGATCGCGGAAGGTACTCAGTAGTTCACAATTACTGACCCCGGAAGTAAGAAGGAACTTTAGGACCACTGCAAGATGGCGACTGCTATTGTACTCGTGAAAACTTAGAAACTTTGAATATTTGTTACACATTTTTAATCTCACGAGAGTTTGTAGGCAATCTTTGTATTTCACCTGGGAGGACGAGAGAATATTAATCAAGATGACGACGGACAAGAAGCAAGAGAGGCTAATTCAGCAAGAGCTAGAAACGAGAATAAAAGGTAAGAGTGCTGCTTGAAGGAGCAGATTGCGCTCAGCTATTTCTGCCTCTGTGGAGTGTTGTACATGGGATCTTCGCCGGGTGGGTGCAGACATCCGTGGTTTATCTCCGCTGAACTGGCTGGCTGGCATTGGTGCCTTGCCAGCCAGGCAGCGCGGCTTGCGGCCCTCGGCTACGCTACGCTTCGTGGGTGCGTACCTCCCTGGCTTGGGCCTTGGTTGAGGCTTCCGCTGTTGTCATGCCACAGTATTTAAACAAAGATGGTCAAGTTTTATCTTAGCCGTTACGATGATACAATTTAAACCCACCACGACCCACTGATCTGGAGTTTTTTTGTTTTTTTTGAATAGGTTCCACAAATTGCTGTTTTGGTGAGCAGATCACAAAAAAAAAGAAAAAAAAAGAAGAGAGTAGTATTAAATCTAACGTTAGACACTACGGTAGGTCTAAGTTTAATTGAGAGTCTAAAACATTAAGCGCTCACTATTTCATGTAAATGCCTGCTGCTGAATCTGTTCAGTGGTAGATGCAACCTAATAAATTCAGTGGCTCTCTCCATAACCACTTAACACAGAGAATCTAATTTTGAATAGAAATCATTGAGAAGTATTCTATACACAATGGTTCCTATTACTGTATTTCTAACATTACTTACTGTTACTCATGATTTTCCTTCTTGACAAGTTGTATTATGACTAATGAGGTGAGAAAACACCAATCTAGCATTAGGAGTATAACTCAACTATGTTAGCTCTAGAGTCTATGTCAGATCTTTCATTTCAAGTACTACTCTATGTCTCTATGTCTTGCTAAATGCTTTACTCCATGTTCCAAAATCACATTTTTTTCTTCTTGAGTTGCCTCTAACAGTCATTGCATATAGTGTAAAATCTAATTTTGCATGCATTGCAATTTTGCAAGTCTTGGCTCTCACAAAGTTCGCGAAGATAAAATCCATGACACGATACCTCATTTTACAGTACCCGGTACCCAATATTGTTTTAAACAGAACTTACACTGAGACATTCATAGGGTCTGTGTCATGGTATTTTCTGATTGAAAGTAACATGAACTTCAGACTATTGCCAGAGATATACCTCGATAAGTGGTACAAATGATATTCCAAGATATTTCTGGCCATTTTGTATTGTGGTCTTGTTCTATGCACCATTTCAAAGCTTTTTCCATCATGTAAACATGATTTCCAGGCACTATAGGGTGCTCCAACAATGCAGTGCTAAGAAATGTGATTAGCAAAGCATTTGTCAAAACACATGCTACAATACACTATACAGGGATTCAAATATGAATATGGGAACCCTCTTCAAGCCCTATCCCAAAAATACATGGATTCCACACTCTGAATTTAGTATAATTTAAAAATCTTTCTGGATGACTTGGCCAGAGTTTGGCCCAATGTATGAAAGAAATGATTTGATGATCACTCAACATTTATATTTGAATTATAGTAACATAATTTCAAACAAGAATTTATTAAACTTTTGTGGTGCTATACATGTAATTCTCATCATTGACCTTGATTAACCCATTGAGGGTGAGTCCTGAATATATACTGTACTCGGGCAGGTGTCTCTGGGAAATGCATGTTGTGGCAAAATCAGTCCATCCTCAACGGGTTAGCAGTTGTGCTATTGTCATTTTATTTTATTTTTTTCCTGCATTTAAGGGTGAGTCAAGTATTCAAGTTGGAGAATGAATTCTCATTCATGAATTCATTCATTATTCTATGCTTCTGGAGCTTATTCTTCTGCAGCAGGGTATATCAATACAAGTATTAAGTACGTACCCTCTGTTTGATGAACTTCACAGAGTTTTCTGGAGATGTGTTCAACTTTCTGTAGTAGTAAGGAATACTCAAAATACTGATTTGAGGAAGAAAGGTTTCGGTTTTTAGATTTCCCACTAAGCTTCAGGACATTTCTATCTACATTACACTGTGATAATGTGAACTAAATCCACTTTCTATGGCTTGTAGACCACTGTTTACATTTCTAGTGCAATGTAGTGAAGACAAGCAACATCAGTAACGGTCTTTGCGGAAGCATGCTCTAGTAGTGGGGTGACAAAGTCTTGAATACAGGACCAGCCACTTTCCTGTGAAGGATGCAAGCCAACAGATTTTGACACTTCCTGCCTTGGAGATGATTTTCCTTTTGTTTGTCACAGATAATTTTTATGCTATTATGAAACTTTGCTGACTACTCCTAGCATCAGGGGGAGAGCTTCAACAGGATTAGTACGACCATGGACCTATGTTGTAGGTCCATGGTACAACTAATCTATGCTGTTTCTAACAGACCCAAAATCACTAAATGCTATTCATTTGTTTTGACACATGTGGTAGTATACGATGTAGCTAGAGAATGAAAAATGGTCCGTATGAAAAGTGCCGTGGAGTGTTCTCTAGCCAGCAGGAGGTGGCATCACATCTCTCTTGTAAAAGATTCCAGGATTCATGATTCTCTCAGGAATGTTACTAAGAGAATCGCTGGCTAGTTGCCTTGTTTATGGATACAGTAGAACCAAGTTATAAAAAAAAAATCAAAAAAAAAAAAATCAGGAGGCTGAAAGCATGATACAAATACATGAAAGTGTGTGCTCAGGGAGTACAAGGTTGACCTCAGGTCAAATTATGACACTTGCAACGTACAAGTTTTGAAATTTTTACATAGAGAACGATGAATCAAAAAGATGTGAGCCTGATCGTGACCCAAATTTCAGAATTTGTTTTAATGACAATGAACATATTGGTGCAATATTGCTGAACTTTCATTCATTCTATTTTGGGGTAATAATGATGACATTTTTTTTTTTTTTTCAGACAGATATATCTTGTAGGAAAGAAATGTAAGACATTGAGAAGGCCAACATTATCATGAGTAGACATATCTATATCTATAGGCAAGTTAGATTAATGATCCTGTTAACTTGGTTTCTTGTCCAAAGTATGGATGCGCAAAAACAGTTCAAGACAAAAATGACAAAAAAACAAAACAAACCTGTTAGGAAAAATATGAGTTGTGTGATCAAAGCTTTTATCAGAACACAGAATTGACAGCTTAGAATTGTATGTGTTGCATAATGAAATTCAATACCGCTTATACACTAAGATACAGGACCTCTCTAAAGGTTACCCAATGGCTTGTTTCATTACATCATCAAAATGAATGAGAGGGGAATTATTTGTAATTGCCATGCGGTAAGTGCTTTGATATCATGGTGCCATGCATGCCGTTCTATTGTCATTTAAGCAATGGTTTTAAAGGTTTATGGAGTTTGCAAGGCTAACAGAAATGTTGCAACTCATAAACAAAGAGACCACATGACAACATAACTTTCCTTCTTGTCAATTTATGGTGACTAATAGTTATTTTGACAAGATCCAGGAATAGTGTGCATTTCAACTACATTCATTTTTGACCTTATGGTCTGCAATACATTTTAGTTCTGTCAACATTTATAAAGAATATTTTGATGAGTACATACATCATTGAAAGCTTGATTTGTGTCTAGACAAGAGAAATGTCATTTTCTTTTAAGTGATAATTAATAAACTGTTGTATTGGCAAGTGCTCATTTTACCGTTTGCATGTTTTTGTTCAGTTATATTAAGCCTGGGTTTTTATTAACTTATTTTTTGTTGTGTTTTTGTCCTTTCCATCAGTGTTTGTCGCTTTACTTATTACAAAGGCAAATGAAATGTACACATACATGTATGCCAAAGAGAGTAATTAAGCAGATGAACAGAAATATCAAAGTTTTATCATAATGACAAATAAAATAAAACAGTTGTGAAGTTATAAGTTGTACATTTTTCAATGGAACAGTGATAGTTGGAGGAATTGTTTAACCACAAACTATAGCAGGAGGTGATGTCACCAGAGTCCTGAAATGTAAATTTTGACATTTATTGTAAAGTTTTTTTTTTCAGATACTGAGAAACTTAAAGAACAAATCTAAGAATAAGAGGAGGAAGTGAGGTAACAAATGGGTGTGATGGAGAGGAAAGTATGTGGCATAGTAATAGAAGCCACAGTCACAGAAATCATCAGGTTTCGCATTGTGACATGAAAATCAATTTTAATTTGCCACTGTTCACACACCAAAAAAAAAGAAAAAAAAAGAAAAAAGAAATCACTTTGCTGTAAATATTTAAAGCGCTTTTGATCTCAAGATCGAGCATGCCCAACAAATGACTAGGGCCCTGTTTTATGAAGAGTTAAAAATTTATTATGTATAGTTGATTTCAAATGTAAGTCTATGGCAGCCTGTGTGGTAAGGAAATTTAAAATCAGTTTTATCTTTTGATAAAATGGAGCCCTGAGCATGACTCTGGCTTCTAAGTTTGCAACCTCTTTATGGGATTTTCAGAAATTGATAGTTTCTCTGCCTGCTGTTTACAAACACACACCAGGGACCTGGCAGTGTAGATCATTGGGAGAGTTTTAAAAACAGAATCAACCTGGACTGATATTGCATCATGATGCATATTGTGAAGTTTAAAAAGTTTTTAGTGTGTCCATACCTAAAATTTACTAGTTTTTGCAATGCATTTAAAATTAAATTTAAAAAACTCTTAATTTCAGGGGCGTGTATGTGGCTTGTATGCACCAAGGTGCTTAGTTTAACTTGCCAAGCTTTTTAGTCGGCAATCAGAAATCAATCCAAACTTAGTTGTCAATAAGCAAGCCCACTGAACGGATAGCAATATACTTCAATCCAACAAAGAGGTTGTAGTTACATGATATGGATTAGGGGGATTAAAAGATTTCTGTCCACTGACAATTAGTTTCCAGATACAATGTATCTGTGCCAATTGGTAAAGAAAGCACTCCAGTGTGTGTGAGACAATTGGTGAACAAAGCACAGTAGGGTTTAACTGTGCAGATTGGGATAAAATATTTTAGAATTGATGTATTTTTGAGATACTTGTACCAGCCAGTCACCAAGTTGTCCCATCTTGGAATAAGTGATGAAACTATGTGCATTTGTTTTATTGTGATGCACATTTTCTGTTACCGGCGTGATATCTATGTGTATACCGTCTAAAAGCATCACTTATATTCATATGTTTAGTGATATTTCTTTCTCATCTTTATTGGCTTTTTATTCTTACCCCCCCCCCTTTTTTTTTAAATCAGCTTTGTGAACATTTTCACTGAGCTTCTTCTAGTTTTGGTCTGCTTTAGTATTCTTAAATACTGAAGAATCTATGAGCAACCAAAATTACATGCTATTATGAGCACAATCATCATGTCCAGCTAGTTCTTTGTATGTTGAAATGAATTGTGAAATCCTGTTCATTTCAATGGATGCAAGACTGAAAGAGACAGAGAGGTCACTATGCTGTTTATAATTGTATGTACATTGTGCAGCTTTATAGTGGCATGCACACATGTGGTGATTCGTGGACTTGGACTCAGTCTGCTCAATGTTTAGTATAACTTCCACAGTAGTGCCTTACTCCAGACCGCATCCGCCCTGTCTCACTCACGTGTTGCACACAATGTGTGTGGGCTGAGAGGCATTTCAATGATGACGTCTGTTGCTCAAAAAGTATTACATTACATGGTCCCAACTGGGAAATCAGTTCAAAGTCCTAAAATACAGATTTATGTTTGTGATTGAGACCTAGAAACTGCAATATTTGTCCTCTCCTTATGGGTCATGAGAATATATTATATATATATATATATATATTTTTTTTTTTTTTTTTTTTTGGACGAAGTGCAATGTATGAACAGAAATGTTCAACTCATATCAGAGCATAGTGAGTGAAGAGAAAGAAATGTTTCATCTGATAATCAGTAAAGGGCAATGAATTGTGAGGTCAATCTTTCCACTGAAGACATCAGATTTGCATTTTTCATCTCTCACTTTGGGCATATGATATCAATCACATCAGCATGCATTGCATTAATCATGTGATTATGCGTGCTGATATGATCTATCACATATAGGAAAGTGTACATATACTGTATACTTTTAAAGATGTGATACAGAGTGATACTGTCATTTCAAAGGCAGTGCATGCTTAAACCACTGACTCACATACAAATTTGCACAGTGTACTGGCAGAAAATTCAGTCAGCATGCAATGCCAAAGGTAACCATGAATGTACATGTACCATTGAAATTTAATGTCAACCATTCAACCTTACAAGCTTGAATACTGACTAATTAATATCACTTGGTAAGGTTATAATTCAGCAATGATATCTTTCTCTTGTTGCTGTATACAGGTGTACATGTAGAGGTCCATCTCCAATCTCGAAAAGTATTGTTCACTAGCTTGATGTCATGAATAAGCTGCTGAGACCAACACTGTGATTCCAGACTTGAGAATATTTGTATGGATATGAATGAGATACTGTTAGTTACCATTTCTATCTTACAAGGTGTACTACACTCTGTGTGTGCTTGTATGAATGCAGATAATAACAGTGTCTTTTGGAATTATTGTCTGTTCATATTATTACACTTTCTCATATCTGAATTATTGTGATACATGTTCACAGGTCATTATACAATTCTAAAGGGCATTACAGTGCATAGCGTGTTGGCCCAATCAGTGCTCTACGAACTGATGTGCATCTGCAGACATTATCAATATCAATGCAATGTGCAAAGTTTTCTTTAGAATAAATATCTGTACAGTGCAATACAGTGACCAAAGTTAGCTTCGATTCACTGTTTCATTGAAGTCATGTAATGGAACGTGAAGTTGGAATTTTGCTGAGTAGTGCTTCAGAATGCTCTCGAAATGACATACTGGATATCCATATTTTACAAGAAATGAAGAAGATGTCTGTTGTTCATAATTTGTTATTCCACCAAATTACTCAAGTTTTGCAAGGTGCCCTACTGTGCTATTTTGAATATCTCATAGAATGTCAGTTCAGATAGGGTTGTAACATTAAGATGGATTTACTATTGATTTTATCCACATTTTCTGTTATATGATTTGGATGTGACTACCCTCAATTTGAAATTATATTTCATTAGGGAAGCCTTCCTTTAAGCTGTAACTGGTGTCATAATTAATGGTAAGTGCCTGAAGGCCATAAGAAGCTGAAACTGAAACACAGAGTATAAAAGTTGCTCTCTGCTGAGTGTATGCAACATCAACTGCCATAGATATATACTGCATGAAGTATTATCTCGAGAACATAGAAGATCTAGAGATCTGCAGACTAGGGGACTATACAGTGTAGTCAGTTTGATGCTGTGCAGTGCCAGACAATAAATGAGTGATTGCATTGTAGGTCTAATGACAATGCATTTATAGGTGTTACTTTTCAATGAATATTTTTCCCTATAGATGCTACTTCAGTATTCTTTTAGGAAGGTGTACTTTAATTTTATGCAACTGCATCGAAATTATTTCTATGTACCGGTACACAATGTTTGCCTCTTGTATATGTATATGAATTAGGGTTGATTCTGTTTCAATTTGCAAACCTTCATGAATGTGATTTTACCTTTAATGCTTTTATTCCACAAAAGTGGTTTTTAATTCTGGTAGTAGGAATAGGTAGAGCACATGTGCTTGCTTATTCAGAAATACACATATAGGATGGGGTTCACAATTCAAATTTGAATGTGAGTTCCTAAATTTTAATACTCTTGAGATTGGGCATTGCGACCCCTGTCATCCTCTGAATATGTTACTACTACTAAATACTACTGTATCTAACACCCCTTTCATATGTAGCAAATTTCACCTGAGATTTCCCGGGAACTTGAAGGTGACGCCAGAGTATAAAAGTCATTGCAAGTAAACTCTGTGGTGAAAAGCTAAGGCCAGCATACCAACAACATTTTACGGGCCATTTTGTGTACAGTGTATATCACACCATAATGTGTACTTGCACTGCAGAAGAACTGGCAATAGATATTCAAGCAGGAGCTCATTTGCTAGTATGAAAGAAATTTCTTGTGGCTGTACCTCGTTTGGTTCCCTTTTGAATCTCTTGGGTGGTTACCTGAGTGACTAATTATGTGAAAGGGGTATAAACTGCACCCTTCGACAGTGAAATATACTACAGGGCTTTTAATGACCTGTGTGATGAATGGGACGGAGCATTTCTGGCCACGCAGAGTGTGGATGGGGAACCATGGCCAGTTGATACACATCTGCTGAGAATTTTATGGCCACAAACTTTCACTGTAAAAACATTACATCTAATCAAAATAATTCACTTCTTGAGAATAATAAAGTTGGAGTGTTAGAATTCAAAATTTTTAAATCTATTTCATGAAAAGCGAATTTAATGAAGAATGAATTTCAGATACACTTACCCATATAATGTACAATGTCTTTGTCTTCACTGATTGGCTGTATATACATTTTGTAATGGACAATGGTATTGCAAAAGGGGGGTTGGGGTGTGCAGATTAATAATCTAATCTTGGAGTCGGCAATTTTAGGCCATCAAAACTATCTACAAACCAAGCCACCATGGCTCCATTAGGGTTATCCTGGGTGCATCTCCGAGTCGGTCCCGCTGCATTTGCCATCACAAGTGAAGTGAAAGGAAAGCAGTAACGACTGGAGTAATATGATATGGCGGGTGTAATGAAGGCAGAATCCCCGCCTCCACTCCTGGTTGGCCGGGAATTGAAGTCAAAGCACGCGGCTGATGGCCCGTCGCGGCATCACCGTGAATCATGCGGTAGAATGAAGATGGGAAATTAACTGGCCGAGGGATGTGCCATGAAACTGCTCTGTGTGAGCAGAGAGAGCTTGAGTGGATTGGGAAGTCATGAACTTCAGTTTAACAAAGCCAGCATGAGATGGTAGTATGCTGTGAGAATTTGGTGTAGGATGTACAATATGTACTGGTATCATGAGGCAGCTAGCTAGAGCCTTCTGTGCTACGTACTCACTGTTTGCAATATGCACAGTCTGAAGTTCATGGTAGTTGTACTTTGTAATGGTGACTACAAGCTTGATATCTGTTTAAACATGTACATGTAGGTGTCAAGGATAAACTATGCAGTGAAAGCCCACCACCCGTCAGAAATTAGCCCGGTTCAATGTTTGTATTGAGTCAGATTTAGTCTTTTCCAAATGTCTGCGCATGTTGACACATACGTTCTGTCAGTGATTGAAAGAAAATATGAGGTCTTGGGGTAACAGCAGGTGTACAGTGAAATGCTATGTTCCTACATGTATGATACGAACAGTTCACACTGGTACTGCTACTGTGTTGATGAATTTGCTGTTAAGAATATGATACCAGATTCTGTAGAGTAGTGACTAGTACCTTTCATGCTGTGGTTAAAAAAAAGGATAAGAAAATGCATGGATAAGTATATCTCATAACATTCATAAAGTCAGAAAATAGTTGTAACACAGTAGACAAAACAATTGTTGTTTTTTGTTGAACACATGGTTTCTAATTAAATTTATGAGTCAGCTTTGTTTAAACTGAAGGAATCATGTAATGTTCTGCTGATTCTTATTCAAGTAATGCACCACACCTGCTAGAGTTTGGTGTGCAGTGATGTTTGTTGTATCTGTAACTTCTCCACTTTCTTTCTTTCTCTACTTTTATCACAAGCTTTTACAATTCTATCAAAGTAGAAAGCTTTCAGATAGTCCTGGAATTGCCAGTCAAAAGCAAGGTCAAAATCCAAATACCATAGGCAAAACCTCATACACTGGTGGTGTCTATCATGCAAATAGACACGTGAATCAATAGTTTCTTGAAATTGTAGCATAAAGGGACTGTACAGTACTGGTTGAGGTAGGGATTCATGTTTTGAACATTCCTAAGTGAGATAATGAAAAGCCTCTTATGAAATATGAAAGAGCATGTAATTTTAAGAAGGATTCAACGTTTATTTGATGAAAATTGGTTTTCAAATGGCTGAGATATCCAAAAAAGTGCTAATAATAAAAGGCGACATGCCCCAACTTTATTAGTATCTCTTTGTTTCACCTTGTTTTTGGATATCTCAGCCATTTCAAAACCGATTTTCATTGAATAAACTTTTGATACCCCTTAGAACTGCATGCTCTTTGACATCTCATAGAGTCGTTTCTGAATATCTCACAAAACGTTAAAAGCTAAATCTTCACCTCGACCAGAACTGTACACACCCTTTAATACACTGTAATTGGGTGAAGTGACACACAGTATACAGTAGCCCTTCAGTAGAGTGTTTTTAGGAAATTGTGGTTAAAATGAAAGTTAGGAAGAGGAGGAGGAGATGGAAGTGGAAAGAAAGTATTGTAATGTTATAAGTGAACATTTTAGCACGAGTGATTTTATGCACTATAAAGATGAATCTTAATTCTGTAGAATCAAGACATTACATAGTGGTACATACATGTATGACAAACAAAGATATGCACATACACTGTATGCTTTTATTTCCATGCTGGACTTTTGATGATTTTGAAAATCTGTGTGACTGTATAGTCGGTCAAAAGTGAATTAAAACACCATAATAGTAGAGAAGCTTGTAATTCCCCCTCGTACAGGCATACTGCTTTTAATGTGAATGAATTTCACATGTTTTTTGTGATGGCTCCTGATAAAGATTGAAAATTGATGTCAAATTTATGTAGTTTGCGGTTGAATGCAAGATAATTCTATAAAGTTTTAGAGCCTAGTGAATCACAGGCTTTGTCAGCTGCATGGAACCCCCTTCATTGGCTAATCATTAACTACACTGTACCTGTCAGTGGTCCAAATGATTTCATCCAACCCTCCAAGTTTGTGTGCATGATTATATTAAACTGAACCTATAAATAGCTGTATAATATTCTGAGGTATTCCTGGATGGGTACACTCTTTGAATGCAGTTATAGTTGCCTTGTTGTGGCTTGTTGAAACCCTCACTAATTTGGCTAGTCAGTCATATTATTAGGCAAACCAGATGTCGCTGTTTCTCTGGTACTGCTGCATCCACTGGGCAAAAGACTGGAAGGGTAACTATTGGGGTTTGCCTAAAATATCCCTTGGCATGATAGACTAGTCAAATTAGATTGGCATCTAGGGACATGTCAAAACTATGATAATGGGCTAAATTTAACTTTCGTAGCAACTTTTGAAATAAGATAAAAATCAGAGAATGAAGTGCTGAAGTGAAATTTATCTTCATGAAGACAGTGGCGCAAAACCAACATATTGAAGAATTTTTGAGAGTTTGAATAAAGCTGTACAAATCTAGAAATTTAATATATGAAAACATAACTGCTTGTCAATCTAGCATTATTATCTTATCAACTGCTGCCTAGTATGAAGGTATCTCTTTCTGTGGTCCATAGCTGTTGTGTCTTAGTGATGCTAATGTCATGGTAACGCTGCTACCAGCCTGCTTGACCTATTTAGTATCCTGCCCAGTGTCCACCCAGGCACTAGTCTGGGCTCCGTCCCCTTTTCCTTGGTGCCAAGAGAGGGCGCAAACTTTCTGATTGCGATATTCGAGAGACTGCGCGCCCAACGAAAAAGGGTCCGGGAAGAAAGTTTCAGTTTTACGACTTTCCGATCGGATTTTGACTGAACGCGATATATCATTCGCTCTGACAGGTCCCGCCCACCGAGTATGGTAGTAGTCTGTTTATCAAACCAATGTAAATGAAATTTGCGTCTATCTGACTTCGTATGTGATCTATATTAATGACATGTAGATTCATATAGGTCACAAATTGGTTTCAGAGTATTCAATTCTTCTGAAGAAAAGACACAGTACCTTTTTATTCATAGTAGGCCTAATACGAACACATAATGCTGAATTTACTGCTGAATTTGGATTAGACTAGTCATCGACCGTTATAGGCATTACACAGTTCAGTACCTTTCTCCCAACACCCTGCAGATCTGTCCTTGGTCTCTCTTCTACCCCCCTGGTCTCACCATGGGCGGATGGAGTACTGCATGCATGCATTGCATAATTATGTACCTTACCCAGTATAAGTGTTTAGTTTGGCCATGGAGCTAAAAACGAATGGCGATCTACGATCGTTTATCTCTCTAGTGATTTCTCTCTATTTTTTTTTTCAACTTTGTACAAAAGAATAGGGCCCAATAGTAGCCATCACTATTCGTATCATAATTAGAAATGTTCTTGATTTTGCGATCTTGTTTGTGGCAGTACAACAGGATTTGGTAAGAGAGAGGTATTTCAGTCGGCTGCACTGTGTCCGAGTGAATCCATAAACACTTTGAAGATCGAGGCACTGATTCTAAATATCAAATTGATATTATATGCAAATTGAATGGGTATACTACGACTGCAGTCGACTGTATGTTGTACTTGTGTGCCAATCCTATAAGATGAAGCCTTGAACTTCTGGAATCCCCCCCCCCCTTTTTTTTTAGCCAAGTATAAACGTTAAGTAGGTTTACAATCGGATTTCTATATCTGGAGAACAATAATTCACAACACAACCACAATAGTAAAACTGTCAGCATAGGGCCTAACTACCATGCAATTTCAGATAAAAACATCCACAAATCTTTCTGAGTGTGGGATCTGACGCTGAAATTACTAGTAATAAGTGATTTCATCGATAAAATATGTAGCCATCAAAGCTTTATGTGTTATAAAATATAACAGGTTAGAATACAAAAACACGCTTTGATTACGCAAGCATAAAAGGTTTCCCGCGTTGAGCTTCACAAGCTTAGGAATAGTATTTTATCAGTTTTGATTTAAGGCCAAGTAAAAAAAGAAAGTAGTTTCTCGTCCGGGTTTTTTGAGCAAGGCGATGAGGGAGGTCCTTACTATTTGATATCTTACTATTTTTTCGAGGATTGTCAAAATGAAAGTAACATGTGTTTCTCGTCCGGTAATTTTGAGAAAGGTAACGAGAGAGGGCTTTACTATTTTCTATATCCAATTTATGAAGACTCTGGTATGCGGTAGCTGTGTTATGAGAGACCATGTCCCAAGTATATGTCTTGCCAGCACTCTGTGCATTTTCAAACAAATAGATATAAATATGTACCATACTTGAAATGAAACTTCATGCATGCAGAAATACATTTGCTTTTCCTTTCCACTACAGATGTCAAGGGAAAATGACCATCTTAATACTGGTACATGTATTTAGTGTTGTAATGGCATTTCTGATACCAGTGTACTTGCAATTCTGATGTATTGTGCTATTAATTGAAACAGGTATAAAACACTCTATCAACAAATGTACGACTGAAATAAATTCCATGATATTCAAAAGACTGCTTTATTTATCATTGGTGTTTGTGACTTTTTGTGTCCACACAGCTGCGCTGTAAGCCTATCTGCATCTCTTCACAGTACAATTGTAGCACATTCAACCGGAAACTGGCCGGTACATGGATGTCAAAATGATACTGATATGGCATTATAGCATTAAACATTTAAAGATGTTTCTTCATGTTCTAAAAAAGACATTTGATAATCACTCATCATTTGGATGATGAATGATTCAATCACACTTCAGGTGATAGGCCTACGACTCACGGCCGTGTCTATGAATTTACATCGTAAAGAAAAGTATCCCGCAGAAATACAAGACAAACCAGAATCCGTGGAAAAGTTATTCATTTTGTAGATACACCCATTTAATGATTCTACATTTGCTGGAAAAGCGCATTCATATTCTCTTCAAAATAGAATACAAACTAGTATATCGCTGTCAGATGCAACGTTTGTACAGAGCAGTGTTTGGGCCTCTACACATTCGAATGTGTTCATGCGTGCGTGCAGATAGCTGACAGACCAGGGGGATGGGACCAAAGACGCTTAACTAATAAGACACGAATCGATAAAAAGCTAAGATTATAATTTTTAAATCTTTTTAAGATAACAAAAATACCACTACCTTTGGAAATGAATGATGTTCCTAGGTGTACTGAGTTTGTACTTAGCTCTCTTTTGTATCGTCATGTAGGGTAGCCATTTTGTGTCCATTGTTATCGCGCGCCTTCGTATCTTGTTATCTCTACTACTTCAGTATCTTTGGATGGGACCCTGACAGCTACAGACACGCATACGCGGCCGGCACGGCCAGCCACTGCACTGGCACCGTACCTTCCGACACTGCACACACATGCACATAGTCACAATGACATGAAAATGTATACTTACAAACTCGATACAATCCTCACAAGCATTTGCACAGTACAATTCATCCGCTCAAAATATGAGAAACGGGGAAAAATACGAACAATGCGCGAAATATGCGTGGAATATCAGCGATTGTTCGAAAAAAATGTTGCCGCTATCGCGTTCACGACGTACCGAGTGCGCTGTACATATACATCACACAGCCAGCCCAGGCCCGCCGCGCGCCCATCCAACTACAGTTCGAAGCTTCTTTCCCGAGCTCGCAGTGTGAAATGCATGCGTTATATTACATACGCACTACATAAGCTACAGCTGTACTAAGTAGAGGACGCAAGGCGTATTTAGCAATGAGAAATCACGATTGGCGGCCGAAAAAATAGTACATAAATATCAAAAAAAGTCAATGCGGCAACTGAAATTCGATGCGGGCGGGGAGCGGGCTGGGACGAGAATTATGAATTTCTTGGTATTTTCAGCGCCATTTTGAAAATAGTAAATAGTAAAAAAATCGATGCGGCGGCCAAAATCGATGCGCGCGAGGACGAGAAACTGGTTTCTTTTTTAACTTGGCCTAAAAAAAAAAAATAAGCTGGTATTTTCTTCAGACCTAATTTACCAAAGGAAGATAAAGATATCACATGTTTGATGGAGAAATTACGTGGCAAACCTTATACACGCTATGTATCCAAAAATTGAATAGGCATTGTTTTCCCGAAGGTTCGCTAATCTGAAAATGAGAGAAACTTTATTATTTTGAAGGTTTGATAGCCCCCCACCCCACCCCAAAAAAACAAACAAACAAACAAACAAACAAACAAACAAACAAACATCAAACAAACAAACATATGAAACAAGGTTCGTAAATCCAACAAATGGAAAAATTGCATACTTATAACCAAACATTCGGAATTACTAACCAATATCGTTTTATATTAACGAACCTTCGGGATTGCAAACTTTTTTTCTTTATATTTCTTTTAGGGGCTATATACAAACGAACATTCGGAAGACCAATCCTTTAGTATTTTAAACGAACCTTATTCAGTTTTGGATTACTGAACCATCGTAATAATAAACCCTGAAAATGAACCTTCAGAAAAACAAACTGTAACCAGAAATAAGAAATTTCTGACTCCAGAATTATTCAGCATTTAACAATCCCAGCGGATCGATTATTATACAATTCTGATATTCACATTGCATTATAAAGATGATGCCATGTAACCATCAGGAGGTAAACTAGCTATAGTATAATCATCAAGAAGGCAAGAGAGCCTCCTTGATGTAACAGACAAACTCCACAACACCATGCTGAAGGGCATAGATATAAATCAGACACTTGCTTATATCGTATAGTGCAAAATAGATTTATTAATTATTCGTTTAAACTTTATGATACCACAGTCTACGGGGTTCACCCCTCAGAACAACACGACATGATAACAACATGGTATGGACTCCTATAAAGTTTATCTAGCTGCCCTAGATTTTTAATCCTTCATTGTTGGACGATTTTTAAAGATGTCCATTAACAGCATGATTAAAGGAGAAATATCTGGTATTTCCAATGAAACATAATACTAGTACGTTACCGTTAAGACAAAATTGCAATATGTCGATCGTGTCCCACACTGCGCATCATCAATTTTTATACTATCCACGCAGCTGATGTTCAATGCATATAAATGCAATTTTACTAATAGCTGGGCTCGAAAGTTATATCATCTTGGTTAGATGCACCTTATTATACCCCTGTTCAAATTATGTTAGATTCTTTGAAATTACAATCCGTTAAACATAGACTGGAATATAATTATAATGTATTTATGTACAAGATTTTGAAAGGCCTTGCTCCCGAATATCTAAGACGAGTTTCACCTCAGCGAACTAATCCATACTCTACGAGATCAGTCTCCATGCACCAACTCTATCTAGCTAAACCCAAGTCCGAGTATAAAAAGCAGTCTTTTTCATACACAGCAACGAAGCTCTACCCGTGTTTGTTAAATCCTCCGCCTCACTGCCCCTTTTTAAACGCAATGTCCGCAACATCCAGGTGATTACCATCTTTGAAAGTTGTACACATGTATTCTTCCTGTCACCTTTCTTTCTCGCCCTCTCTTTCTCTCCCCCCTCCCCCCCCTCTCTCGCTCTATCTATCTACAGAGGCTCTCCACTTTTATGAAATGTATTATTATGTGTGTTTGTATATTATTATTATGTATATATTTTATTGTATCATAAATGTGATTTGTTCCAGCAGGGCTCCCTTGGAAAGCAGGCCTTGCGGCTTGAATGGGACTACCCTGCTTTTGTAAAGAAGACAATAAATAAATTTTAAAAAAAAATCATCTGTGATGTGTAAATATTTGCTAAACCATTTACTTCCGGGTATTGCTTTCCAATAGGTGATCTTCAACCACACAGACAAGAGAAAGTCCACTCCCATTAAAAAAGAGAAGTAAAATGCATGTCTTTTCAACAGTATGGTTTTGCGGGAGGTAATTTGCTAGTCGTATCTTTAATATTCAATTTTGCCCCCATTTTTTGGGGGGTGTGTGTGTGTGTGTATAAATGAGAATGACCTGTATATCCTCCTGCATTCACATTGATAAGCACCCATTAAAAAGAAGTGTTCGCTTTCAAAGTCATAAGACAATTTGAGTCGCTGTGTACCTGGGTCTGTGAAGCATTCTGCTTCTCATCATTATAATGTCATGCTGTATTATCATCCTTCGATCAACGCGGCTTAATGTGTAGCATTACAAGTTTGTTTCCTTTTGCTCTGTTTTGCTTTACTGCTATACAGGTTAGCACTAACACCTTTTTCAGGGAAAATAGATGTGTGTAACACTCCTGTTACCGGTAGGCCTACTTCAAAATCCATTCAGTTAATAAAATTAAAAGAATTGGCATATTGTTATCGCCACGTATCAGCACATGCCATGTGAACATAACAGCGGGTATTGTTGTGATGGTTAAGTGTGCTATTTACAAGTACATAACTACAAACCCTTAAATCTTTTAAGTTTCGGCTAATGAAAATTATTTCATTATCAGAAAAAAAAATAGTGAGCAATAGTTTTTTGTCGAATAAATGAACCTTCGGAATAACAGGCATAGCTTTCTGATTAAAGAGCCTATCAGTTTGGAAGAACGCACCATTTTAACCAGCACCGTATTCCTCACGAATTATAGCACTTTCAGCATAATCTGTTTTAAAGGCAAGCCACAAGTGTTTTGGTAAAAGGACGCATGGAATAATGTTGCTTTTACGTTTAGATGAAATAGTTTGACTATGAAAGTTCTTACTATGAATAAATTCCCTCAGAGCGTTTGTATAAGTTTGGGGATGAATCCTGCGAGTTATGTTGGTCGGGGAGTGAGTTTTCGTAACGTATACGTTTCCCACCTGCACTTTTTCCATGGAAATGAGATAATAAAGTTACTTTAATGTGTTCTATAGTGAGATATGGGAGGAGTTGCTTGCAGTTGAGCTATAAGGCTGTCATAATCCTTGAGGAGAAATCTCATAGCAGGGTATCACGTATGTTTCGTTGAATCTTGAAATACCTTATGGAATTCGTCAGTGAAATCCGTCTGTATTTGACTCGATCTACTGAGTTTTTAAAAAAAATAACAAAAACACGAATCTCTTCGTTATCCTACCCGCAGGCGCAATCCAATGAATTTCACGTGCCTTTGTAAACCATGACAATTTTTTTTTATTCCTATCTACAATCAGGCTTAAAGGACAAGTCCACCTTCATAAATACATAAGGATTAAGATAATGCAGCAATATTAGTAGAACACATCAGTGAAAGTTTGAGGAAAATTGGACAATCCGTTCAAAAGTTACGAATATTTTAAGTATCTGCGCAGCCACTGCTGGAAGAGAAGACTACTACAGTGTATGATGTCACATGCGTACAACTATATAAGGAAAATAAAAAGAGAATTTCACAAAATTTACTTTTTGAATAAAGTGCACAGTTCTTCGACTTGCTACTGACGTATGTTAAGGGTAATATTATTCCCCCTGCCTTCTGAAAGAGAGAAGTCGAGTGTTCTTTTGTTATGCGAGAAAAATAGAAATATGTTGAATTTTCTTTATTCTTTCTTTACATCGTTGTACTCATGTGACATCACAAGCTATAGTAGTCTTTTCATCCAGCCGTAACTGAGCAGAAACTTCAAAAATTCATAACTTTTTAACGGATTGTCCGATTTTGCTCAAACTCTCACTGATGTGTTCTACTAATATTGCTGCATTCCCTCAACCCACATGTCTATGAAGGTGAACTTGTCCTTTAAGCCTGATTGTAGAGACAGAAATATATTTTGGCACGATCGACTATTTGAATCTGGTTCCTACATTGGATATTTTGTAATGATAATGATGTTATTACTATTATTTATTATCATTATCATTTTTTTTTTTTTGGGGGGGGGGTCTGGTTTTAAATATCTTTGGTAGAGTTGCTTTACCAAAGATATGACTTCTGTGGCACGGGATCCCTTAAATCTATTTGAATTTTTTCCAGAATGGATAATATTGTTGAATCATTATTTTTAGAAATTTACATCCCAGGGATTAGGAATATTGTGGTCGGCATTATGTACAGACCTCCAAACTCCAATATCAAGGATTTTAACAAATTTTAATAAATAGAATGAATTCGTATATTCCACAAAAATCATTACTTATGTTATATTCTTCATTGATATTGCCTTATCTTAATTATGGTGTTTTAGTATGGGGTAACACTCATCAGAATCTACTGGATAGAGTGTTCCGTGTCATCTGTTATCCTTCCATATACCCTCCCACTCAAATTTGTTATTTTCCTCCAATAAGCTATTAAAAACTAAAGATCTGTTTTTATATAATTTGGGGCAATTTATGTACATGTACAGCAACGACTCACTCCCGTCCATTTTTGCTTCTATGTTTCAAAGAAATCAATCATTCCATGAGTATCCCACTCGACGCTCCAATGAATTTCATTTACTTCTTTTACGAACGATGTTTGCTAAGAACACACTTATTTACACTGGCTCAACTTACTGGAATTCCCTGAATAATGATATAAAAAATGCCCCCTCTATATATTCATTTAAAAGAAGATTAAAGTTTTCTTTATTGCAATTTTATGATCCCACAGAATGGAATTAGCCTGTTGGCTTATTTCAATTCCTTTTCGAAGAACTTGGCTTACAAGTGATATACTGTCACGTATTTTCTCGTCTCTCTTGTCCTGAGACACCTACAGAGTAGGTTTGATTTCATTTATATTATTTCTGCATCTATTTCTCTATATATACTTTTCTATATAATCGCATCCTTTTCACGCATCCCATCATTTTTTTCAATGAATTCTGTCGAGGATCACAGGATCTGTTTTGTCTTTCTGTCCGTTGTATTGTCTTCCTGTTATGTTAGTCTTGTCTCGTTCTGTCTTGTCTATGAGTCCCCCTTTATTAGTTTCGTCGTCCCAGTTTCGTTTTATGTTTACTCGCCTGAGTATGTATGTCTGTTTGATACTCTATCTTCCTAGTGGGCTTCCAGACTTTTTTCTTTTTTACTTTATTCCCAGTCTTTCTTCCCCTTTTTGCATCAGTTCAATTTCTACTGACATTCTTTACTTGAGGGGCCCACATTCTACAAGCATTGTCTTTTTAGTGGGTCCCTCCATTTTTCGATGTCTTACGTATTAGCCTATATCGTCTTTATCACTTCAGTCAATTTTCATTACAACGTATTTCTTATCCCAAGGTTCCTCGATTATATTTTTCTCAATTTACTTTGTTTTGACTATGCAACCTTATTCTCTGTTACCAAAGAAAGTGAAATGTTTATGTTCTTTTCGAAAAATGAAATAAAGCATGAATTGAATTGAATATTGATCAAAAGTCATGTATATGAAGATCACATATTTTAGCGGATATAGTGGGATTGACCCTTTTACGGAGGTCATTCTGTTATTCTCGGAGGAATCAATCTAAAATAAAGTCTGTAATCTTCAATAAGCCTATAATGTCCAATGAAACTTTTTTTTTTCATCGTAGGGCAAGTCCAAGATAATGTCCCCTCAGATGCTCAAAATTCATCTTGATTTAATCAAAAAGTTATTGATATCATGTTGTAGCCAAAGAGTTAAATTATATATTTCTAGCAAAGAAAGTATTTAATTATGCAAATTTATGCAAGAAATATGGCCGTAATTTGCATAAATTAAAAACAAACCTTACGTATGGGACAAATTAAAAATATTCATCTAAAATCAGTTGAGTTTGTCCTTGACCTAGTTCCTTTATGGACATGACCCCTGTATGAGCTAGTATAATTTCCAATAGGTAAGACAAGGTCAGCACATTAATTATGCAAATTATGCTCTTTCCCAGAACGAAGTGTCCCATACGTAAGGATTTGAGTATGTTTATTTAAGTTTTTTCTGAAGATTTCTAACATTGACCAATCATACTTTAGGAAGTTCTAATTTATTCATTTTAACTCCAGATTAGCAAAACTAAATGTGGAAATTTAATTAGTCCTTCATCTTATAACTAATTAAAGTTTGCTTACGTATGGGACAGATGCCTTACGTATGGGACATTACATGCAAAGTGAATGGGAAAACCGCCTTTTGACATAGATGCTATATGTACTTACATTTGTTTGGTTAATGGTTATTGTTGCACCTACTCTGAACGATATGTCTATATATCTACCTCTCCTACTTAGTTACCTCAGGGAGAGTGTAAGAACAGCATTATTGAGTCATTCTATGATTAATAAAGGAAAATAAAGAATATTAATTTATACTTGTATTTTCTTATATTCATTACAGGCTGTGCAGCTGGTCTTCAATTAACATTCCTCCTTTTAACATTTTGATATTGGACATTTTCTTAATTCAGTTATCATTTTCAACTTTACCTCTCTACAAAATGACTTTGTCCTAGAGAATGGGATTCTCTGAGTGTCATTTTAGGTGCAGTACACTGTTCAGCATGTACTACAGGCTGTACAGCCTAAAAAGGGAAATCAAAACAATTGTGCTTGTGGCGCTCATCAATGACAACATTACAGGTCTTACTGAAAAGAAAAATCACTTGAGGTGACAGCAGGTAACTTTGTCATTACTTGAGTTGATAGCAAAGGAAAAACCCTACGAGAATACTTTTTATTTTGATATGATGTTTAATATTTGAACTGCACACCCTCAGAATATGTCATGACTTATCAAGGTCATGAACATGATTTCTGAAAACCCTGTAAAATGAAGACTATAATTTACATTTGCCATGAACCACAATATCAATACTGGTTCTGTGGTTGGAGTGCTAATAACACAAATTACACAAACAAATAGGGAATTCAATTTTCTTTTCTATATTGTGTTTGAAGAGACAGATGTGCTCTGAGACACCTTCATCAACTCATACTTACTTTGTACCCCACATCTACTCAATTATCAACAAGCATTGCAATCTCGTAGTGTATGATCAAATTAGGTTATTAGAATTTATCAAAATTGTAAGTTTCAGATCAGTGAGTTACTTAAGTGTTTCAAGTCTAGAATTACATTTTCTCTTAAGATTTAAATGTACAAATGATAATCTTTCCTGTATCACTACACAAGCATGTATGTATGTACAAAGTATAAACACAAATTTTGTCGTCTTAGGTTTCATAGACCTGAAGCCAAGCAATTTGAAAAAAACAAAGCCAGCATTGGCACATACATTCTTCTATCTCTTTGTTCTACCACGGCTTTTAAAATCTAAAAGTTTCATTAAAATTTGATTGATTTTGCAGAGGCTAAAATTCACATGGCAAAACATGATGATGACAGAGCAAAATTAATTACTCTTGTTGTCGTTGTGTTTTGTGCTGCATTTCAAACAATTACAAAGCTCTATAAAAACTTAGACAACTTGCAAGGTAAGCCTAGAACTACTGAAAGTACCCACTTCAAACTGTATTTGCAAATTACACTGTACATGACATTTGATTTTACAGTTGAAATTATCAAGACTACAAATTAGTCATGGTATATACAGTGCATGTTGTGTGCTACATCAAGGTCGCAAGCTAGAATTCACAATTTTTTTTTTTTTTTCGTTTGATAAAAAATATTGACCAGAGTATTACAAATGGGCTAGAAATAGAGTGTCAGCATACTGTATCTGTATGTGTAGACATCATGAGGACAGTGAATAATGCATGACGGAATCAAAACTAAGACATTTAATTGTAAATTGGTAATTACTTTTATTTGTCTTATTTTAGCTTTTGTTAGGTATCTGAACCGGGAAAGTACCCGCTTAGAAGTCTATTTCATTTGTTACATGTTGTAGTATGATCTGTGGAACTGAATATGACACTATGGGGAAATTTACAGTCATTCCCATGAATACACTTGTGCACTAAAGACAAATGTCCCATACGTAAGTTGAGCCATGTCCCATACGTAAGGTGTACTTTCGTTGATTAAACCAACTTCGTGAAAATATGCACCATTCTTTTGCAGTGAAACTTAACTGAAAGATACTTCAGTATCGTACCTTTCTTCACTTCTAAACAGAACTTGATCAGTAAGGTACTTTCAGAGAATTTTCATTTCAAACTTTATTTTGAAAAATCCAGTTTTTCTCTGGTCCCATACGTAAGTTGCCATATTTTTCTTAATAAAATAATTAACCCAAGGTCAAATGACATCAAACTTAAACACAATATTCTTCTCAGGGCTACCAGTCCTCCTGATGATAAACAGTAAAATCCAAGTGCTCCTTCATTACTTTTCAGAGGTTTGAAATCTCTGAATGTCCCATACGTAAGGTGCGCGATATCTTGGACTTGCCCCGTATTATAAAATTGTGGAGATATACAGCTCCCCTATTTGGATGGAGGCAACGTTTCATGAAAAAACTTCTCTCTCATAAGACACACAGACTTTACTTCTCTTGTATACATAATATAGCTTCATAATTATGAGAGTATTTGGAATTTCCTTGATTTTATGTAACAACTTCTATATGATGACTTCATGAAATCATGGAATTGGCAGCTTGTCTCTCATCATGCATAAAGAAAGCATAGGCCTACATAATGCAGTATGAGCTGGCGGTCGAAGTGGGCTCAACTTCACAACAAAACCCTCTATTTGGTGGACATTGCTGTAGTGTATAGTCAGGGAGGTGCTATAGCACCTCCCTGGTATAGTGGAGGTGGGCAGCACTACCACACACTACCAGTGGGAGTGCGATCAGCTGGTATTCTCATTAACAAGTAGTAAAACTGTCTGATTGACTGCGAGTTATGAATATTCATGACCACTCTAGCGTGAACTCTTGACCCTGCTCGATCCGGCGAAAGTATTTTACTGGACTCTTTTTTCTCGGGTATCGCAGTTCTCGGCGTATCGCAATCCTCGGGTGTCACGCCCTCATACGGCTTGACGTGTACACGATCACTGCTACGAGTAAAAAGAGTCCAGAAGCTAGACTACCCAGGCACCTGAAACTGGGAGGTAATTTTGATATACTGTATCTTGTATTATGTAACAAAGTCAATTCCCCCTTGCTAGACAAGAGAGTTCTCGTGTGGATATAGGACATACAACTTGTATACGTACATTGTATGTGGGACATTGTGTACATTGTATTGATACATTGTATGGGTGTATAACATATATCCATACAACGTTTGTTCATATCTGAATGCCCTTATATATATCCATATGTCATGTGAGTAGTTAGGGCTTATTCATGATGCTTGTGAGGGTTACTAGTAGTGCGAACTACCAGATAATGCACACCACAAAGTGTAAACCTGATGCCCAAAGCCAGCACATTGAAGTTCATACTGCGCAAAAGAGAGATTCATACATATCCATGAGCTTCTCATCTTGAAACATGACATTGACAATACATGAGGTCTGATGCTGCCATACGGTTGATTTATATTAGGATTTATCCGTATTTTGCATGGATGGATATACAGTGTACAATACTCTGGTTTGAATGGTCTCGTATCAAAAATCGTATATCCATACAATGTATGGATACAAGCTAACTCTGTGTGTCTGATAGTGGCCTTAGTTTCATTTCATCATCTCCCAGCTATCACGCTCTGCAGGATGCAGCCTCCCTAATCAGAGTATGATAAATCAAATCAATCAACTAACTATTATGAAACTCAGGGCGATGGAAACTGTGAGTTGTGATGGCACCTATTGGCACCCTGTACAAATTATACTTGATGTGTTGTGTGCATTACAGCATGGTGGGGTGGGGGAGGGAAGCAACCCAGGAAGTGATGTGTGAATGAAAATTGGTCTTTATTTGAGAATGACGTGACACCCTAACTTCACTGCGGGTTTGACAAAACAAGAGTCTACCAAAAACTTGTGTGATGGCCTGCTTATAAGCATGAAAATAGTTTGTTTGTGTTTGTGAAGTCACGTGTGAATCCCATTCCATATTTGTTAGAACGTGCGTCACACACTTATTGTTGGAAGCTATTTGTTATCCCTCTACGGAACTTGTTTCATTCTCTCTGCCTCTGTCCCTCAATTTGAGATGTACAGTGTGTGCGTTAAATGCACACACACACACACACACACACACACACACACACACACACATACACACTCACACTCACACTCACAGGCACTTATTCATGTGTGTACACACAACCTCACACACTTACATGCACACAATACATGATCCCTATAGTTCACATTTGGTGCAATATGATATAAAGGGGTGGGGATGAGTAGGGAATTACATAAATTTTTGTGCTATGTGTTCATTCGCCTTACACAAAGAAGGCAGCTGCTTTATATAGGGCGTGGTTTTATTCAATATAGGATCTTTTTTTTTTCTTAGTTATCAGTCAGACTATATAGAGAAAGGCAATTGTAACTGTCACGATCTTTATAGGGGCAGAAAAGAAAAGATTTTATATCTTGTAGTCAGACAACTACTGTAAAAGTGGAAATTTTAGCGGCGTTCAAATTTTCGCGCATTTCGCGCAACCAGAAACTAGCGTGAAAATAAAAGCACGCGAATATTTTTGCTTGCCATAGGTGCCTGTGCGTGATGTCTTGATTCCGCGGAATTAAAAACACGAAACTCTTCCAACCCGGCCAAGCGCGAAAAATTAGTCACGCGAAAATATCCACTTTTACAGTACATATTGCAGGAACATAAACTGAACATGATTATTCCAATGTTTCTACATAGTGTATGGTTTAAGGAGTGTTATCTGCTTCTGGTACCTCCACCCACCCCCCCCCCCCCCCCCTCTACTACTTGTGCAAAATCTTGTAGGCCTAAACTTAAAATCAAATTTCAAATTAGAGCAGTTAAAGGTAAAGGTCAAGCTATGATCTTGCTCTGACGTTGGGCATGAGGCATTTCAGAGAGACTCATGTCTTGCTGGTCTTTAAAGTGCCTACAATGATCTGCTGCCAAAACTTTGGCTTTACTGAGCAACTTTAGGAACTTCCTTGAAAAAGTGGTTCCCAGTTTGATAATACAGTGCTCATCCGTTTGAGAATCTCATAGTTTGTGTAGTTCCCCCAAACTTTACTTTTGATCTGTACTGTCATGAACTCAGTAATTACATCATGATCTTGAGCTCAGGACTGTGGGCTTCAACATGCAAAAAGTTGTGGATGTCAGAAAAACAGGTTAAACAGTTAGTTTGTGAAATGATGGTTTTGTCAAGGTCATGAATTGCTTGTGGGTTTGCTTCAACTCCCACCAATGAAATATTCAGTGTGTGATGATGTCAGCAGGAGAGCCTAAGGCAGGTGATATGACCCTGCACCATGTTGAAAAAGATACCAGTAGTTGGGTGCAATTGAGACATTCTCTGTGTAGGTATTTGCTCACTCCAGTACATACTGAGTGCATGGTAACGGAAGTTGTTGGAGCTGTGAGTAATTAGTGCTAACAGCAGGTGGGGCAGCCAGGAAATAGGGGGAATCTCTCTTGCTCTCAGCAGCAGAGAGGAAAACTATCACAACACTGGATGTTTATGATCTTCTTGCAGGGATTAGGACTGGATGCAAGTGCATTAGCACTTTGCAGCTTGTTAATTACAATGCCCCTTTGCCAGACTATATCCTTGTACTGTGAGTCTTGCATGTTTGTGTTCAAGAAATGTCCTGCCACTCTTGGCACAGGATGTCAATAACGAGCTTCAGAGGGGAAGGACAGAAATTGGAATGTTAGCATTGTTTGTGCTACTCGCTCACCCATTATGCCCGTTTTGATTTTCCTAAATTGTGCTTTGGCTATGTTTGGACTTGATCCAAAGTCCTATCTCAGTAGAGACCATGCATAAAAGGCATTTTATAGCATGCCGTATGTTGGAATGTGGGTGGAAAAACTGAAACTATCACAAGAAGTAAAGCCTCTATTGCATGCTTTGCAGCACTGAGCATACACTGTCAAATGAATTTGTGCTTACAGTACTTAGGTTGTTATTATTGTGTTTGTGAACAACAATACAATAATATAATCTAGAGAAGATTGTGGTGAAAGCATGTGATGGCTTGCTGGTCCAGTGTTGACTACTGAAATACGGTACTCAAGACAAAGTAGCATGAGACATGTGTTTCCGGAAATTATGAGTTTTTTTTATTCACTTATTTAGATAAGTATTGATGTAATCATTTCATCATAATGGCAGTTCTGATGGATTTCTCCATTGTCACTCCCAAACTCTGCGATTACCTTGGTTCCCATAGAGTTACACATAAAATGTATAGACTCTCTACATAACTCAAAGTGATACAGTACAGCGTGTGTCCATGCATACACCTGTACATATACACCAACAGACCAAGATTTTCAATTTGCAACTTTTAAGAATCGAGTGAAATTTGAAGGGATACATCTTGCAGTATATAAGATATAATATATCTATTATACTTGCTAGCCATTTTTGGAGGATGTACACGTGTACGTACCCCAGCAATGTACTGTCCTGGCTAGGACAATAATGGTACAAGTTGAAGATGAGTGCAATATGCTCCCAGGAGTCCCAGCTCATTTTAATGTCCCCCTCAAGGCCGGCTGGTGATATTAGTACTTGTGTAAACGAGGTTTGTACAACATCACACTCACAGAATTGACAACCAGGGAGCATTTCATGAAACGCTTTGTCATATCTTTTTCTGACAAACTGCTTTAAGCTACAATAATCCTTGCATCTCATTGGCTTAGAGCAAATTTGTCGGACAAATTTGTTCGACAGAATGCTTCATGAAATGCTCCCCTGGGCAGTGATTATCTTCACTTCAGAAAAGATATCAACGCCACTTCCGTAACTTTATACATGGTTAGTTATTCTCAGTGTGTGCGTTTCATTTGCACAATTTTATGTGAAACAACTGATATTCATGAACTTAATAACTATCAAGAATATTGCAAAATGTAATAGTATGCATCATATATCATTTCCACGGAAATTGGTAGACTTTTCTAATGAAAAAAGGTACTTATTCTTTCTCATTTTATTTTGTCAGTGTGGTTCTTGATTAGAAATTCAAGAAATACATGGGGGCATGATTATAGTGTGTGGTATATAAGCACTTAAACAAAGCATACACAGTCTTTAATTTTCTCTTTGATAACTTTATTTCAACTTGATTGTAAGCATGGCTACTGATTGTCGTGGAATTTGCTTTGATTCACAGTTAATTGGAAAAAGCGATCAGTTCCTTTCAAAATGTATAAATGCAATGAAACTGTACTTAGATGTAGGACATGATAAAGTCCTAAAGAAATGAGTGTGTGTGTTGTTCAGGTCTTTTCCTTTTTTTTTTTATGTGTGATGTTGAAGCTTGTAGCCGCTCTTAATTACAGACCCTGTGTGGACAAGGATGTCTGAAGTAAAGTAAACACAATATATCCAGTACCAGCGAGCCCTTGCATTTTTATGCGGCCATCCTGTCCTCTGTGTGTGTGTGTATTTGCAGAAAATGAGTGATGCAAACTCATCTATGGTGTATTCAAAAGAGGAAGGAGGCAAGTGATGTGAATCACCCAGATTGCTGAGAAATCCTGTGCCAGGCTTATTGAGCCAAGAATAGACTCTTAAATGAATCTTGAGATTAATCCTGTAAACTGCCACACATTCTTCCTCCCTGACCTCGGCTTTGAGGTGAAGAAGACTATCAGGTCCCCTGTGATCCTCCCGGATCCTCTCATGGTCTGTAATGAAATAGTTCAGTATTAGCAGCTGGAGTGTGAAATTTCTCTCAAGGTGGCTTTGTGTAGCATAAGGTCACATAGTGTGCCAGTTCACTTTCTGGCTCATGTTCATGTCTCTTATCCAGTTGTGAGTTTACTTGTGTCGTGCTCTCATTACGAATGTGGCTCTGTGTTGTGTTTGTCATAGGTTGTGTTCTTGTTTTTCATTCACTATGCTTCATTATAGGTCTCTTGTATTAATACGTATACTGTAACACAAGAAATTTTTGCAAACTGGAGCTGACAGCATTTTTTGCGGCATGAAATTTTCACGAATTGCCACAGGCATTCAATGCATATAGTGTAAACAAGAACTTTCGCATGGATTTAAATCTTGTGAACTTTGACTTTTGCAAAATTCGCAAAATTGAAATGCAAGCAAAAATGTCTGGTTTTACAGAATGCTGGTGTGAAAGTTTGAATATATTTCTGACCAAAATACACACCACAAGTTCTTTGGTGATGATATATTAGTGATTTGAATGTATGTAATTTATTTCTAAGTAATATGATAATGATGATGCTGGACTGTAGTGTTAAAACAGTGCACTGATAATGATTGGTCAAATATACAGTATGTATTTTGATAAATAGCATATAGGTAAATGTGTAGGGTCTACATATACATGTATATCTTGTATTGACACTGCAAGAATTCATGAGATGATCCCCTCTAAGTGACTTTTCATCATTTTTGTTGAAAATATCTGAAACATGAATTGAGTACATACAGAGACACATGCCTAAATATGCTCAGGTTTAGAACATTTGCACAGCAGTCACATTCTAAGAGAGAGTTTGTTTGTAAGTCCATTGTGACTCATCTGTGGCAAACTCGCCTTTTCCCCCCAACACTTCAAAAGAGAGCAGCATGGTGCCAGACTTTCCCCCCCCCCTTTTTTTTTGTCTGAGCGGTGACCCAGTTTGAGGGTCAAGACATTGTATGTGAAGAATACCATGATGTCTGATGGGAAATACACTGCATTGGATTTCTGCTGAAGTTCATTCTTTGTGGAAATGAAGGGTTGACAAATGTTTGAAGGAGTGATTGCTCTGTCCATGGGTTGATTTGAAAGGCTGTCAAGGGCATCACGACATCCGTTTCCCACAGGAAGTCACCAAGTAACTTTATCCTGGATGAGAAAGAGGATAGCAATGAATGCCGTTGAATTCTCTCTAGATCATTGCTTGAAATGCTCCTGCTGACACACCATACACTTGACGCATAAGACTTACGAGATTGTACCCAGAGTCACAAAGTGGTTATAGTGAGCAAAGAAGCACTGTTGAAGGTACATTTGTTATTTAAATTGTAGGCCTATATGCTAACTATAGACAAATCTCAGATTGTCAATAGTCTACACTGTGCTGTAGTTGACTTCAAGCAAACCTGCAATTTAGTTAACTCTTTTCATTGAGATCATAGAGAAGTTGATACAGAGGCTGTCCTTAATTATGTAGATCAAATTCAAATTGGTATTCAAATGGATATGGTGGAATTTTCAGATGGAATTTTCAGATAGAAACTAAAGCATGCATAGAAGACACATGATAGGCCTAGTGAGAACTGGTAGTGTCATAGACTTTCATATTGAAGAAAAGTCAGCCAGAATTTGTTGCTTGTAAATTGTTTCATTACAATATGTGTATTGCTTTGAACTTTACTTAGGCCCCTACTTCCTGTATTGGAGGGGAGTAATTGTACAAACTGTAATAGAACAGAAGTAGACTCACAGAGAAACTACATCTGCTGTGGAAAAAGTGAAGTTAATGTCAATTATGGTGATAAAAAAAAAAGTTTTTGTGCAATTGTAGCTTGAATGCCATCTTTAAGGCTTTCAAGTGGTTGCAATCACTACATTGAGCCAGTTTGTGCAAGATTACTGTAACCTGCTACTTTTAGTTTTATATTAATGCTTTTTACACATCTTTAAATGGTACATTCTTCTTGAATAGGAGTTTGTGTGTGTGTGATACTGGCTCCATTGTAACTATCAGACCGACTCAGACGACACCTTCTTGTGTGCAAATATGTATTCTTATGATCTTGTGTACACAGGATATCTGCATCATTCATTCAGAAACAAAGCTGAGAAGCTTTCATTGTAATTATGGTATGATCCATGGTCGGTAATTTGCTTCATTTAAATGTACAATTAAGTAGGCCAGAATACATGGGTTTTTATTGTCTCAGTGAGATGAAGCATTTCAGTGACGTAGGTTGGTGACTGTCGGCATTGTTGGCACAAATTCTGTGTTTGTCTGCCTGTCATGTTTCTATGATTCAGGAGTCAGACATTCCAGAGTCTACGTAATTGGAATTTGTCCTTCATGGATTTTTTTTTTTTAAATTATTGTTATTATTATTATTTTTTTTTTTGCTATTTTGTTTTTGTGTAAATGAATATGAGAGGAGGATTTTGTGATATGGATGATTTATGACTACACTATTGCAGGTAAAGACTGATAGAAGATCTGGTTCCAGTCCAACTTAACATTCATAATTGCTTCATGGCTGTGAAGCACACATAAGTAGCAGTTTTAGCTAAAACAGTAATTTCTCCATTCAAAATAGGTGTGCATTAATATTAAAGGCCAAATATAAACTGTATGATTTTTTATTGTTTTTTTTTAATTTGTTTGTTTTTTGAAGAGCAGGAGTTTATTTTTTTGTCTTTGTTTTGAAAACAAACCTACTTATATTGGTGCATGAAAGGAGATGTGCGGTCGTGAGCTGCTCAGTTCAAGCAGAGTTTCTTGCAGGCTGGAGTCACAGAAGTCTTTTATTAATATAGAATAAAATGTGTGTCATATATTATCAGTGGAAAATGTTAGTCATAGGGATGCCTTTTGGCAATACATATTTTTCCTCCAGACAGAGAATGAGACATTCACTGCATGGTAGTGTGTAGTTAAACAGTCATTATGTATATTACATAAACAGAAGCGTATGCGTTTTGCTTGTTAAATTTGACTGGTCTCAGACAGGCCTGTAGACATCTTGGAAACTGTATATCACAAATCTACAATGTATTCTCCAGCCCCACTGTATTACTGATTACATCAAGAACCTGTAATGTGAGGATATTATCGTTTTGTTAAAAGTAACATTGTTTTTTATGTGCTGTGTGTGAATAGATGATTTACAAATGGACATCTTGCTCAAAAACTGAATATCTTTGGCTGTTATTGCTTTCATCTTTCTAATTGCATAAAAAAATGTCAATAACTCATGACATGGTACAGATGTTCATGGTATTGTAACCTAATTCCATTTATATATATGTCGACAGTTGCACAGAACTTTCTAATGCTGTATTGTCAAAAGTATCCTTTTGGAGTGAGGCCTAATATGTGATGAAAAATACAGGCATCATACTCTTTGAGTGCATGATTTTAATGCTACAGGGGGTCTGATTAAAGCAGACACTTTGTAATAGTGATGTCATTTTGTATTGTATTTTGTGCTTAAGCAGACATATGTTACGTTTTAAAATTCACCAATTATATCCCTTCCTAAACAAATTGAGGTTTTATGCTGAATAAAGTGTGCTATATAGGTCAGTTTGATTTAAACAGCTGTTATGTCCAACTCAGTTTGCCTTTCAATAGATTACATTATAGCATTATTACATTATTACAATTATATTCTGGGTACTGAGATTTTACTTGTCAGGTGCAATGAGGAGCACTACATCTATGAAATGTGCAAGGGGTATCGACTGCATGATTTGGCTCAGTCAACATATGGTGTGTCATACACGTGTTGTCATGATGGAGAACTGTAAAAGTTGGATGAAATGTACACCCTTTCTGTATATTCAAATACCATTAGAAGCTACCAGAAGCATTTGAAGAAATAAAAAGAATAGAGAATATGCATTGAATTGTAAGTATACTGCTGTATGTCACCACCATGACGCAAGATATTGGGGGGTGGGATTTGAACTTCTAATTCACTAGGGCATTCACTGTTAGATTGTTATGGAGGCCATGCGATTGGGTGAAAATGATTTGAATCACATTTGTCAAGATGGGATGTTCGAGCAGTCTTGATAACTCTGATACTCAATACTTGATAGTTGATAGAGTATTGTAAAACCAGAAACATTTGTGGCATGAAACTTTTGTGTTTTGCTGACCATTGAAAAAAAAATTATAAGTATACATCATAATCTTTTTGTGTGCATATTACTTTCGCGAAGTTTGGCTCCTCGTGAAATTCCCGAAAGTTTCATGCAAGCGAAAATCATGTGGCAAAAATTCTGGTTTTACAGTTTAGACAATCCCTTTAGCGGTGCTCTCACTTGGTAAGCTATGCTGGAATGCTTGTTGAGGCACTAATCAATGTAAAAAAAAAAAGATGATGAAAAGAGAGAGAGAAAAAAAAACCAACAGAATATGCCATGTCTGTTGTAAGTAGAAACCATGCTGGTAAACCACTGTGTGAGAACTTATAGTTGAAAGCACCTAACTTTGATTTCTATGTGGTTTTTATTGTTCATTCTCCAGATATACGGCTTCATCTCAGTGAGCAACTCAAGTCACTGGACAATCGCGCAGAGATTCAAAGAGAATTGATTTCTGATTATCAGGACTATTTTCGCCAACGGTCAGAAATAGAGCTGCAATATGCCAAAGACCTGGAAAAATTACATGATCGAACAGTACGGAAACAAAAACAGATACAGTCACAGTAAGTATTGATATATATGTGTACCAGGAGATATGCTCGTTTTGATTGCAGTGGATGCAGTAATTGTTCTACGCATGTGAAACATTCCAAGGGTAGTTTTGAAAGCTTTCATTTCATTGAACTATTAGCAGTTTGCGTGTGATACACTTCCTATCCACAAAAAGAAAAGAGGGAGCATTAGTGCCATTCTCAATATCATTTTCACATTCTTTTAAACCCCACGAGAACATTACTAATGTCACATTATGGATTTCTATGGAAAATCTGTAAAAATAGTATTTTGGGTGATAGACCACCACTCTGGACTTCTAGTTAACTGTAACTTGAAATCACTTCTGGAACTTTTCAGTTTTGCTGAGATATAAGTGAATTATTAAATTGTGAGGATTTATACTAAAGAAAGGATGTCAATAATCACATGTTTAACCTGCTGGAACTTTGCTGAAGCCATGATGGTCTGTACTAATTACATAATTATGCACATTGTGCAAGATAACTCTTAGCAAGACAATGAAGTCACCCTGTAAGGTAAATATTGCAAACAGTGCTGCCTTGCGAAAGTGTGGTAAATTGTTGTCAGAGATGAGCAGTTCCATGAGAATGATGTTATTTCCTGTGTCTATTGAAAAAGAAAAATAATGATAGATTATTCAAAGGAATTGGACAGATTTGATTTCACTGTCTTGAACTTTTGTCTTTAAAACCTGGACTCCTGAAGTTTCTTCACAGGATGGCTTAAATATACTTACCTCATCAAGGGCTCGCACTTTGGCATGAGTCTGAAATATAGAAGTATGATATTCCACCAGGAAGAACCTGGTGCTACCACAAGCCAGAATTGTGTTTCTTTCATGCACCCCAACGAGCTACTGGATCAGCTTGTGTGATGGCAGATATTTGTCCCATGGAAGTGTGTAGATTACATCTTGACATTTGATCAGGAAAGCTTAGCTGGAGCCAGGAATGAACCAGAACGTCACAAGGCTGATGTCAGCTTCCGCAGTAACTTACTTTAAGAGCTGTTCCTGTATTACTGTGTTCAAAACTTTATCTTGTAATGCTGCATTTAAATTGAGAATTTTCACCCTGTATTTTTTTCATAATAGCAACAGACTGGATATAAAAGCAACTGAAATACTGAGCCTCATTTGCCAAAAGCACGAACTCTAAAAGCCTAAGTCTATACCTAGTATTTGTCAGTTAACAAACAGAAATAGTAATTGGGTCAGGAATTTTTTAAGAACCTTTATATCCTGATTAGTTTGATTAATGGAATATCATACATGCAGACACAAATGAAAGTATTCAATTGCTATTGAATATAAAGTTGGCTTTTGTGCAGATAACCGTGCAAAAATGTGAATGTATGCTTGGAGGTCATCGACACGATAGCTATACTTGTATTGAAAAAGGTATGCAGGTAGTTATAAAAAGAAAAGAAAAGAAAAAGAAGATGACTTGTTGGAAGACCTGCACATGGTTGTTCATCTAGGCCTATCAATATTGCATTATTGCTTTTTTTATTGATTTCACAAAAAGGAGTCAATTCCTGGGTCACTGATACTTATCGTGAAAGCTTGAAATACTAGTATTTTAAAGGTTTTCACATATCATGTAACTAAATCAATGCACTTAGAAATGCCAAGCTCTTCTCCTGTAAAAATAACAAATCTTCAGAAAAGAATTGTGCAGGTACATGTTTATCTTTATTTGTGTCATTTTATGATATAAAAGATTTACCTTAACTTTGAACTGCAGTATGCCATTTGTGTTAAGATAATACCTACAAGGGTTTGTCTGTTCATCCTTGCTATAGTAATGTATGCACTGTTTAATGTCCAGTGTATCTCTCTTTCATTCTGGTTGCTGTTTCTTGCTTGGGAAATGAAATAAGGACATTTTATGCTATGGCAGCTTTAACCCTATAAAGTCCGAACTATTTTGACCCCTTCCAGGCCCAAAATTTATATCACATTGTACCCCCCATACATTATTATATGATGTATGACCGTCATATTTGACACATAGGTACACGTAGAGCAACTCATACTCTTATTATGACCCAACATCTGAAATTTCTCAAGGTCATCCGCTGAGGGCACTATTTACCAAAATATAAAGAAATATAGGAAATACGCTAAAATCATGTTTTTTCTTTTTATTTTATCCCCAGTTTATATGTTTTCATTTTATATCAATCATTTTCATATTCACCACAAAAGAAAAGCAAGTCAACCTTCACTTTTAGTTATGGTTGAAATTTCTCAAGGTCAACATCTGGGGGCACTATTCATTACAATATGAAGAAATGTATGAAACCTATGATGTATTGCTTGGAATGGGTACACATATTGGTATCACATTTCATATTTCCAAAATATTGCATTTTGAGTTTGCAGATTGATAAACAAATAAAGGAAATAATAAGAATACCATTTCAGGGTAATTCACAACCATAATTACTTCACATTTTGGTCCTTCAGCAAATTACTCCAAGAAAACCCCCATTTCATGCATTATTATGTTGTTAACTGAAATTGGAACAGAAAATCATGCAAAATCTGACGAACATGGTTGTCAGTTTATGGTTGCCATGGCAACCAGCAATATCGGACATTGCTAAAGTAAATCAAAATAATCGCAATAAGATTTTAGGAAAAGTCACCAATTTGGTTGAAATCGGGTAAAGGGTGTAGGAGTGGCAAACAAAAATATGGTAGGGGGGGGGCACAATGTGCCCCCCTTGGGCTTTATAGGGTTAAACAGAAATATGATAGAGTGATAAGTCAGTATTCATTAAAACTGACTGTTTATTTTCATTTTCCAGGAATAACGTATGTACATACCAACCTGGTATAAAATCTGGGAACACTAGCAAATTTGGATCATAGAGCGTGTTTCTACTGAGAGCACCTCACATCCCTGGCATCGCCACGAATTTTGTCCAACGCAGCACCTCGTATTTTACGACCACTCGAGCTGTTTCTACTGAGCGATAAAATACGAGGTGATGCAACGGTGACGTGCAAATGCCGCGATTCCGGAAGTCAGGTATTTTTAAGTCACAGATTTGGGTCACGCGCGCACTGCCTGTTAATACGATCCGAACCCTGCACTGCTTTGCTACAACTGCGTCGGCTATTTTTTGATTAGCCATTTCTCTTCGTCTTCCCATCCAATATACCCCGAACTAACATACTGGTATCCTGCCACTGATTGATGAGAAATCTTTGGAGATCGAGGGTCCAGTTGAGATTTTCTCAAGGCTGCGACATACTAATGCAGTGAGGTCCACGAGGGGTTTTAGCATGTCGCTGCGACATGCTAAAATTTTTGCGCGACATCCTTCAAAACTTGCGACATTCTAAGCGCCATGCCAATAAAACTGCGACATGCTAAAAGTAACTAACTCGCAAATGACTTACGAGAGTGCTCCTTGTTGAAAGGAGCAGCAGTTTACAAGCGCCAAAAGTTTATCCACAGTCACCGCACCGATCACAACACAACGCGGCTCAACAACAAGCTATCAGTACAACAGTCTCGCACAACACCACATCACACACTTGCTCACTATCTCCCTCACCTCCCTGCTCACATGTGTATGCTATGGGATTGCGCTCTGATTCGGGATCCACACACACAGCAATTTGTGTGAAGTAACACCTATGCAGCGGCACAGACAGCCGCCTGTATGCATGTGAGAGGGAGAGAGAGGACGGAAAGAGAGGGTCGGAGGCCGAGGGAGGCTGAGGAAGGCTGACACGTGCTCGCTTGTTGTCACGCTTGTTGTCGGGTTACGCAAAAACAAACGATATGAAATGCATGCCCCCCTTCGCCAAAGGTTGTATTTTATATATATATATATTTTTTTTTTTGCTGCTTTGGTTTGTCTGTTCGTTTGTCTGCCTGTCTGTCTCTCTATTCGCAAAATAGGTCAAAAGTTGGGAACAGATTAGGATGAAATTTCAGGAACGGTTGGTTGGTAAAATGGCGCAAGGAACAGATGATTAAATTTTGGTAGTGAGAAGGATTTATGATACCACTGGAATTCAACGTCAGGATATCCAGGATTTTTTCTTAGACTTTGTTTCGTATATTTGAAAGGATTCGTATCAATTCTATAGGAAGCTTGCCATCGGCAATAGCAATTACGCAAAATTAGATGCGTTCAAAGCATTGCCGCAGAGAGAAAATTACCTCCATCTTTCGTTAAAAAAAAATCAAAAACAAAAACGAACGATGGAGTAAGCAAATGCAAATTGTTTAATCTTTTTTTTTTTGGTAGATTCAGCGGGTTAGTTTTTCTCTAAAAAGCCATGCGTTCCATTTGAACCTTTAGTAAGTTAGATTTTACTCGAGCGCCGAAGTTGAATTTATCCCAAGGATCTCGTCGCAATACCGAGTTTCCAATGTGTATTCATTTTCGCGTAGCTTTCGGTGCTGCAAAATTTTGCTAGGGCCTAAGTTTACTACTAAACTAATTTCTGTCGTTTCTCGCACCTCGTTTGGTACGATTTCTTCCCTTTTATATCACTTTATCCGTTCCCTTTATACTTTGAAGTAATTAAACGTAATTCCGTGTCTCGCACTGTTATTTTTGTAACGGCGATTTCTCCGCTTCGCTGCAATACTTTTTCGAATCGAAGCGACGGAGCTCGGAGTTTGATCCCAGCAGCCGCTTCGATGTGCTGTTTGTTGTATTTTCTAAATAAAAATGTTTGTGTTGTTGGGAGGTGTTGATACTTTGTATTTGTTATTTATTTTCCTAGGTATTTATCTCGAGGGATTAGGGCCTATGCGTGTTTCTTAATGTTGATAGGAAAAGGCTAAAATGATCTTGAGTGATGTCTGATGGTGATGATGATAACTATGCTGGTGACTGGTGTAAAAAGACGGATTCCTGTGAATGCTGAGCGTACGTGACGTTTGTTTATTTCCCTTTCCCTCTTACTCTTCTTTCCCCCTTACTCTCCTTTCCCCTCTCAAGAATGATAAAAAAAGAAATTACATACACCTCACAACAAAAAGAACCACGTGCTATAGCAACCTTCGTAAAGTTCAATCTAAATGTTCAATATCAGCAAAGAATAAGGGGAAAGCACGAATGACAATAAATAAAAGCGAAGAGATCGTGTATGCAGTCTCTTCGGCTAGAAGAAACTTGACACCCCACCCCTCTCCCTTGTGGAAATTTCCACAAAAGCAGGTGCCACACCCAGGTGCGTGCCAGACGAAAGAATGCGCGCACTGGAATAAACAGCGTGTAAATATCCTGGAAATATCGATCGAAGAACCAGCTCATTAGTTGAATTAAAGGAATCATTGCAAAGATATCATGATTCTATTTCTATAGCCTTTCTTTTGGCGCATAGTAGGAAACATCGAACAGTCGATTATAGTGTACTTGATCGAATATCTAATGTTCCCTGAACAATAAAAAAAGGATTGATTATTCAGTCAATTAAAAATGCAATCACAGAAATACATGAATTAAAGGTCTCGTATGACCAGACAAATTCACTACGAGTACAATTGTAGGTCCAGTGAGATGCAGTCATCACCTGGTTTAATACAACGTGTAATGACAATTAATTCCAGTTCACGCTCATCAAAACTGCTTATTACTTTTCAAAGTTTTGGCTATCAACATTCGTTCGTGGGTGTATTTTGTTTGTTTGTTTGTTTGTTTGTTTGTTTTGTGTGTTTTTCTCTCGTGAAAGGCGTAATGATTTCTTCGTATCGAACGTAAACTGCATGTTTACCGTAAACAAGCCATTCAGCTCAGCTCAGCTATGGCGCATTCGATCCATCGAACTTGCAGTAACCTCTTACAGGCAGGATCGAGCACATGGCGCATTCCTTTAAAGTGAAAACTAAGTTTCGGTAAGTGCTGGAGAACCCGTCTAGCACCATTTCATTTTGAACGTGAAGCCACGTGTTTGCATCGGCGCTTCCACACACAGCGCGGCATTTTGCGATCATCGTTATAGCAGAATTTCCGATTCCAGTCAGGGGAAAAGGAATTGGAATACTTCTGAAAATACTGATATTTAAAATCCAATAAAATAAAAAAGCCTGAAAACAACGCATGATTATGTTTAAATAGTAAACAACAATTGGAAACACAGAACAGAGTTTTGCATCCGCTCACACAGAAGCTCTCTTGAGAAGATGAAAGCATTCCCCGTCCCCTGCTAGATAGTGGAAGCTTCCATAATCAGCCCAGCAAGTTTTTGGAGGTACATACAGTTGTACTTGCACTTGTACACATTCATTGCGAGAAAGCAATCAATCAACGCTGAACATTGCGTAGTTTGGCATCTTTATCGTGCTGGTGACCAGCTCGATCCTTCGGCATGTGTCATAACGTTATGTTTAGAGCCTGTAGGCCTCATAAGTTGACAAGTTTAATTCAAAATAGCAAAAAAGAAAAAAAAAAGGAGATTGAAAAAATATGAATTCTGGTGGGAAAATACGAATTTTGCAGCTGCTGAGTACTAATTTTTGCTTCCAAAGGTTGGCAGCTCTGTACTTTGGAAATCTAATTTCTCTCTGGAAAGGCTTATTGTGGATAGAATTATCTAGATCTGAGTTTTTGTTAAATGTCATTCAAGTTAACTAAACGTCTGTTTACCAGTAGGCTGCAAAAGTGCAGTTCTCACTTTTCTACACTCATCTCATCTACTTTGTGAGTACACAGTTATCTTGGCATTTCAATGTGAAACCAGGGAGGTGGCTCCTCCCTGGTGAAACTGAAAGTAAATAATATTAAAGACAGTCAGTGTGCTGTACTGTAGTACAAGTTCAAGATGTCCTTGTCATTTATCATAGCATCCCCATTGAGGAGTATATCTATTCAAGATATATTCAAAAGGTCTTATGAGTAAGGAGTAGGACGATATATTAACATTTCAAGAACAATTTAAAATCTTATGTCATAATCAAACAATTAAACATAATTTTTCAAATATTAATGATTTTTATCCTGGCATTGCAGAGTGATCATGGTGATCAAAGTGTTCAAAATAAGGCTAAGATAGCACCAGAGAGCATCTAGAACCCCAGAGCTTCCAGGGCCCTTAAGCGGGCCCTGGACCCCGGCCGCAAGGGACTTCGCGCTTCGCGCTCGTGATGTGCGCTTCGCGCACATACTTTCATGCGCAATATCACTTTTTTCCCCCTGCAACATGCTAAAATTTCAAGTTGTGGACCACCCTGCTAATGTGGTACTCTCGCGATTCGAGACAATATAAAATGAAATAACGTGGTGTAAAATCAAGTAATTGATGAGGGCTTAGTAATGCAATAAGTTAGGCGAACAATAGACGATGAATGCCACAATTCACATGTAACGTAACGTATAGGGCCTATAACACATACACAAGCGAGTTGGTACAAACAAAGCATGATGCGAACACGGTCGCTGTGTGTACACACATATTTTGTACACATGTGTCGAAGGAGTGTGTGCGATGAACCGATTGAAAAGCGCGGGGAGAAATTCTAGACGTCCGAACACCACGAATTTCGCTACCCGGTGTGTTTCTACTGAGAATCGTCCTTCGCGTCACCATGCATCGACCACCTCAATAGATGGACGACGGAGCACCTCGCATCAGCCGGCATCGGCCACTACCAGATCTGTTTCTACTAAGGAAAAATTCGAGGTGTCACCACGCATCGGCCGGTATCACCACACATCGGCTGGCATCACCTCGAATTATCGTCGCTCAATAGAAACACGCTCATATTTAGGCTATTGTACAATGTAAACTGGCAGTAAAAGCAGCATTTGAAATGCATTCTGATGCTGTTTGCATTTGGGTTTACCCAGCCATACTGATGATTTTCAGCAATTTTCATGTACTTCTAGTGATAGAAATCAGTACCATCATGGGGCAATGTTTGGGTAATGATATAACTTAAACTACAGGGCTAAAGTACAGTGTACACCATTGATATGACAGATACTTTGTACCTCAAGTTTTAGAGAAACCAGCATAATTTCATATTGCATGGTCAATCATATAATTTATTTCATTCTCAGCAATGACCTGAAAAAGTGATGATTCATTGTCAGTTTGACCAAGGATTTGTGCCACTGCCCTGGTTGGACATAATGTATGAATTATAGAGAAGTGCCAGTCATATAATGGGATGCTTTTTTGGGGGGGGGGAGCAGGGGGATTGCATTGCTTGGATACTTACTACACCAAGCCTCACAAGACATTTGTGTATACATTTTAAATGGTACCTTGCACCTTACCCTGTATTTTGAGGAGGAATGTTTAGTTACCCTGTGTTCATGTACAAGATGACCATCTTTGAGGAAGAGTGTGAACATGTGGTGATAAATGACGTCAGTATGTGAATTTGTCTTTATACCCCAGAAAGAAACAAATATTAATGTTGGTATGATCTTGATGAACATTTTTAAGAGAAAGGTGTCATTCTGGTATAACATTTTAGATATGCTGGCAGAAAGAAAACTCAACATGCCGGCAAACATACCAGTACAAATTTGTCAGTAACCTGGCATCTGTGGTTGCTAGGTATACACAACAAATATTGAGCTAGGGAGACAATTTAGTTACACCTGACTATTACATGTAAGTGGCCCTCAATATAGATTCAGATTCAGATTTTATTTTTTATTGTGCACTATAGGAAATCCCTTCTGTTGGAATTTATACAAATAATATGCATACATGGATACATGTTTCATACCAGGTACATCATACACATACATGAAATACAGTTCTCAATATGCAATTATGCAATCGTATACTCATAGAAGAGTAAACAAATATGTAATTACCAGTTTATTATATAATTTAGTGCATAATATGTGGGATTTTCAACATATTTCTGTTTAGCGAGTCAGAGATTTTTTTGTCATTGTTTACAGTAGCTGCATAGAGCTTTGCTCAGGGTCCTACATAGACAGGTAGCCCTGATATCAATTAACTGTAGTGATATTGATAACAGGAAAAATCCTGTATACAATGTATTTATCATTATATCAAAAAGTAAATTCTCTCTTGAATTAGTTGCTACTGCAGACATGTATAAAAGTTTCTTGTGTGATATCGTAAGATAGGACACTTTTTTGGTTTTATTTCTTACAGCTTTCTAAACCATCTTCAATCTGTTCAAAAGTTTTTAAACATACATGTAAATATATATACATGTTCATATTACCACTTGTATGGTAGCCATAGACTGTTTAGTACTAACTGACTAATCATGAGCATTGTTCTGTGAAATATTCTGATCATCTATTTATCAAATCCATTATGAAGCTTATATTTTTTTTTCTCATGGGGATGGGGCAGAATCAGTCTGATCATGGAGGATGACTGCTAGTAACAATTACTGTTAGCTGTTTTAAAGGTCTTCTGGTTTGTAAGTGTGCCTGAAAGCTGCTTCACACATTATTTTGTCAGTATTGAGCTTCTGACAGTAGTACTTTATTTCATACAGATTGATTAACTGTTAATCATTTCTTGTTTGATTCTCTAGAATGGCGTACTGTGCATGTATGCCGTGGAAAAAGAAAACCCACAGAGAAATACTGAAATGCAGGGCTGTACAAAAAGAGTTCAGTGACATGCATTGAGAGTTTGGTGACATACATTGTACACCTGAAATTCTAATGGATGAAATTTTCGCTGCTGAGAAGGGAGAAGAGGAGAAAGTGTCTTAAATGTCTGTTAATTTGTGGAATATGCTCAAGGGGCCTGGCTATCGAGTGTTGCCGATGGGGATCAATCTCTCCCATACCCAATGGAGTGGAATAAACTGATTCTGCTATTGATCTGTGCCACAACCAATCTTATTGGAATACTTGCGTCTCCGGTGACACCAAGGGTTAATACCCAGGCTTCCAGTGGCCTAGATCTTGGCAGACTGTTAGTTTTGAAATCATTATTTCCTGTTGTGTGCAATGCCGAATAGTGGGAAGTACTACATGTAGTTTGCTCATAAAAATGTTTGAATAACTAGACGTGTGTGTGAGTTGTTCCTCATAATGTGTATGATATGTGTATGCACATTTATGAATGTTTGTCAAGACATGAATATTCAGGACCATCATTGTCAGCGAGGTTGTTTCCTTATTAGGTGAATGAGATTTGTCCCAAGCTGAACTTGATGTGAATGCTGTGGAGGTATTGACCCAGTCCTTCCTGCCTGTCTGTCTGTCTGTCTGTTTCTTGAAGCCAGCTAGGTAGATGCCATGTCATCTAAATGGTAGTAATAGACTGCCTTGATGATGGCCCCCCCACCAGCTCGGATCTGGCTGAAGAGGTCCCACCCACTGGTCCTGGTAGCTTGGGAATTCCTGGAAGTTAATGTGGTCCTACTGTGACTGTGGCCTCTTCCTCCATTCCCTACTCTTCTCTTTGTTAGTCTTACTCTTTACTAACTCTTTAGAGTACCGGTACTTTGTTTTTTGTCGGTAGGCAAGAAGAGGGTCAAAGGTTCGTGTGACCACTGTCCTAGCACTGTGCTTCTATACACTTACTAATATGGTAAACATTATCTGTGTACACACATTGCAAAATGTTAGTTTTGGCATCAGTTCTTGTGACCTGCCCGAGGGAAAATTTTAGGTGATATGCAGAGTGAAAGCTATTTTATGAGAATGGTCTAACTGAGCTGACCTTTGTACCAGGATGCACATTATGCATCCTCTATAGGGACGTGGTTCCTCAGAAACAGTCACTTTACGAAAAATGCTTCTATGATATGAATCCATGGATATATAAGAAATTATCATTTTTGTTGTTTGTGTTGAGCGCACTCAAATTTTTTGGAATGATAAATTTGTATGAAGAATTTGTATGTCTCCACCATGAAGTGTCACCAGAGGCATTATGTTTTGGGGTTGTCTGTTTATCTGTCCTCTCTATCTGCATGTCTGTAATCAATTTTGTGGACAGTGTAACTTATGAACTGTTTACGGTATCCAAATGAAACATGGCACATGTGTGTACGAGTGCATGAAGCTGTGTGTATTGTTATTAACTTTTAGGTGCACATGCTCAAGGTCAATGGTCAAGGTCAAATTCTTAAATTTGATTGTTTCTACCAATCTAAAATGCCCAATGGTATTTTCATGAAACTTTGTGTGTACATATTACCAGATAAAGATTCTCTAGGGAGTTTTGCGCCATGTAGTCAAAGTTCAAAGAGTAAAGGTCAATTGAAAATGCTAAAACTTTATTTTTTTTCTCCATATCTCAGAAATTGCTCAAGCAATTTTCAGGAAACTTAGTACATATGCATGTAATGCCAGACAATGATTCTCTTAGGTATTTGGGGATCATGGTGTCAAAGGTCAAGGGTCAAAGGTCCCGTTAAAATGCTGAATTCTGCTATTTATGCAGAAATTACACTATTTTTCTCCAGACTGAGGAAATTACTCAATACATGCACTTGATTAAATTAGGCATACATGCATTAATGCACAATGATTCTGCAGGGAAAGAGTTTGGCCATGGGGTCAGGTAAATGTGTTAAGACTTCACAATATTTTCCATATTTTCAAAATAGCTTAAAGTAATGTGAAAATTGGATATTACCAGGTAGTGATTATTTGAAGAAAGCTGTGAGCCATGAGGTCAAAGGTCAAGGATCAAAGGTCAAGTGAAAATGCCCAAATAAAAAAGGATACCTAAATAAGGATACCATGTTTTCCTGCCACTTTGACCGGTATTATACGAGGAGCCATCATCATCGCCATCAACTTTCTTTTTAGGGAAGATTATGAATAAAGCATGATCTTCTATTATGTACTCAATATTTATGGGAAAAAAAGTGTTTTGCTGGTACTAATTTTGCGATTGAAGTTTTGCTACCAGTCATTATTACATTAATTTGAAATTTACTAGTTTTGCCTCAAGCCATAACTGTCCACGTTTTACATAATCCACCATGGCAGATGAAAAAGAGAACAGCTGGAATCCTTCTAATTTTTCTGCAAACACCATGCATCCCTTGGAGGTTTATTTACGTGAAGTGGCTTGATGATAAATGAGAATTGTGTCTTCTCTTGCAGACGTGAAAAGGATTCCACCCTCCCCTCACCTCAGATATGCTGGAATCTACTTCTGGAGATGACCAAGAACCACCACCGACAACACACAACCTTAAGCCATGTCTATTCCCATAGCATGGCAAACAGATACGGCATTTTACGAGATGAGCTGGACAGTGTGTATAGGAAGGTAAGTTGTAGCAATGACATCCGCATTGTGTCTGACATTATGATGTTGCCAGGTGATATTATACCGTACACTCAAAGTTGGTTCGATAAACCTTGTACAAGTTAGTCTTTTATGAAAGTATCAAAATTTGACTTCACATACAATTATATAAAAGGAAAGGCAAAAATCGCTCGTGCACAAGTCCAAAAGTGCTCAAGCTATTATCATGCATGACATATATTTAGCATTGATTATTTGTCATAAAAATTTGCAACTTGATTGGTATTATGCATAAAATCAATAACATTCTTAAATTTTGTTTCCCTTTAATACAAAGATGTATTGTCTCTGTGGTGGGGAATCTTCACCTCTGCTTCTTATAGAGAGATACAATTTATCAGTTGAGTTCAGACATAGGACTATAAGCTTGAGGCTATGATAGACTTGAAGCTATCTTGACCACAAGAGCCAAAACTTAAGGCCTCTTGCTGTTTGAACGGAGATGGTATACAAGATGAACCATGATAGCCATGAGCGAGAACTCTTTTGGCAAAAAAACCAAAAAAAAAAACCAAAAAAAAAAACTTAAGGTCTAGCTCTGTAACAGCAAGATTTTGCACAACCACCCACTGCTCTTGTTGCCAGCTGCTGTGTGAACAGACTTGTGACTATTATAGCCATAAGTCTTTCTCATTATATAGCCATGTTTACACGCAGTCCATAGCAGCAAGGGAGCAACATTAACCACAAGTGAGCGATAGAGCAAAATACTAGAATTGGTGTGTGAACCCAATCGTATCAAGGCTATCTTAGCGTCGAGGCTATGGACTTGCATGTAAATATGGCTAGTTATTCTTATTCTGCCTCTGTGTTTGTTGAAGACATACATTGTATTTAGCCACTTGTAGAATAGCGTAAACCCAGAGTCCCAATTCTTGAAATATATACCAAATATTTTCATTGATACCAATACATATGACCCGAGCATGACCACTATAAAGCAACATATATTTGCGACATTAAATTTTCTGTGAATTGCCACTAGTATTCAGTGCATCTTGATGTAGATAAGAACTTTCGGGTGCATTTTGATTGTGCAAATCCTGGCTCTCGTACAATTCGTGAAATTAAAATGCACACAAACACTTCTAGTTTTAGAGTATGTAGTTTTGTGAAATATATGGATGACAAATGTATGTCAGTATGCTTTCATCTTGCATCTCCTGGTCTTGGCGGTAGATCTCTGTCGATGCTCTGTGGTTCATGCTCACTGATTTCAACCCACCCCTGGAAAATCTCCTTGCACCTCACTGATTTAGTGCTCCCGAGACCGATCCCATTTGAGCCCATGATTTACTGGTCACATAATATCCAAACCCCTCAGATTATAGCAACTGTCTCCAGATACAGCTAGGTGCGATATCTCACAGGAGAGTGTGATAATGTGACTGAAACATTGCAGGTAAAGGGTGACTGTGGAGTAAGATTCCATGTGTCTTGACACTGCACCTCGAGTTTACATTTTGTAGGTGCGGTCATGGATTTATAATTCACAAAGTGTACACTTCTTTTTATTGATTATATTTTTAGACACTACCGTTGCAGCCACAATAAGCCCTTATTGATTGCGATTGGAGGGTTTAAGGAAGTTCTTCATTTTATTAAATGCAAAATAGCTGCAAAATACCTTCCATATGAAAATTTGTATTAAGTTTATGAGCAAACTTATGCCAGTCATTATATACTATCATATAGATTAGTAGTATAAATCTAGACTTACTTCCAAGATTAAGTTTTTGAGGCCATGTGGTTCTATGGAGAATGTACTGGAATTATCAATTTAAAAAAAAAAAATGTTGTGTTAAAAGATTGAAATCATGTCTAGTTTCCTTCAATTCACTTTCATGATGTAGACTTTGAATAGATTCACAGTTTGTTTCATTTTATTCTTTAATGAATCAGTGTATATCAGTTACAATTACCCTTTTGTCCAAGCCAGAGAATGGCGTGAAACAAAAATTAGTGCAAGAGAAACCAGTGTGTACTGCATTTGTGTGCAAATTGTGTACTCTAAAGGTTTCCATATAGAGCAAGCCAGATTTAAACCATGATTACCAAGTTTTTATGTAAGAGATGTGCAATTTATGCAAAGAAAAAAAAATAAACCAAAAAATAGATAAAATAAAAAAGTACCAATGAGAATTGGGGATATGGGAGTAGCTAGATTTTTTTCAGCCGTCCAAACTTTGGTCTGAAATCCTTTCCACACATGTACAAAACATGCAGTTTGATGTTACAAATTTCCATACAACAGTATAAGCTGGACAAAGAATGGAAGTTTTCCTATGTTTCCTCTTGGTGTTGTGGCCTTCAAGTGATGAATACACACAGACATGACAGATTTCTGCAAGCCCTTGATGCACTATGCTATGTCTTTAATCTAGGGATCTGAACTTGAGATTGGCATTCTTATCAGTTGTTAAGAACCCAAAGTGTTTCAAAACTGAAACACACCACTTGGGTTTAATAAGATGATATAGGATGGGCAGACTTGTATACTGATGAAATATGAATATATGATTGTTATCTCAACTTGAAAATTACGGTCTAGAGACGGATCCTTTTCAAAGCGAATGCTAATCATTATGAGAGAGAGTGATAGTGCAGCAGGAGGATGTGTCAGAGAAAGTGCTCTAGACTCGTACGAAGGCTGATAGTGATATGTTACAGCCCAATTAAAGGACAAGTTCACCTTCATAAACATAAGGATTGAGAGAATGCAACAATAATAGTAGAACACATCAGTGAAAGTTTGAGGAAAATTGGACAATCGATGCAAAAGTTATGAATTTTTAGAATTTTTGCGTTGGAACCGCTGGATGAGGAGACTACTACAGCTTGTGAGTCATATGCGTACAACAGTATAAAGAAAATGTAAAAGAAAATTCAACATATTTTCACTTTTTTCGCATAATAAAAGAGCACTTGACTTGCCTCTTTCTAAAGGCGGGGGGAACAATATTACCCATAACATTTGTCGGTAACGAGTCAGGGGAATGTGTACTTTTTTCAAAAGATGGAATTTTGTGAAATTCTCTTTATATTTTCCTTGTATTGTTGTACGCATGTGACATCTAAGTTATACATACACTGCAGTAGTCTTCTCATCCAGCGGTTACTGCACAAAAACTTCAAAAATTCATAACTTTTGAACGGATTGTCTGATTTTCCTCAAACTTTCACTGATGTGTTCTACTAATATTTCTACATTCTCTCAATCCTTATGTTTATGAAGGTGAACTTGTCCTTTAACCTTCTTCCCCCCCCCCCCCCCCATGTACAGTATGCATGAAGGCTTTCATTCAGTCATATATCACAAATACAAATTACCTCAAAGATAATAATGTTTTCAAATCAACTTGTAGCATCAAAGGAGGAGCTAGAACAATGTATATCAGTCTAGAACTATTTTTATGATAACAGTTGAATGCCAGCTGGTCAGGGAACTTATGCTATGGGGACCTTTACTGTAGGAATTCCTGTTTTGTTATGTAATTGAAACCACTTTTGTTTGTCCTTAGAAGTTTACATGAAGGAGTCTTAGTTTGGGGGACATGTAATGACTACAAGTACATGTAGCATGCATCACAAAAACATCCATGAAGGAAGTGTTTCATATGAGAAAAAGCCAAATTATTGGCAGTTTAATAGTTTCATGGTAAATATTACTTGAGTACTTTATTGTCTGTTCAATCATTACTAAACTGAATGATTGTAATGCAGATTTGTTCTTGTACTCCTGTACTGGTTTTGTATTAATTACTGATGCTTACATTTCGCTGTGTTTGTGCAATGTCAATCTTTCAGTAGGGTTCTTCATCCTGTCAAGACCTGAGCAATACATCATACATTCTATTGTATGAATGCACTGCCTGTTGTTCAAGCATCAACTGACGAATGCAGTGATCATATATTGTATAGAGGACTGCCAAGGCTCGGGGTAGAACACGTGCAACTGAAATATTGCATCTACTTCCTGATTGAAATCCCCTCTGCCCATAGCAGGTTCACATGCTTTGTGCACTGCAGACCTTGTGTATCATAGACTATATTAGCTGGTACCATGTTAGTATAGCTGTAAATCCACACTAGAATATTAGCCATTTATCATTCATGTTGTGATAAGAAGGTGAAGATTTACTGCAGACAGTATGTGAAGGCCATGAACTATAAAATCTTTATAAAAGGTACTAGTAGTAATGTCAAATACAGAATTACTCTGTATAGCATGAATGCTGCACAAGAAAAGTGAGATAAAATTTTTGAGCAAATGAGACAAAATAGATATGTACCAAATATGCATGTTACATGTACAATCTGTAGTTGCTGTTACTCTGTCATATAGCATCCCACTCATCTGTGTTGTTTATTTGTTTGTTTGGTTTTCTTTTTTCATACATGACAAGTAAGGTACACTCCACCCCTCTCTTCTTCTTTCATGGAAAATGACTGCACTGATGCTACTTACTATTTTCATGAATCTCCCTGCTTTGGCTTGTGACGACTTCTGTTTAGATAATTGTTCACTCACAGCTATGGGCTATTTTTAACTTATTTGTATAACACTCGGTTTACAAGTACAGGCAGCTACGTGCAGTAATGTGTAAGGATAGTCTCAAAGTGCAATTAGGGTGCAAGGTAATTTACACATAAATACTGGTATGTCTCCCCCCCCCCCCCCCCCCCCCCCCCCCAAAGCAACAGAAAAGGTATTGCAAAACTTTGCTTTCCTGTCATGGTAATATTAAGTATTAAAGGTCCAGTTTACCTTTGGGAGCAGTGATTTACAAAAATATTCAAGATATTACATTTGATGCATATGTGTAGGTATGTTGTATCACAAAACATCCTACATCCTACATTCGCAATAAAGCCTTAAAAGGAGATAATCAGTATTTTTCTGAATAAACCATAACTGTAGACGGTTTATTCTGAAAGCATTCTTATTATAACTATTGTTCAGTTTTTGTGTATTTAACAATACTTCACATCGATTATACGGATTCTAATTTTTATAGTGGATTTTTCTATCCCTAACTCACATTCTAGAACTATTTTAAAACATTAATGGTGGGTTTTTGTTTTATCTGCAAATGGTAAATTATGCCTTTGAGACAAATGGCATCATTTGATCAGTTGTTCAAGAAATGTTTTTTACCCTCAAAATTCACATGACGATAAGTTCTGGCAATTTAGAATTGTCCATTCATTAACAGACAAAACTGAATTCTGCCAGTTCCCCCCCCCCCCCCCTTACTTGTGTAGTAAACAACTGTACATGATCTTCAGGATTTCTTGTTTTATTTCAGATTTTTTTTTTTCATTTTCTATTTTGCATGGTTGTAAATATGAGAATGTGCATACATGATCGCTTATTTCGACACAGTTTTGCCAGTTTCTGTTATGATTGTCTATATCAACTGTACCAGAGGCTTTGAGGTTTTATTTACTGTGTTTGAAGAGATTATTATATGAGTAGGAACCTCACCTGCAAGTCAAAATGTTGTTCGTGCTGGAAAAAAAATAACTGCCTTCGTAGGATAAGGTAAAGCATAGCATCCTGATGATCGTAATTGATGTTCTTTGGAGGCCAAGCTCTGTTTATTATGAGTGACCACCTGTAGAATGAGTCATAGTACACTCATGTTTTCATGTGACTGTCTTTAAAGAAGACATCAGTTTATCATAAGTGCAGGTATGATATTGACATGATAAACATGATGAAGAGCAAATCGTGTAAGATCTTGTGCTGACATTGGTAGTTCTCTTATCTGCAATGTAGTTACACTCATAATTACTGATATCAAGATCCATATAGTTTGATCCAGGGTTAGATTGGCTGCATCAAAGTTTTGTTTTTGTGTTTGTGTACCGGTATGTGTAAGTGTGTGTGTGTGTGATATTTTATGTACAAAGGTCGGTGATGCACATGATTTGCAATACGTATTAAAAATTGCTAAATCAACTTTTAAAAGCGAACATTATGTAGTTACTATCCTTGACACAAATTATGTAAAATGTCTAAATATTACATGAAAGTGCACAAAATATAAGACTCAAAAGTAGGGCTAATTTATCATACCTGATTCTCAGAATTATTGCTGGTTAGACAAAACATCTGGAATTGTATCCAAATTCCTTCAGGATATGAAATTGACGAGATTTTCTGTAGAGTTAGTAGAGGAGAAACAAGCCTGCAGTCCTTTATATACATGCAGAGGTCCTTTTAACTTTGAATTATGCTGAAAACTTTTTGACCAATGTTGTATACAATGTACTTGGGCCCTAATATCATTTACAATAACACTAATATTGAAATGTTAGAAACTGCATAGGTTTACAAATGCAGGCTATGATGCAGGTACATCCATAAAAGTTAAGCGAAATACCCTTGACAATACTGTACAGTATGCTTATTTCACAGTGTCTTTATTTTCTAGAATTTTATAACTCAACCAATATTTGTGAATGAAGATTTCGCAGAAATACTGGTATTGCCTCCCATAATTATTTTATGCATTTTATGCCATATATACAATTGTACACAGTGAGAAATTGATCTTTTAAGTGCAAAGTGATGATAGTTTGTGCTCATTCTAACAGTGTGATTGTCCATCATGAATTCAACCACTTGGGAAGTGGTCTTACAACTGTACAAGTTCCAATTCTTGAAATGTGTCACATTTATAATAACTTGCTTTATTGATTAAATATTGCTTATTTACCATTATATCTCTCATGCTGTGGTATACAATATATTTACACCTGTAGGCATTTTATAATCAGTCCATTCTCTAAAAGATATGAGAATACTGCATCATACAAGGTACAACCATTGTGCATGTAGAAGTCTTCCTTGTCAGTTCCTGTTGTTTAGAACTACCAAATGTCTTTACAGCCCAGAAGTGTGCTAGTATAAGATCTCATCGCATTTGTGTTAACTTTAATAGTTTTAATCCTTTTACAACAAAAAGAGGGTTTGTTTGTGATGTAAAGGTCTCATTTGTGCCATAAATGCATTTTTTTTTGCTTTGTTTTATTTTGATTTGATTTGATTTGTTTTGTTTTGTCATGGCATACTAAGTATTTGTGAATATGTAGGCCCTATTGGCTCATGTCTGCAAAAGTACAGTTGTATGTACCATGTATGTAGATATTTTGTGCACTGCCACTAAACGTAGAGCATGATGCTACTTCCATGACTCAGTTAAATGTATGAAGGCTGCAAAAAATTCTTTTAACCCTGTTTTCATAAAATCTGACACCTATGGCTATAAACTGTTGTCAGTGATATGAGAAAGCAAGTCATGAGAAGTATCAGTGTTTATCATTTTGGTCCATTCTTGTAGTATATTTTAAAAAGCAAGTACAGTTGCAGCATGTCGGGGCAACAAAAGGCTATCCTACCAGATGCAGTAATCTTCATCTTCAAAACTATTTTGGCAAAAGAATTGGCATTGCATATTTGCAGCAGTACTCTTACTGCATTCTTAGTGAATCTCTGAGAGCCAGAAGGACATTAACTCTGTACCAAGTCTGTGGAGTTACTGCCACAAATTTGTGAATATGACACTACATGTAGGTGGCTGTACTCTAATGTACAATTAACTGAGCGATACATATTCATGGTAGAAGCCTCATGACAGTATTATGACAACATACTGTAGTCAGTAGATACTTCCTAGTAGACTTCTTTTTATGGGAATGATGGATTTGTGCAGCAAAACTAGATCCGAATTAGTTTGAGGTGTGGTAGACTGGGAACAAAGATCAAAAGCCTGAACCCATGAAGTTTGTTCTCACAGAGCTTTGCGAGGGATGTCATTGTTACAATGAGGACTATTACTGCACATGATACAAACCAAGGTGGATAGATCTATTAACCGTAAAGGTACAGTGTACATTCACCTGAGAAATAAAGGAGTATTAAATACAGTGGTAATCCGTTGTTTCCATTCTCACTGGCAAAATACCATGGTAATAGGTATTGCGATATTTCAGTTGTTACCATTCTCATTCACACACACACACACACACACACACACACACACACACACACACACACACATGGTATTTCTGGCCAGAAAGTACTCTTCTCTGTGGTAAACAATGCACAATATGCATATCTCCTATGAGGGACAAAACAGGAAGTTTGTTAGATCACGTGAGAAATAAGTGTATTTTGTGACAATAACGTTGAAAGCTTGCATGTGAATTTGGTGTGAAGTTTGAATTACCACCCTAAATACCATGGTATTTTTGCTGTGTATTTTGCGGCATTATTTGTTTTCACATTACAAAATACTGTAATATTTTGCTGTAAATGCGAATCAACCAAATATGTTTGCATGTAGGCAACAACTCATGTTTGACATTTTGATTTCTTCAGTTGGAGCTCACAATTTATTTTGCATCATATTACGTGTTGTATTTGTATGTTCACTCATTATTGTGTATCTTCATTCATTGATTTAATTCATTTATTTCCACAATTCATGAAGTATAGACTGTAAAGAAATTACAGACTAATGTAACATATTGGACAAAATATGAATGTGGTGAGGGTCAAGAGAAGCTTTGACATTAAAACTTACCAATTGTAAACTTTTGTATCACTAATTATATCGATTAAAAATAAATCTTATTCAAGAGGTTACAAAGATTTCAGAGTATGAGAAAAAAAATTATAGTGATATAGTTAGAATGGGCAGTGTGTAACACAGTACATGTACAGGTATAGATGGAGAGAAGTGCTGGAAATCAGGTTATCTGTGTGACAAGGAAATGTGGTATGATTTGAACAGTTCTTCACCGTTTATATATGTGGTTGAAAGCAAATATGTTGCACACAAAAAAAAAAAAAAATGAATAAGACTTTCATCTTTCTCCAGTCTGCATACACCTTGTGCTAGTCATAGGATGATGTACAAATCAACATCAGTCCATTTCCCTAGAGAGCACAGTATCATGATTGCCTTCACAGAGAGCAAGTCATAGGGCAGTCATTCATCCTCCTTTACTGCATATCATTATCAGCCTTCACTCTCCATCATGTTGTCTGTCTGTGTGCAAGGGGAACATGATATCTTTGCTACAACTCAGGGATATCTTCAGTATCTGCCTAGTTATAGGTTGAACATTGCTCAAATTGTTCTGTTCTTGACTCTGCAAGATTTGATGTGTTTGTGTACTGCATCGGATGAGAAATTAAAAATAATGGAGATATCCAGAGATAATAGCCACTGTGCACATGTGCAAGTGGAACAAAGGCAACAAATTCCTGAAATTGATGGCATATGAGGCAAATGTAGGTCCTAATAGTAGTTATAGCAGGTAGAATTGTAAAGTCATCAATGAATGCTGTGTTGCATGGATAACTTTTTAACCATAGCAGTGTCAATCTGACTGATGTGGTGGTAGTATCACTCATCAAAGATGCCTCATTCTGTTTTGGATATAACCACAAGTTGTTACAAGTAAAGCAGCATTGCAGTTTAATGAGTAATGTGGCTATGACAGCCATACAACACTAACAGCAGCAACATTCGTTCAGCATTGTGGATTGTTGTTTTCACTGGCATTCAAGTGACTGTACATCATACAAATATTTGTAGTTCTTCTGGTAGATTACATTGAACTCTATAGAAACTTCATCCCTCTGACTAAACTCATACATATGACAGTTTCATCTTCCGAATGTTATTCCTTTGATTCAGAATGAGCTGTACATTTGTAATTAACCCCATACAGCAGTCTAGACAAATATTTGCACTTCAAACAATTGGAAGTGCACTGCAAGTGTGTGGGAAAAGATTAAAAAAACACAATTACATAATTAAGTAAGTACATTGTAGTGCATTAAATGATGAATAATAAAGAGAGAGAGAGAGAGAGAGGGAAAAAACCCTTAACATAATTTAAAGGCAATTAAGGTACTGAATTCTAAATGGAGTGGTATATAGATGCTGTGATGCTACATTGTAGCTTTATTAGATAATTAGGCAGCCCCAACTACAGTTTATTAACCTTTGTGTAGTGGCTTCATAAATAAGGTTCAGACAAGATACTTACAAGCACTTATTCTGTTATTGCAGACACCACTTCATTTATTATGATAGAATACTTCACAAAGTATTCTCTTCCGTAGCAAAATGATCATCTCCTCCAACCGCATTGTAGTTTTGCTTCCACTCAAGTTATTTCCTCTTGTCAGAATTGTAATGGCTTGTCATATAACATACTGTATCCGAGGCTCATGTTATTGACTACATGTAGGAACACCATGACTGTATCTTCAAGAGAGTGTGCATCCTATCTGATTGTGCAGTATCTCTGGCAAGGAAGGCACTGGTACAATACAATGTATTGCTTCTTTCCATCTATAGTTGTATATTTGACATCAAACAGAAACATAGGCCCAAAGTCAAAAAGTAGTTTTAGTTTAGCCCACATATTATGCAAATTTTATTTGTGTTAATGTTCATAGTAGATGACATATGCCAAGAGACATCCAATAATTAACGTGCGCTGACACGTGTGTATGAAGAGTCTACCTATTTCATACTTTTTTAATCTATGGACTTAATTTAGACCATGGATTTGATTCAAACTTCCTTTTTGAATTCAGGCAATAACATTGTTTGTGCCCAGAGTTTATATGAAAAAAAAGAAAAGAAAAGAGATAAATTTGGAATAGAAAGTAGGACATGTACACATGATGCCAGCTGGAAAGCTATTGGTGTGTTTATGTCCATTATAAGATGGCCAATATGTACAGTGTATATATACATGAAATCAAATTTGTGCAACATGTTTCTAATCATATTTAGAGTTACCAGCCATTTAGATTCTGAAATGAGTCTGCGATCTTAAACTCCAAACAGCATTCCATTTAAAACAACTGTGTCTCAAACTCCTTATATAGTCAGCACTAATTAAAAACAGCTATGTTTCAAACTCCATATAGGCCTATGTAGCCTATCAATCTAACATACAGCTCTATGTGTCGAGACACTCTGGATTAAAAGTGTATTCAATAATAATAATAATTCACAATATCTATATAGCGCATTATCACATGAAAATGTCTCTAATTGATACACATTAATATTCATATTTGACTAGCTTGCTCTCGTTTAGTTAAGTAAAAACAGGATATTTTGATTTTGCTCCTCCCCCCTTTAAAAAAAATGGTTCAAATTTTGTAGATGACAAATTATGCATTCTAGTAGAATCGAGCAAAACTTGATTGGAAAATACCTCTGGACTGTGACTGGCCAAATGTATTTTTAGAAACACAATAGACAAAAAGAGATTGTAGTTTTGCTTTCTGATTCACAAAAGTAACACAAATAGCTTGAAACTTGTATGTAAATGAATGTAAAAAGAAGTTCTTGGAGGATTGTGGAAGGGTTCATTGTTTCCCCTCTACCTTAAAGGGATGGTATAGCATTGGTTGAAATGAGGATTCAGCTTTTAATGTTTAGCGAGATATTTAGAAACCTCCCTATGAAATGTTAAAGAGCATACAATTCTAAGGGGAATTTAAGGTTTATTTGATGAAAATTGGTTTTGAAATGACTGAGATATCCCAAAACAAGGTAAAACAAAGCAATCCTAATAAAAGTCGTGGCCTGTCACAGTTTATTAGGGTTGCCTCGTTGGGGGTCTAGGGCAATTACACCCTGGGCAATTACCCCAGATCCTTCCCCTGGCCCTAATCCTAATCCTAATCCTAATCCTGAACCTAATCCTAACCCTAACCCAAACTCCTAACCCTAAACCTAACCCTAATCTTTATTCTAACTTTACCACTAACCAGTATTTAGCCGGGGGGGGGGGGGGGGGGGGATTGCCCTCTGGGGGTAATTGCCCGGATACGCTCATTGGATATGTCTGCCATTTCAAGACCAAGTTTCATCAAATAAACTTTGAATTTCTCTAAGAATTACATGTTCTTTCATATTTCATAAGGGGTTTTGCTTTATCTCACAAACACACACACACACACACACACACGCACACACACACACACACACACACACACACACAAAGTTGGAAAGTTGCAGTCCCATCTGAACCAAAACTGAACTACCCCTTTAGCTCTTCAAGGACCAGGGTAACATCAGATCTGCTGGGAGTCTCTCTAATGCCTCTGTCTCCCAACACAGCCTTCTGTATAACTGTAGTCCTGCCCACCTTTTCACTGGTGCTAGTTGTTGTTGAAAAAAGTGAATACAAGTCACACTGAAATATCATTCATTGGTCTTCTTCCATACAGGTGACCAAAAAGCATTAAGGAAATGATATACTGTAATACGAGGAATGTTCGCATGCATTTTAATTCTGCAAATTTCGCGAGAGCCAGGATACGCAAAATTAAAATGCATGTGAAAGTTCTTGTCTACACTATACACATTGAATGTTAGAGGCAACTCACAAAAATTTCATGCTGCGAAAAAGGCCGTCGGCTCCAATTCGTGAAAATTTCATGCCATGAAAATATTGTGTTTTACAGTACCCTGTCTCCTACTTGCCTGAATTGGCTTTCAAGAAATGCTACTGTACTTTTAAGAGCGAAGTGTCCTTTGAAATCATTTGCCTTGCAGTGAGTTTTAATTACCCAAGGCAAAGGGGAGAGTGTATAATGTTGTAGTCTTCAGTTGCTGGCTCTTTGTAAAGTGATACTGCTACATTTGTAGTTTTGTGTGAAATGTGCCTGTGTACCAGTATGTGGAATGAAGGCTGATGTGTTTGTTAGTAGCTTCAAGAGCAATGAATTTCTACTGGTTCCTGTTAAATGTTTTTGATTGACAAGAGTAGATATAAAGGTTTTGGGCTGACCTCTGGGATCATGTCAACATGAAGACATTATAAACCTTGAGTATGAAGACAGTTGTGCCATGAAAAAAAAAATGCTGACAAAAGCATCAACTTTCAAGTAAAAAGAAAAAACAACACAACAATAAATGCTAGTCCTTAATAAATGTGTTTTAGCTTGTTAAACTTTTTGTGTCACAACTTGTAAATCTATTTTGCAATTTCACACAATTCGTACTTCATAGAATTTTTCATTTTCACTCAAGACAAATTGTGGACTTTTAATCTTGAAATAGATATTTGTTACCTGATACTGTACAAGTACTGTATAATATATTACCGGATACATTCCACTACGCATTATATTTGACACAATGAATTCTATGTATTATACATAGCAATTATCTCACGACAGTTTCTGTACAGTTAATGATCATATAGGCCTATTGCTTGACTTCAAAATTGTCTATATACTTTTCCTTCCTCCTGGTTATCTTTCAGTATTAAAAACAACGTTAAAATCTTAGTAACAGGAAAGAATGTGCTTATATTTGAGAAAGTGCAAATCAGCCACTGGTTCCCATGGGAAATGATCTTTGCACGCTACAGTAACATGAGCATAAACATCTGTAGGGTTTTGTCTCTAGGGCAAGTCCAAGATAACGCGCACGTTACGTATGGGACATTCAGAGACTTTTATGACCTGAAAAATAGTGTTAATGGCCTTTGATCATATTGAACTTCATCATGGTGATTGATATCTAGGAGAAGTATAATCATGTAAAAAATTGAGAAAAATTACCTTGACAATTATATTCTAGAAGAGAAAATATGTGCCGTTACGTATGGGACCAGAAAAATTTTGTTTTTTTGAACATTTTTTTCAACCTCAAAACTCTCTGAAAGTATATCATTCTACAACTTGTAACTCACTGTGATGAAAGTCACAACACTCAAGATTATCACAGGTAAGTTTCATGTCATTAGGCAAAAAGCTCTAATTACAGGTTCTAATTAAAGACAGACATGACGCGTTACGTATGGGACAGTTACGTATGGGACAGTTTGTCCCCCATTCATTTAGTGTGTGAAGAACCATGTTTATGGGTATTTTGCATAATTATTGAAGTAAAATCAGTTGAAACTACTCAAATACTGATCCAGATTGTCAAGGAAACAATATTCCCTAAATATTCACCATCATAATCATATTCAATCATATTTTTATATATTTATGACCAACCTGGGTATGCATGCCCTTTGTCCCCCATTCGTTTAGTGTGTGGAGAACCATGTTTATGGGTATTTTGCAAAATAATTTTGCAAAATACCCATAAACAAATTTTTGCATAATTATTGAGGTGGAATCAGTTGAAATTACTCAAATACTGATCCAGATTGACAAGGGAACAATATTCCCCAGATATTTACCATCATAATCACATTTAATCATATTCTATATTTTTATGACCAACCTTTAGTATGTATGCCCTATTTTTATCAGGATAGTTACAACTGAAAAATTGAATAGTTTAAAGTGTTTACTTCCTATGATGAAGGGCAGTTTGCCATTCAGTTTCAATAAAAATCAACTTGACACAAGAAATATCAAGTTTAATAAATAAGCAATACCTGCTGCATGGAACCCCAGTGATCGAGTAGATTATGATGTCTGTCTAGCAGTCAGGTCATTGATTCGAGTCACACCTCAGTATGTATACCCATGAATTTTGTTGTGGCTACTATTGAAAACTGAATAAGGACAATTTGTGTATCACTTGCAATAAATAAAAAAATCATTTTACTTTATTTTTTTTTACGACCATTTCAAATTCGAACTCCATACATAAACTTTGAATTCCTCTAGTCTTACGATTGTATGCTCTTAAGTAATTCATATAATTGGTTTCCAATCATCTCATTAAATGTTGAAAACTGAATCCTCATTTCTACAAAAAACTATACCATCCCTTTAATGCTGATTTTTCATTGTGTATTTTGCCATTTTCCCCTCCCCCTTTCTGAAAATTGTTCAGTCAAGTTCATGTATTGTTTAAAGTGTCTATAACTCAAAAAGTAGCTACAATGTTGGGATGCTTTCTTCAGGATGATTGACCATATGTGTACTGAGAGACCTTCCCAGCTAGCTACATGCATTCACATGCAATATGTATGAGGATGTCCCATACGTAACGCATTTGTCCCATACGCAACATTATTTCAATGCCTAATAAAAAATGTTTCTTTTACTTTTTTTTTCTTTTTTCTCTGGTATTTAATTTCTCTAAACAATAAATTAGAACTTTCCAAAAGGGCATTAAAATAACCTTAGCAATTTTAGAAAAAACCTAAAAAAATGACCTCATTTTGTTACGTATGGGACATCTCATGATAGGACACGAGCTAATTTGCATAATCATTTGCATAATCCCTAAATTTTCATACCAAGTTAAACTATGTGATGAACTTCTTATGTCCACATATAAATCAAATATCATTTGCTTTCCTTTGAATTAATATGAATTTTTATAAATGTCCCATACGTAACGCTGTGTTTCACATTTATGCAAATGAAGCCCTTGAAATTTGCATAAATTTACATAATATCATTTTTTCCTCCATGGAAATCAAAACTTCAACTCATAAGCTTCAAAATGATACCAAACATGTCAATATTGATCGAAGATGAAATTTTGCCTTCTGAGGGGACCTTATCTTGGACTTGCCCTCTAAAGCTAAATATATGAATGCAATGATTCAAAGGACTTGCGACATCACAGGCACGGTACAACATGATGGAAATACTGCATATTTTGCAAAGGGATGAATGATATTCATAAGAACATGTAATGAATATAGGTCAGGAAACAGGGCTTTCATCCACCCCCCCCCCCAAAAAAAAAAAAAAAAAAAAAAAACAACAACAACAACAACAAAAAACAACAACAACAACAACCAAAAAGCAAAACAAAACAAAACAAAGCAAACAAAACAAAACAAAACAAAACAAAACAAACAACCCAGCTTTGCAACATATCAACCCATGATAGTAGAATAGCAGTACATAAAGCAGTGGTACTACATGTAGTCTCAGCTGCATTATGCACAGTTGTAGGTTCATCCATGGAAGAACAGGAAAGGCAATGCTTGCTACTGGCACACCTGAGGCACAGAATACAGACGCCTCCCTTCACCTCAGCCAAGGCCTACAGGCAGTAAACCAGAACCACCCCATAGCTAATGAAGGGCATGCAAGGACTATGATGCCTACTTCCATGGAATTTGAATACCTCAGATCACTGGTAGAAGCCTTGTTACACTTGATATGTAGGGCTTAAAGAGTAAATAGATCAGGGCCCCGTTGCTAGAAACTTTGCGTTTAAACGCAACTTGCAACTGATTGTCACTGGCCAATCAAAATCATTGTTGCATGCATGTCTTCTTAATAGGGCAGACCCTGAGCCAATCAGAATGGTTGTTTCAAAATTAGCAATTATTTGCAATTGATTGCAACTTTCTTGCAATGGGGCCCAGGCTTGGTAAGACAAAGAAAACTGAATCGTGAAATGTCATATGCAAATGTAAACCATGTATCCATATGTACCTGGGGTAATGGATAGTCTTACTATCAGTATCATAATCAGATTCAGTTTCCACAGACCTTGTAAAGTGTTGGTATAGTAGCTTTTCTGTAAAGTAACAATATAAAGTCAGTGTACAGATTGGATAACTGGGTAATACCCAAACAATAGCGCATTCTTAACACAAAAACTAGTACACCCCAAAATACAACAAGAGCAACATAGGCCTAATGTAATTTGAATTCATTTGCAAAATATGGTACATTTACAATGTAACCTTGCAATCTGTATTGTTTGAAACCACTCCTTTCATGCTTCAAATAAATCTTACTAATTTTTTTTTTCACATGAATAGTACAAACAGAATCTTGTGCTATTGTCAGAGTGCCAAAAAAAAAAGAGTAATTCAACCAGAACAAATTTTGCATATCTGATGTTGATTATGAATTAACAAGTGTGTGCAATCAAATTAATCTGGGCTTTACTGAGTACACACACCGTGCATGCACAAATAATCTTTAAGAAATTGCTAATACTGGTATATGAATTGAGAGTAGAAGGGAAAGAATCCTGAAGGTATGCATCGTTATAAAATGTGTGTGTCCTAGGTAGCGCTATACTGTAAAATGAGGAATGTTTGTGAGCATTTTTAATTGTGCGATTCCTCGAGAGCCAAGTTTCACAAAATCAAAATGTATGTGAAAGTTCTTGTTTACACTATATGCATTGAATGTCAGAGGCAACTCCCAAAAATTGCATGCCGCGAAAAAGGCCGTTGGCTCCACTTCGCGAAAATTTCCTGCCGTGAAAATATCGTGTTTTACAGTAGATCCCCATTACTGTCAGGAACATCTACTATCATAATACTCGAAGTTGTTGTTGTTGTTGCGGCCTTATGTATTTCCTGTTTTATTCCGGCGTTGCTGGTTTTTCTATCTCCTGAGCCGTCGGCTCCGGGCAGCTGCGACCGGTGCCGTCGGCCGCAGAAGAGTATCCTGCATCGAATGGCGCGGGTTCCATCCCCGCTCCGCCTCCGTGTCGACGTCGAGGACGAAAAAGAAAAATTAATTAGATAGATGCATAATGCATTTTTGTGCGTGACGAAAGAGCCGAGCGTTTTAATATCCACCGATCCTGCGCTGGACTCCTGCTTTCTCGACCGTTCATCTTTTAGCTTGCAGAGACAGTGGGATACTAAAGATGATGGATGCGGCGAAATCTCTGACATCTTCCGGCGGACGCGCACGCACACACACAATGTACCTCACAGAACTCTACACACTCTGAGTGTGTGTATATTTCTGTGATGTACCTTTGCCTCCGCCTGTTACGGGTGTGTAATGTATTGACGATGGTTACACGAAGCACTATATCTGCGTGCGCGTGATATGGACTACAAGGGCATTTACGTACAGTTCACCATTGGCGTCCCCAAATGAAAACAACGAACGTTGTTATTTAATTGTATTTTGCACAACTGCAGAATACTATGCAGCTCAGGTACGTTATTTAGTTTGCTCGCCGTTTGCTCTCAAGTCCGATGTCATTGTACGCAGACTGTTTAGGACGGCTAAATATATTTGCCGATCGTACCCTTCCATATCAGATTACACGCGCAGCTGTGTCCATTCGTTTACTGCAGAGCTGCTGTAATCATACATATTCATAAGATGAGCGGACGTAGGGGAAAACCTCATTTTGCCGACCGCCTATTTTTAAAATTACAAGTGGAAATAGAATGTGTGGTTCTATGGTCTATCAAACCAAGTTTTGGTGCAAAAAAAAAAGAAAAAAAAGAGGGAGCAAATGAAGATGAATAAATTATTCTTCTTTCTTCCATAACATGGGGGAAAAATATTAAAGAAAAAAAAACAAACGAGGTCATGAGACCCTACTCCCACAGGAGCATATTAAACCTGATGACTATGATCTCCCCCTCCCCAAATGATAACAATGATAATAATAATAATAATAATAATAATAACAATAATAATAATAACAATAATAGGAGCAATAATTGTAGGCCTAATATTAATTATGATAATGTACAGTCTGAAGCAGATGATGGTTCTATGATATATCAAGCCAAGTTTTGGTTATTAAAAATAAAAAGGAGGGAGCAAATGAAGACGAAAATATTTCTTTTTTCTCTCATAACGTGGGGAAAAGAAATATGAAAAAAAACAAACAAACCGAGGCCTGGAGACCAGCCGTGGATTCCCATGGGTGCCTTTGTGGATGCAAGAGCAGGGGGTAATCAAAGTCATAGTGTTAATATCTTCCCGTTTTGACGGGAACAATCTGTGGGCAGAACTTTCGGGGAATCTCATTTGCGTTTTTGGTAATTTTCCCTGAATGTTTTTGTTTTTTTGCCCTGCGGAGGTGGAAATGTGTGTGTGCGTGAGGGGGGGGGGGGAGGGGTGAGGGGCAACAAGACAACTGTTGGACTTCAACGGGTGCAAATAACCCCTCGAAACTCAAGTTCTATAATAACAGCAAGTAGTGGCGGGAATGATCCCTACCAATGGACCGGATCGCTGGGCACATACTACAAAAATGTATTATTAAATTTCTGGGAAGGGTGGTCATTTAGAAGACAGCACAATTAACGAAAGAATGAGAAGACTTATCTTTTTATTTCTTCAATAAAAATGTGCAAAATCGTAAAATTATGAGAAAAAAAATAAAACCCCTCAGACCTGTGGATTTCCACGGGTGCTGCTAGTACAGTGTAGATTCCCTAAAAACATACAAGTAAATGTTATGATTTTATGGAGCAAGCAATTGAATTTCAGGTAAGAATCTACTCCATTGGATACCAGGACTACAGTATACATAGTGAGCAAAATCCAAGTTTAGAATTGCATGCAGTGGTATGTTTTGGGACCTTTGTACTCTCAGTTTTAGGAAATAAACTTTGAAACCATGATACTACTGTATATATGTACTATTCTTGTGTGCATCCTGTAGGAACCACCCCGATCCAGGATACTATCCTTTTTACTACAAGTTGGGTGCTGGGCATCTCTTTGTGTGGTGCATGACCTGGCTAAACCTGAACCATTATGCCATATTCATTTTGTCATTGTGTGGTACAACAACAAACTGGTGCCTATTATCCATTAGCATCAGACCATGAAAAGGGTGGGATGGTTGGTCTTGACAGTTAAGTGGTTTTGATGTCTGAAAGTCTTTGTTCAAGGAATGCAGCGTGAGTGACTATTTCCTCAATAGATGTCTGCTTCGACACCATAATGTTCTGTCCTATATACATCTGTATTAGTGTATGCTCACTAGGGTGATGATTTGCCAAGTGAAATACTCTGTTAGGCATTTTAGGGGAAGTAATGCAACTTGTATGTACTCAATCCTGTATCACATCAGAGATGATATGAAAATGGAGTGTCAATGAGGCAAATGTTTTTCTTCCAGCATAAGGCTATCCTTCATGCACTGTTTCAAACTAAATTCTAGACCTCTCACAGTCAGTAAATACAGTTACACTTCTTTTGTGATGTTTCTTGGAATATGGAGTGATCATCGGTTGGTCTTGATGCAAATTACAAAATAGCAACAAAATGTTGCAAACTGATGCCACAGTAGCCCTTGAAATGCAGAACCTTGGACTGTCGGCAGCCTCTTTTGATGCATGTAGTGGTGTAATCGATTGTTAGCAATTATTAAATTGCTTCAATCATTATATTGCTTCAGTTGCTTCAATCAGTATATTGCTTTATCATGCAACATGTTACTGTAAAGGTGAAATTTTCACTTGAGTCATTTTTTGCCCTCTGCAGGAGAAGATGAATTTCAAATAGCTTTACGTATAACAAGCAAAGATATTGATGTGCATTTATTTTTGCGCTAGTTTCTAGCCACGCAAAATGTGCAAAATTTCCACACTGCAAAGTTTCAACATTTACGGTATATGAACTGAGTAATCTAGTTTGATATTGCAACACTGCCAGATTCACAGTGATGTCGGCTGAATGTTGATTGCTCAACAGAAGGGGCTTGGTCCAGGCATGGGCAGTGCTGTGTGTGATGAGAACATGCTAATGACTCACAAGATACATCTCTGGTATTCATGGCTTATCATCAGCAAAGCCATACACTGATATATGTACACTAATTTACACTAGTATTTTTTTTCTATCATTATTGTGTTTCTTCTACCCTAAAAAGAGCTTTGTTGCTTGCATCATGTTGAGCTTCAATTCACTTCTCACTGTCAGACTTTAATTCCAGAGATCACTTTCACTGTTCAGTGGAAATTTTGGAAACATTCACATTTTATAACTGTCTTATTTTGTATTCTATTTTGATGAAATTCCTTCTTTTCTTCTTGCATATGGATAGCTAATGAATTTGGACTGTAAGTGGCACTTTACTTGAATACAAAATATTGAAATATATGAAATGTTTCCCTAAAGACTATAGTTCATGTATATATAATATAACAGTTCTGATAAGTGCAAGTCAGCTTGCTAAGTGAATGTTAGAGCCAAGCTGATTTCCATTCATTAATGAGAAATAGGCAGTGGGTGAGGTATTATGGTTTGAGTTTCCCTGCAGCAACTCTGTGCCTCTGATTGACAGTCCATTCATAATTTCAATGTAGTTTGCTTCAACATGTCATGGTGGCTTAAAGAAAACTAGATGCATTTGTTGTGTTAGCTAATACATGGACTGAGGAAGATTGCATTATAGGATGAGAGGAGATGGCTCGACATAAATGTGAATTGTGTTTGCATGTAGTCAATTTCAGATTTCATCTGCAGTGCATCTAGGTTTTTGTATGAGTGGTTAATGCAGGGAATGGTGTAGGCTCAGGCAAGTATAACTGTGATTGAATTGAAGAAGAGGAGTGCTAGTCTCTGTCTGAATATTTTGGAGATGGAGCTGAATTAAAAAAAACTATGCAATTTTGTCAACTTATGTGTTGAGAAGGAGAACCTCCATATTCTGTGAATGTCCTTAAAGATACTGAGACTATGTTAAAGTTGAATGGAGCTTTACAATGAAATGGGAGGAGGGAGTGTTTTGCAAATACATAGTATTGCTTTGATAATTTTTTTTTCATTGTTAGTTTCCTGAAGCGCGGGGGGGGGGGGACAAGAAACATAGGCCTATACTAGTAACATACTGCAAGCATCAAATGAAAGGTGTGGTCACTGTACTTTGAATCGACTGGTAATGTACTGTATAGGCCCCTACATGGTTTATTTTCATGGATTTTGCTAGCAGAATTTTCAAAATCCAAATTCAAGAAAAGGTTGCCATGTATACCATGTCTCAGGTGAGAAATTGTAATTTTTCCTTTGAAAAGGGATATTTCTTTCCTACGTGTATCCCATCCATCTACAGTGTATTGTGTTTCTTGGGTGTGAATTGAACCACTCACGAATACTAGGCTCCTGTCCAAAATTGTTAGATAAATGCTTTACAAAATATGTGGCATTTGCAACAATATACCATAGATATGGGATAAATTTACCAACACAATGTAGTATTAAAATTTTCATTGCAATCATAAGCGCTCAAAGAACTGAAGGAACAAGAAAGAAATCATGATTTTCATTTCTTGTTGGCAGATATGAAATGGAATGTGAGCTCAAAAGACAAAAACAAAACACACATAGAAAATTTAGCTTCATCAGCCTTGGAGTGGGGTCATCAATGCTGATTAACTCATCATAAAATATGAGATTTGTTTTCAAATGCAAGATGATATCTTAGAATTATACAGCCTACAGTACCTTGATTAGGTTTGTATTACAGTTGTGGTGGAATAAAGGAGAAAGATCCATGGGTTTTTTCCTTCCTTTTTTTTTCTCCAGAAGAACAGCTGGGTCCAATTTGTGTGTATTAGAACTTGGCACTCCAAGTATGTATCAAAGGGAAAGTAAATTGCAATGGTGAGAAGGTACAATGCACTGTGGGGAATGTTGATGGGCACAAGGCCACATTGGGGGGGGGGGGGGGGGGGGGGGAATCTGTAATATGATATACAGATGGAAGTCTTTGGAGTATGCTGGTCATGTTCAGAGAATGTTTGTAGAAGGTTTGGGGGGGGGGGGGGTTCCATAACGGTAGGCCATACAGAGGAAGGAAGGATAATGTTCCCTGGTGGTAATATCCTGATGGGGGTGATGTTTGCCATCATTTTAGTGTGATGGTGGTTTCATACATACTGCACTGAGGCAGTGTGATATGGTGCCAATTGAGTCCTTCTAGGAAGTATTGGATAGATGAACTCTTCCTTTTAATCTCTCACCAATCTGTGTATGCTAGCTCTCTGTCTGGTTAGGTAGAGAGAATGAGCTGTTGAGACATGGCAGTGATATCATGTAGCAATGATGTCATGGAGGGATTATGCTTGCTATGTTCATCTGAGATTGCTGGATTCTGAGATGCACATTAATCAAACTCTCATCTTCCCCCACTGTACTTTTCCAGTTCAGCCATTTTACCCCACCATCTCAGCATCAGCAATTCTGATTAGATACAAATTTGTAATCTTCATCAGGCATAATCAGGGAGAAGAGTAGGGGGAGGAAGGGCAAGAGGTAGGATTGTACAATTATTGTAAATATTTACCAACTTGAGAGGGAAGTGAAGTCTTCCCCGTCTGGTGAACTCATCAAGGGATGCAGCAACCATCTTCTTGAAGTGTTTGGAGGTGCTATCAGCCCTCTCCTCCTCCTCTCATCACACCAAATGAGCCTAAGGCCCGTGGGAGTATTGTAGGAGTATTGATTTGCCCTACAGATAGACGGACTGGGGGAAGTCCAAAGGCAGAAAAAATTCTGACTGGAGGGGTGTGAATCAGACAGTCATGCTCAGCATGTGTCACACGGTTCTCTTGTGTGGTTCTCTTGTGCGGTTCCCTTGTGCGGTGCAGATTACACACAGCCTAGCCCATGGCATAGTCGTAAAACTTTCATGTACACTTGAACGCGGCAATCAAGATATTTACGACTGGCCACGCTTTAATGGTTTTGAAAGCACCATTAATTTGTGGTCTGTCTTTGTGTAATGCATGGGTCACTAAATATTCATGTTATAAAGGCAATTGACAATGGATGAGTGTGTACCTTTGTGTACGATGGGAGTTGTCAGAATCCATTATTCGTCACCAACTCTCATTTCATTTGTTTCTATGACTGTGGGTGATAATCATCTGCTTTCTTCTCGGGTATTTTTTTATTCTCAAATTTCATCATGTGCCTAATGAAAAGCAGCTGATGTCATACTATTATGTACATTTATATGCCATGTGACCAACAACCTTTGTTTAGGCACAACGTGATATGAAGATGTCTAAGACATTTTGTCTGTTTGTTCAGAGAGAAAGCTCCCCCCCCCCCCCCCCCCTCCCATTTTGGCCTGGATTAGAAAATAGAAGAAATGATGAAAATTCAAGCAAACTCTGCCCCCCAAAAAAGTAAAATTTTAATCTTTCGATATTGGCAAATCACCTTTAAATGTATGCCATATTCTCTTCTGTATGAGAGGATGTATAGGAGCATGATGTCTTTGGCAAACAAGTCTCTCTCTTTGTCTGTCTGGACTTTAAGGCTAGTGACATTTAATGTACAGTGGAAATGAGGAGCACTATGTATGCAATGTTGCAGTCCTATAGACCAAAGGTTATCATTGTTAAATCACCTATTCTTATTTAAATATGCTCATCTCTTGTACCTCCCTCAGTAGCCTCTCTGTGCACTGTGTGAAGGCATTTTGAGGTGATAGCCCTTAAGTGGGTACCTCATTGTCCTGGAGACTAGGTGGCAAGCTTGTAGTGATTGTATCAAGTCTCCACTGGTTGTGGAGATGTCTCCGTGATGTCTCCTGGAGACTAGCGGAGTCTCCGGGGAGAATTGAGCAAGTTCAATTTTGTAGGAGACCTTTTCCACTGTCCAGCTGGTCTTGGAGACATCTCAGTGACATTTCAGCAATGTCTCCACATCAGCATTTCTTGATGAGACAAGGCAACCCTGAGGAGACCCATGGTGACCTACAGATAACATGGGATGTCGTTGAGATGTCCCCATAATGCAAATCAGTTGTCACGTTGTTTGGAGATGCCTCAGATGTTAACCTGGTGTGAGCACAAGCTATATAGGCCTATATATATATATATATATATATATATATATATATATATATATTGTCTTTTTTGAGTTGCACAAGTTGCTACACTTGATCAGTTGTGGCAGTTATAGCAATGTCTCCTCCATTGAGATAGGCTCTTTAAAGTGTCACAATTTCATGGATTTCAAATGTACTGTTTAAGCTGTTATTTTCACGTACAGATATTTTCAAGAATGAGGAGATCACAGGTATTTGTAAGAGATTTTTTGAGAGTTTGCGAATTGACACTGATGATATCGTACGTACACTATACCCTAGCGCGTGGCAACATTTTCACGTGTTGATAAATTCGCGATCACACAGTGATTTAAAAAAAAAAAAAAAACCCGTGAAAATAACGGCCTATGCAATATGTTGAAATATTCAGTGTGTACCCATTTGAGTGTTTTGAGCACCTAGTGGGAATACAAATATGGACCACAATGTCATCTCTTTATGCTCATACACACTGATATGTTCTGTTTGAAAGTTCTGGGATTAAGAGTGCTCACCATGTTTTTCTCTCTGTCTTTTTTTGTTAGCATTAGTTGAGTGGGATGACTAATCCAAGGTTAATATTACGTAACATACCATGCAAGATGAAAACACATAATAACTGTGGTATTAAACCATAAAGGCTTCACCTGCTCATAATCCTTTCCAGCCACGAGGGTAAGATAGGCATTATCTCGATCTTCACAGTGAAACAGGTGTTCTATTCATGTCTGAATGCATTCATTGAAAAGGCATGATCTACATGAAGTCTTCAGTGTTAGAAAGTCTGCGACTCTTGATAGGGCTGCGAGTCAAACTGTCATTGATCTCTGGAGTAATGATTTGTTCTGTCTTGTTTTTATCTTCCTTTACTGCAGAGTCGAGAAATGACGGTGGAAGTGCACAATGAAATCCTTAGAGTACTGAATGAGTTATTTGCGGTAAGTGTCACTGAAAACACTGGGGGTTATAATGGAGTTATAATACAGCTGCACATACATAGATCTTCCAACTACAGACAATACGCTATATTAACAATACCAAGGGTGACTCCATGGAATGGCAGAAAGCTTTAGCCATGTAAATCTCATTAAAGACCAGTGAACATTTATGGAAACTACCAGAAAATGTAGGTAGTTTGACACAGGTTTATTATTCATCTTATTTTAGGTGAACATGACGTGATATGAAAGAACATTTTTACATGTAAATATGAAGCTATAAAAGCAAATGAATAAACCCTATCACAGAAAGTATAGTATTCCAAATCCAAGAAAGTTAAAGTTAAAGTTATGAAACATTAGTGTGTGATCAATGATTAAAAAAAGTATGAGCAAAATGTATATGTAAACATTATTCAAGTTATGGACATTATATCAGGAAGTTATGAAACATTTTGATCAGTAATCATGTTTGTGTATATATGTGTATGTGTGTATTAATTTGTATCAGCCTGTGTGACCATTGAACAATTGTCTCTATGTCAGTTTTTATTGCCTTTATTACACCTGTAGATGTGGTTTGAGAATGTGTTGAATCATTGAAACCATTTAATGAGCTTTCATTGTATCTAATGCTAATGAATTGAGGCCTTCTCCATGAAGTAATAAAGTAACATATGGAGTCACATTCGTACATGTTGCCACTCTCTATAGGCAGATCATTGTGGGAGTCTCAGATTGAAATGAACTCACTGTAGTTTGAAATGACCTTTTATGTGGCAGACATAGGGCAACTTTCAAGTCGTCATGACAATGTTATCACAAATGACACCTTTGTGATAATACAAGAAGATACAATAATTGATTAATGAGAATGAAATTAAAAGTGAGAAGTCCTTTCATTTTTTAAGCTTCAAATGCAGGATATTTTGGATGAAATGTGATGCATGCAGTTCAATAATAAACTCCTTCAGACGACATAGCATGGACATCTTAATAGACCTCTTTGAGCAGCTTCTATTTTGATTGCACTGGCTGCATATACCCTCTTTTTAGTCATAATGTTTGCGTAGGAGGCAAGTAGAAAACATGTGGGAGATGAAGGAAGTTTCCTGCATGAGAAAAAAAAATCTTGATACTTCGCGAAAACAGACCATTCCAGGAAGTCCCCAAAAATAACATTCTAGTGTGTTTTCAGATTGTGTTAAAGGGATAGTACAGTATTGGTGGAGATGAGAATTGAGCTTTTAACTTTTTTGCGAGATACCAAGAAAATACTTATGGTATAGTACAGGGCATACCATTTTAAGAGGAATTCAAAGCTAATTTGATGAAAATCGGGTTTGGAATGACTGAAACAGCCAAAAACAAAGTAAAACAAAGCAATCGTAATAAAGTGTGGGTCCCACACTTTATTAGAATCGCCCTTTTTGGGATATCTCAGCCATTTCCAAACCAATTTTCATCAAATAAACGTTGAATTCCTCATAAAAAGACACGCTCTTTCATATTTCATAAGAAGTTTCTCATTATCTAACCAAAGAATGTTAGAAACCTGAAATTAGGTCTCAACCAAAACTATACGATCCCTTTAACAGACATCTGTGCTCAAAATTACAAACATGGCTTGGTAATTCACACAATGTCATAAAATCTCCAATACAGTGCTTTTTTTTTTGTCAACCAGTGGTATGAATTTATGCCACTTGATTGCAAAAGCAGCTTTGAATGCCATTTATTAGTTCAATTTCAGGGTCAACTATGTTCTGTATAATCATAAAACTGAGTGACACGACAAATAATCATGACTTTTCACTGATGAAAATGTCCCATGTGTCTCCAATTGCCAGGAAACCAAGTCATACCATGCAGCACACGGCAGCTACAAGGCCATGGAAGACAAAATGCAGCAAATTGCAGCCGACTTGGAGAAAGCGAGGAAGAAAGGGAAAAGAGTGAAAGACCATGAAAGGCAACATGAAAAGGTAATTCAAGGGCTGCCAAATGAGAAAGTAGAACAAATGCATTTTTCCCTCTTGATGATACAAAAGGCTTTCTTCTTTTTGAAGTCAGGGAAGATGATGAATGCATGTCTTGTGCTCAGTTGGCTTGATGTAAGAGGAAGAATGAAACATGAATGTTGAGAAGCTCTATACAGCCATTTCAGCAACAAAAGGGAGCTATTAAGTAGTGCTGAGATATGATGGCCTGTCTGATCTCATCCATAAACTTTGGCCTATATGTAGGTGCTCACATGACAACTCAGTCCTGGGGGCAATATGTCATTATACATGTGTAGCATGTCTTAAAAGGCCCACTTGTCTATTTTTACGCTTTCCATTGATACAGACAGTCTTAGTAATAGACACAGACAATCAAAAAAAGGAAGTTAACGAGAAGTTGTAAGGCTGACAAATGATATAAGAAAGTTTCTAATTGGTTAGGAAGTGGAAGATACTGTATACGCTATATATTTCGCGTGGGTTTTATTTTCGCGAATTTCGCGAGTCGGGAGCTATTCGCGAAATTAACAACACGCGAAAATATTACCTTCCAAAATGAATCCCTTGCCTTGATGATACGAACATTTCAGTATTAGTATACCATGTCACGGCTTACCGAACAGACCATTCTGGCTAAGCTTGTTTACGCACGTCCACGTCTCATACTTACGAATACTGTAGAGAGCCCATCCATTACCGCAAGGGGACCACTCGTCAGAAATCTAGCACGATGGACTTAACCACTTCAAAAATATTGAATTCTAACTTACTAGTTTGCAGAGTTTGATAAGTTTTTTTCATGCAGTGTATAACTAGTATCATTCTTATTTGCTAGTAAGTTGAAAATTCACACTTTCTTTAAATTGCCACTTCATATTTTCTCTGGTCCCCCAATCGCGAATTTAACCACTCGCGAAAATGTGTGACAGCGGCAATTCGCGGAAATTTATGTACGCGAAAATTATAGCGTATACAGTATTCAAAATGCTGAAACAAACAAGTTCATACACTTTAGACTGATGCCATTAAAGACCGTGGGATCCTTTTTAAAGTTTCGTTCGAGAACTCATGTCCTCATCATAAATTGCTTTCTCATCATAATAAGCCTTTTCCTAACACTGACATGAGAGTTTTTATTGGTGATATTAAATTGTTTCGCATTGACATGCAGCCATAAATAATTTGAGAAATGTTTAACTGGAGACTCAAATTCTCCCCATGATATATAACATCCGAGCAAAGCATATTTTTTCAGTGATTTATAAATTTGAATAAAGTGTTCATTGGATTATGGCTGCTTATGTTCAAAACTGGATTGCTTTCTGTTTTCAATCTTTGTGCTAATTTTCTCTCTAAGAATAATGATGAGTAACTCCCCCCCCCCCCCCCCCCCCCATCAAAAAAGAAAAGGATCATGAATTTAAATGAAGGGAACGTGTTGTTGTGTGGTGGGATGAATTATTTTGGTGAAAGATTTTCTGGGTTTGACAATCATACTTTGCAACAAAAAAAGACCCTTCATGGAGCCTGTTGTGTTTCCCACTGTTCCTATCATTTTTCCACTGAGAATTGTAGAAATGAGACGGACTACAAAATCCATCATTACATGTTTAATTGGGTAATTCGAGTGATATTACTTGGGCAGAACTTATTTAGCTCTATTTCTTCAGAGCTTCTCATGCTATCATCTCTAAGAGAATGACACAGGACTTTTTGTACAATATGTTCTGTAGGGTTTGAAATTATATGTTATCAGAAATATTAGACTGTTTTAAATGTGCTTTTTGCTCATGGCACACAGAAGAGCAGTAGCCACCTGGTTGCAAAATTGACTTGAATATAATGACACTGATTTTTTTTTTTTTTTTTGCCTCAAGCATTCTGTGTTTAAGTGTTGACTGTCATTGGAGTAGAAACAAAGAGACAGAATGATATACAGATAATACACAGTGAGGGCATTTAGTATGAATTTCTCATGCAAGGTACCTATGGAACAATCTAAGATGCCTGAGGCGATAGCCAAGAATGTTCGGACTATTTCGATGATATCGAGTGTGGATAATTGTACTAATGCCAGAACAAAACGATGTGTATTATTTCCTGTATAGAATGATGAAGCAGATCCTTGTTGTTTGATAAATCCCCCTCATCACGAGTAAATCAAACAATGAAATGTTGCCTGATCGCCATGTGAAAGTGCTAGTGATCAGTCATAAGTAAGACTATGTGTTTGGCAAACTAAATGCCTGGTCACGTGTATGCTCTCAACCAATTATTTGATTAGGATTTGCTTCATAATTTAATCAGAGTTGTTATGCTAGAATATGACATAATGATAGCAGTTATGGGATTTAACGGTTTTATATGTGCATATTGAAAAAATTATATTGGTCTCTGAGAAGTGATGTTAGTCTTAATCACAGACATGAATTAAATCCAAGCTGATTCTTCCACTGAATTGCATGCAACTCTGTACAGCATTTAATTTTGATGAGAGCAGTAAGAAAAACTTCACCTCAAATGATTAGTGTAAAACGAAGAATGTTCGCGTGCATTCTACCTTCCCGTGTTTCGCAAGAGCCAAGATTCACAAAATTAAGATGCACTTGAAAGTTCTTGTCTACACTATACGCATTAAATGTTAGAGGCAACTCGCGAAAATTTCATGCTGCAAAAAAGGCTGTCGGCTCCAATTCGTGAAATTTCATGACGCGAAAATATCATGTTTTACAGTAGTGTGTTGTAATAACAGAGCATTGATGACTTTTTATGGCTTCTGTGTCCAAACCATTGGGAGAATAGCAGGATGTGACATCATAACTTTATCTAATTTGTTGAAATTGATTAAGGCTAACATGGTCATGATGTGTCATTGCACATAAAATTGGCTACTAGCAGCTGTCGTGGGTTACATACTCTGATCACTTAGACAAGTTGTCCCAGTTGTCCCAATTTTCATCTACCTTTATCAAACAAGTCTGTCTTTGAATTGAACTATATTGGTTATACAAAGTAGGACATATCTTGCTGTGAAAGGTTGTTTACCATTACACATGGTATGGTATACCTTTAAAACAGAGAGTGAATGAGCTGTCCGACCACAGTTTGTTACTGGAGCGCTTCATGTAAAATGTCATGGTACATATCTCTTTATACATGTGGTGGTGATTTCCTTTTTTTCCCCCCTCTGTTTTCTTTTGCTGCTTGATTTGATGCTGTAACAATTGTATATGGCGAGGCCAGACAAGCCAAGCATAGCAAACAAAACATGATTTCCAGGAACTGGGAGAGGTAAAGTTAGAAAGCATGCCAAATTTGATCACTGATAGTGACATGTGGTTTTCACATTTTTTTCCTCTCTCTTTTCCTGATGAATCTGATGGTACACTACTCAAAACTCACATTATGCCTTCAAACATTTACCATGGGAAATTCCCAAGGAAATCCAGAAGTATCCATCCTGTTCCAGCTTAGATATCCTGTGTTTAGGAGAGAGAGAGAAAAAAAATATATATATGTTATGCAGGTGGTGTGTATGTACATTGTATAAGGGCATAATCTTTAACAAATTTCTGTTGCTTTGCTTTCTTTTTTTATGATAATTGTCAGTAAATATCACATTGAGCAAGTCTGTAGTACCATCCAATCAGAAAAAAAAGAAAGAAACCATCAACTTCTGATCTTTTAGTCAGAGCAAAGATTTATATAATGATGAATTTAGTGATTAGATATATCTTTTGCAAGTAGCAAGTAGCAAAAAATGATACTTTCCAGTATACCTAGATCCTATGGGAAAATATGTGATTAAAATTCTGCGCCATATATACTCCCATACATTTGTATCTTTGTAAAAGGCAGTTCGTGCTTACAGACACTGTACATGCACCACCCAGACTATGACACACACACAAAAAGAAGTGAGACAACATCACTGCCTTGAAGTTGTTGATTCTATTTTGACATTGATGGCAACATTTCCTCTCTTGTCTTTCACTTTAGGTCCAACAGAAACTAAGCAGTGCGGAGGTCAAGGCCACAAGAGCAAGAAATGACTACCTGCTGGTCACGGCTGCAGCTAATGCCACCATACAGAAGTACTTTGGGAAGAATGGGGCAGAGTTAGTTGATGTGAGTCTGTCTGTATTCAGGAGATACCTCACTGGCCTCCGTCCAGTGTTTTCATCTTATACTCAAAAGATGTAATCTTTGCCTCCCTCAGCTGAGGTACTCCCTTCAAGAATCAGCATCACGAAATTCTTTTCAACCAGTGTTTATGATAACTTACACTTTGTTGATGATGCAGTTGTCATGCATATCCTGTCTGTGAATTCACCTTTTGTCAATTTTAACAAGTCAGTGATGTCTTGTATTTACAGTGTATGCTGTTATTATCATAAGGGTTTAATATTTGCAGATTTTGCAAATTACTGTTGGGCTGCCAATTTGATAGCACACAAAAATATTAGGAAAGGACAGGTAGTAGTACAGAAGTATGAAGGTCTTGGTGTCAAATCGCAAAAGCAACATCTCATGAAAATGTCTGTGATCTCGTTTGTGAAAATATCTGTATGCAAAAATAACAGTTTTTGCAGTAAATAATGGAACAAATCATTCTGATTGTCATCTTAAGTGAAATTTTCATTAACTTTGGTACTTGTGTTTTGAAATATATTTGATTTTCTCCATTCCTTACTTCTAAACTCGGGCAGATCCAGGAATTCCGTAAAGGGGAGGCACCTTTACGAAATTAAAGGGGGGTGCAAGTGCCCCATCGCCATTTTTTTTCTTTTTATTTCTTTTATTTGAACAAAAAAATAAAGAGGGGGTGCGCGCCTGGTGCGCCCCCCTCTGGATCCGCCACTGAAACTCTAACTAAATGTTTTTCCTGAAGCCTTTTTTTTTCTCTCAGGTAGTCACGATCTTTAGTAAGCAGTAATACAAGAGAAAGAATTGATAACATTGTAGGAATATATCTGCACTTTTTCATTAGATGAAAGTCACTGAAGCATCACAAATGGCATTATTTTATTCTGATAATTGGCATGGAGCACAGATGGCATAACACGAGGCCTGTCATTCGTGAAGACTGTACTGACAGTCTCTCGGTGAATGACCTTGTGGAGGGGGATACGTTGTGGCCGCAAACTTGGCCTGCCTTTGTGCGAGTCAGTGTTGGGAACATCTTGGCAGCCCACACATGAGGTTTTGTAGCTGCAATGCATGGTCAGCCATGGGCTCCATGCAGCCTTCACACACAATGACTGCGATCATGCCTAGAACCAAATTGGGAAGCATTCCTTTTTAGTGGGCTTACTGGATAATATTTAGACACATGCTTCAAAACAGGATATTTTCTTGATGTGACTCTGAAATTGGGCCACCTGTTATATTTGTGATACATACCATCTTTTTCACTTGGATCAACCAGGGTAGATAAGGCAAAAACACAGGGACCTTCATTGACTAGACATATTTGTGTAGTACCATGCAAACTAGCAGCTGATATACCTACTACAACTGTCAATCTTTTACACTGGTGACACCTACCCTATCTATGTAACTGCATTGGTGTACAAACAAAATAGCATCAAGAAAAATGAGTGTGCTATATCAGGCATTTTATCATGTCTGCATATTGGAGATTGTACATTCATGTTTTACATCTCAGGAACTGTTTTTTTTTAGCTCACCTGAGCCGAAGGCTCAAGTGAGCTATTGCAATCGCTCTTCGTCCGACGTCCGGCGTGCATCGTGCGTCGTGCGTAAACTTTTACATTTTCATCTTCTTCTTGAGAACCCCTGGACCGATTTTCACCAAACTTGGCAGGTAGCATCCCTAGGGGGATAGGATTTCAATTTGTTCAAGTGGGCACCATACCCCACCTGGGGGGCCCCCAGAGGGGCCCAAACCCCCCAAAATTAAGGAATCTTAAAAAATCTTCTTCTCTAGAACCAGAAGTGATAGAGCTAAGTTTATACTATGAATTAGTACATTGATGACTGTAGTTTCAAGTTTGTTCATGGCGGAATCAGGGGTGCCCCCTTGGGACCCAGGGGAGGGGGGTGGGGAGGGGTCCTAATGGGGCCCAAATTGTACATTTTCATCTTTTTCTTGAAAATGCCATGATGAATTTTCACCAAAGTTGGCAGGTAGCATCCCTAGGGGGAAAGAATCTCATTACCATCAAATGGGCACTATGCCCCACCTGGGGGCCCCAGGGGGCCTAAATTTGGACCGAAATTGTAAATTTTCATCATTTTCTTGAAAACCCTATCACCAATTTTCACCAAACTTGGCAGGTAGCATCCCTAGGGGGATAGAATCTCAATTCCATCAAATGGGCATCATGCCCCACCTGGGGGGCCCCAGGGGTCCCACCCCCCTCCTGTCAGGAATCTTTACAGATTTTCTCTAGAACTGGAAGTGATTGAGCTACATATACTGTAAGTTAACCCTAACTAGACCGGCTATTTAGGTAGCTGATCGAGCCGGGGGGGGGGGGCCTCCCAGGCCCCCCCCCTCCAGATCTCGGCCGTCGACCGTGCGATTGCGACGAAAATTGGCACACACATTGCCTATGATGTAATCTAAAATACCTTGAAGTTAATTTTTCAAAAAATTATCATTTATGCTAAATTATGCTAATTTATGCATAATGATGCATGAAATCAGACTATTTGGTATAAATCACAAAATAAAGCTCAAAACAGGCACAATTTTTGTGTTGGTATTCTTTTTAGTGTCCTTAGCAAATGTAATTAAAAAAAATTGTGATATCAGAAAAAATTCTTAAGTATTTTATTGTTTTTTGCATTTCTTATGTATTTCTCTGTTTTTTCAACTTTATGTTTTTCATTGTTTTTTCGATGAAATTTGTCTGCGACATTGCTTCGAACAAGAAAATATGTTATTCATTGATTTTAATCAATAAAACACCAAAATAATCATGCTTTTATGAAATTTGCCTGTAAGCACAGTTTGCATTGAAATTGTACACGAATTCACGTTTTTGAGCAATATTTGGTCTGACATGCATGTACATATTTATGCGTAACTTCTGAACCGCGCGCCCGGGCGTCGCAAATTTGGTGTCAAAAGATGCGGGAGACTTGAAAGAAAAAAGTCATGAAATGTTGCGGCGATAGCTTTTTGCGATTGCGATACATCGCGCAGAACGTCGAGGGGGGAGGCCCCCCCGCCTAGTTAGGGTTAATACAATGAGTCAGTGTATTGATGACTGTTGTTTCAAGTTTGTTCATGGGAGAATCGGGGTGCCCCCCCACCCCCTTGGAACCCAAGGAAGCGGGATGGGATGGGGGTGTCCAAATGCGGGCCTAAATTTTCATCTTCTTGCTGAAAACAACATAATGGATTTTCACCAAACTCGTCAAGTAGCATTCCCATAGGAATAAGATCTCAAAGTGTTTGAATGGGCACCAGGCTTTCCTTGGGGGCCCCAGGGGTCCAAACCTCCTAAATTAATGAATATTAAATAATATTTTTCTCTAGTTCTTATCAGAAGTGATAGGGCTTTAAGACTTTTTTCCCAAGCTGCATAATCCAACATTCTATAAAGTACAGTGTACTTGGCAGGTATTTTTACCAGTGTGATGGAATATGTAAATGGACACCATGCCCCCATTCTCAAAGCTACCCCCACCACAAGTTTCCAATGTTCTCAGGTAAGAGTCTGCAAGAATGCACGGTAGGTGAACTTGCGATACTCAGGTGAGCGTGTGACCCCCGGGTCTCTTGTTTTATGGTGACATTAAAATTTGTTTCGATGATATACACATATCTTATCATTTTATTGCACTGTTACTGAATTTACTGTTGTTTTGAAGAGAACATGTACAATGTGTACCAGCAGACATGCACCAGGTAGTTGCTGTTCTATAAAGTAGCCTTGTAAAGTGTAAAATATTTGCAACAATAAATGCACACTTTTGATAAAAAGCATCTTGTTAGCTGGATACGATTTAATGCTGCTACTACGAAGTACTAGGGCATGATTTGATCATTACATATTACTTATATCGTCTACCAACTCACTGCTGAACTGGGAGGGAGCTTCAGGAATAAAGTCATGTACTATGATTGAAATCATTTTGCACTTATGATTTCAAAATACTCCAAAACAATTCCTTACCCGGGCAAATCGTGTCAGCCAGACAAGGTTCTTGGTAATCCCTTTTGATATATTGCAAGCAAATTCAAGAAGGTAAAAGATGAATTTTGAGTCCTTCTGAGAAGTATGTTCTAACTGTTAGTAGTTCAAGCAGGCTTCATCCATTGCATCTATAGAAAGTGTGATATTTGTCTTGTTTTATTGAATCAGTGCTTAGACCTTGGCTATGTGCGCAAGACACAGAAGATGCTGTACGCCTTCCAGGCCTCCCAGACCCAACTACTCAGACTCCAGCAGGAAGACCTGCAGCGGCTGGAGCTCAACATCCGCAGCATGAGTGCATCAAAGGACAAGGACAGCTTCCTGGAGACCCATCGCCATGCCTTCACCACGCCTGAGACATTCCAATTCATCCCCCACGGAGGAGACACGGTGAGTTACTGAGGAGCCCCTCCAATGGTCTCTGGGTAGGGATTGTCATGGCATGGCTACTGACAGTGTACACATTTTATTATGCCTGCTGAATGTGTGCTATGCAGCCGAATCAAAGTACCCAAGAGCACTCACTGACATAGGTGCCTTCAATATGAACTTCTTTGCCCTGCTCAAGCTATTAAAGGACAAGTCCACCTTCATATACATAAGGACTGAGAGAATACAGCAATATTAGTTGAACATATCAGTGAAAGTTTGAGGAAAATTGGACAATCCGTTCAAAAGTTACGAATATTTTAAGTATCTGCGCAGTAACTGCTGGAAGAGAAGACTACTACAGTGTATGATGTCACATGCGTACAACTATATAAGGAAAACAAAAAGAGAATTTCACAAAACTTTACTTTTTGAATAAAGTGCACATTTCTTCGACTTGCTACTGACGTATGTTAAGGGTAATATTATTCTCCCTGCCTTCTGAAAGAGAGAAGTCAGATGTTCTTTTGTTATGCGAGAAAAATGGAAATATGTTGAATTTTCTTTATTCTTTCTTTATATCGTTGTACTCATGTGACATCACAAGCTAGTAGCCTTTTCATCCAGCCGTGACTGAGCAGAAACTTCAAAAATTCATAACTTTTTAACAGATTGTCCGATTTTGCTCAAACTCTCACTGATGTGTTCTACTAATATTGCTGCATTCACTCAACCCACATGTCTATGAAGGTGAACTTGTCCTTTAATAACAAATAACAATGAATGGTTTGTTAATGAGTGCACCACTTGTACATAGTATGTAGATGGCTGTGGCTGTCCTGCACTCATTGTGTCCATACGGAAATTGAGAGAAATACAAGAATACATTAAATGCCAAAATGATAGAAAGTCAAAATAACAGTTCTTAGTGTTTCATGGCAGTGGTATTATATAGGATAGAGTCTGTTGAAGCATCATGTTTTATGATTTTATAGTATCAGAATTATGTATGTTTCCCTTCATTCTCCCAGGGCTGATTTGAAAGCAGATCTCTTGATTCATAGATGAAATGTACCCTCTCAATATTACAAGCATTTCATTCACCATAAGTTCAGTGCAAATGGTGCTCCAGTGTAGTCATCATAGTATTTGCTATCTTTTACTGTTAAATGTGATATTTCTTTAGATATCCTTAAAGAGAGGCTTTTGAATGATGTGAATACTAACTCAGATATCTTTCCCTTACCAGTGCTAATTGCCATCTATATCAGTTTTAAAAGTAATTAGGTAGGCATCTCAAAATGACATTCCATTTATTCAAATGCAACTGAGATCATTGTTTACACTTGTATGATTTGCATCTGACGGGACAGCACATCCATCAGCTTATAGCATTATCTGATGTTGTTCAAATACAGTTGAACAAACACATTCTCAGAAGTCTCGTCAGCTTTATGCAGTGTATGAGTGTGTCCAGCATGTGCCGCCGAGTCCTTGCATTGCATCCACTCCCAATGCACTTTGTGCCTTGTGAGATGAGATGTGAATCAGTCTTCCCACATCTTTTCTCATGGTTTTCAGACGACCACGATGGTGGCCGATATCTACCCGCTCTCCGAGGAACTGAAATCAAAGTCTGACAATCTGAGTGGCCGCATCAAGCACCTAGAGACAGACACGAATGAGGTGAGCAACTTTCCTCTCCTGCGTCAATATTTGAAGAGACGAGAAGAGTTGGGGTGAATGGTGTGAGTGAGTGGCGGACAAATAGATTTGTCTGGGATTGGTTGGCCGTGCTGGGCAAATTCTGGAATAGACAAAATTTTATGCATAATTTTTTTTCCCCACTTCGACTGCTGGGTGATGTACCAAGCTTTGAGTGTGATGTGCAAACATTTGGGACTCTTACTGAGCTCAAACTGGGCAGCCGTCACTCTGAAAGGAATTTCAATTTTTGCACAGTCGATCCATGTGGATCGCTACTTCATCATGAATGCATGAGATAAAGAAATGTTTGCTCGAATGACCAAAGATATCTTTGTATCAAGTCAGTGTAATATCAAACAGACCACGGGTAAGGAGTGAAAGTACTTGATGAAATGTCGCAGATTATACAGCTGCTGTGAAGATAATCTCCAACCATATAAATATAAGGGCTTATTGGGCTCAATTATCCTGTTGATCTTTGGTAACATGAAGGCAAGATTAGCTTTAGTAGAGAACTATTTTTTTTATTTTGAGCAGCCTGAGATGACATCATTGTTTTCCCTCTACCCTAGCCTTTTGACAAGGCCTCTTGGCTGAGGCTTGGAATAAAGACTAACTTCAAGGCAACGAGTAAGTGCAAGACCAAGTTGCGCAGCCCCCTTTTATAATCTGACATGAATTTCTTATTTCACAACTTTATTTCTTCTCGATTTTGCTACCCAAAAGGTAGCAACCAACCAGAGACCACATTACTCACAATGACATCAGTGTGTTATAAATATGCATAAGCATGCAAATACTGTAGCTTGCTCATCGGGACTCTCTAGCGCAGCCTAGAAATCAGCTCATACTATAGTATACCACTATGATTAATTCATGAGAACATGAATCTTTTTCTTTGTATGGCACAATGTGCCTGGTTGATGGTTGATACCATTTGCTGGCTATTGCTAGTCACCTGGAGCAAACCGCAAGGGGTTGGCATCATTTGCCCATTTTCTGGTGCAGACTTGCAGGAGGACAAGTTTACCATGTTAGCACCCACTCTTTGTGATGAATGAAGTAGGATCTTTTACGTGAGTGAGTCATGAATCCGTCACACTTGTGAACTCCATCTACTAAATGTCCTACCTGAGGAACAGAGCAATTTACACTCAATGGGAATCGAACCCGAGTTGGTTGATTGTGATACAGGTTTGCTACTGACTGAACCATACCGCCCTATAACATGAACAATTCATACAATCACGTACATAGTGAAGTGGCAGGGAAAACCTAAGTTTCAAAAGGCCTCATGGCTGCGCCACTTGGTCTCGCGTTCACCCCTTGCACGCGATACTCGTTGCGGCGAGTTAGTCTCATTCCTCAGCCACGAGGCCTTGTCAAAAGGCTACCGCTCCCCCTGTTCCTCTCACCCATGGGGAGCAAGGCATCTTGAAAAGCCATCAGTGAGAATGGAACACCTGCAATGTCGGCGTAGATTATTCCATGAGTAGCTCCAGATGGGAGTCATGCTGAACCACATCCCTCCCCATTTATTAATCACGATACCAGAGGGGTGGTGGTGAGGATCACAGACATGAGAATTGCCTTTGTGCCTCTCATCCAGGGCCTGCCAGAGCCACAGCTAGGGCTTTCACACTTTACTGACTACTTGTATAAAACATGTTTCTAAACACAATTCATGCTAGTCTTAATTTGTATTTTTTCTTGTTTAAATCTAAATGCAAACTTCAATTCTGTTCAAGTGCTTAAGTCTTTATAGTTTGCATTGATAGTTTCATAGTCTGACCTCTAGAAGCGATTGGGGAGGTGGAGTCTGCCTGAACATGTACTCACTTCCTCAGTGGTGTGTACATATAATATACAACATATGCAGCATATCGAGAGTTACACATTTGATTTACAGGAATTGGTACTTGTGACGCAGCTATTGCATGCAATGTTCATCTGCAAATAGTTGTCAGCAAGGCAATTATGCAAGTGTATGCATGCCCAGTAACTCTAAATACTTTTGGAAATGCATTTCAAAAGATGATTAAAACAAGTTTGTTTGTTTGTATGTTTGCTTTTTGTATGATAGTGAAAGCCCCCTACATGCACACATCATGGTTTTGAGTCCTAGGTTGAGAAAGGTTCTACTACAACTAATTACAGAGAGGATGATGTATCCTAGACAAAGAAAAAATGTATTCTTACAATGAGATTCATAGGGAGATCCTCTTGTCTTTAGGGCCTATATTGGATTTCAGATGCAATTGAAAATGAAAACTATGCTTGCACATATACAATATACAATGATATTCATCACTCAAATTTTCAGTTTATTTTCATGACATTCAGCAGGACTATGAATTGAAATAAATGTAATATCATAATGAAAATTAGTATTATTTTTTGTATTATTGTCTCCCTCAAAAGCCATATTCCCTGTCAGAAATCTAGCCTTGTGAGAGTGCACTTCTCCATCTGTGTTATTGATCTTGTAGCTTAGTGTGTATAGACTGGCTGTATGTGCGCTCGTGGAAGCATACATGATATGTTTGGTGTGCCGTCTTTGATACCGCTCACACAGCGTAATGTCTTCCCATATATGTGATGAGAGAGATGGCAGGGTAATCAGTGTTCCTAGACCGTAACGAATTGAACCTTGATTTTGTTTTAACGAGCGGCAAGGAGAGGTTGCCCCTGATTAACGGCAGATAATTATGACTCGAGAGAGCTAGAGCGAAACCTGGCGGCCCATTTTGCAGTTAGAGACTGGATTTTTACTTCATCCGAAGTATGGTCTGTACAGTCATCTGTCTGTGGGGTTCTAGGAATCTATTAGGATCTGGTGCCAACCAATATTTGTACACCATAGGATATCCTTGTTGTCATTAAATTGTGTAGTAGATGAAGAGATCCTTGTTTACTGGAAATATAGATAGGAAAATATCTACAAATAGATGTAACATATAGATATGATGTATATTATGCACATTGAGTAATACATAAATGAGTATTGAATAGAAAGGTAAATGGACAAAGTGTTATACATGTATTTATACAATATTGTCGCTTTTCAGAAGGAAGTTGTTGAGGAATAGATGATTTTACTGTTTCAAAAATACTTAGTATCAAATGGATCACTCAAAAGTTATTTTCCATTTTCTGTATTAGCTGTGACATACATTGTACACCCAATATTATGTATTGTAGAAGGTAGTTTAAACAATAGTATGAAAATTTCAGTGTTTGAAGTAAAGATGTTTGTGTCCATTGTGTCATGCAGTATATTATAAACAGAAATAACTTTGTTCAGTATATTTAAGGTCTGTTGGATGTTTGACCTCAAATTATTGAAGTGATCCCAAGTTTAGCATTACAGTGGACTCCCATTATAACGAAGTCCTCGGGACTGGCAATTTTCTTTCATTATATCGAAATTTCGTTATAACAGAACATATAAACAATAAAAAAAAAAATAGAGTGGATAACGTTTCAGCCTGAATTTGTACTTCATGGTAACCGGAATTTCGTTATAATCTTGTTCGTTATAACGGGAGTGCACTGTATCATTAGGCCTGCTTAGTTAAATTGATTGATCATAAGGATTCTAGTATTCTTTCTCCCTCCCTCTGCACATTCTGTCTGACTGTATATACTTGCAAGCATACCTATGTGTGGGTGTGTGTACAGCCCAGATTGTAATAGAGTTTAGCTTCAATCCAAAACAAATACTGGAGTGCTCTTTTAGCTCATGATAAGCAAAATGGGAATAACGGAACAATTTTCCCAACTTACCAGTGTGAGAAATGTACTTTGTCCTTTGTCATTCTGTTTGCCTGTAGTATGGGGGGGGGGGGTGATTGGCTTTGTTTGTTTGTTTTTTTAGTCACAGCAGCATGTCATATTTGCTTTCGTGTCGCAGGTGACTTTTATCAGAGAAACAAAGATAAAGAAATCTGGATACAATTACTGCCAACCTCATGTGTAGGCACAACTAAGATGCGTTCCTGTTAGTTGATATCCTTCAAATGGTTCCATGACATTTGTTTGTGCAACAATTGCTCTCATGAAATATCTGCATGCTAAGCCAAACATAAATCTTACCCACAAACATAATCCTAGCCCTTATCCCAATCCTCACATCAAACTATAACTGAAACTTTATTACAACCCTAACCCTAAGTCCTTGGAGAAAATAACACTGGAAACATTGTTGCAGGAGCAAATGCAGTGTCAGGCCTTCAAATAGACTGCATGAAACAAAGGAGCTGCATGCTTTTGTAATGAAACGTGACCTGAAATTCTCTGATAAAAGACAGTGAACACTATGTACTGTGCCAGGGTTGTGTTTGAAGAGATTCTGCCACCCAGACTTAAAGTGTGGGAGGTGAAAGAAGGCATACTGGCCAACCTAGATAGGATTCTAGCCTCTTACAAACATTTGCCTTCTGTGTGCAGAAATCAAAGTCAAAATACATTGTGTCCCAGATAGTCTCTGTGCGTGGGCAATTAGCAAAATGATGGAGTATATATGCATGCTTGATTTGTGTCTGCATACTCTCACTGTGTGCTGTCATAACCAATTCCTGGCAAATTGATCAAATCCTTTTTATGACCAAGCCTTGTCTCATGACCAAGCCTTGTCTCATAACCACACACAGATGTATCTGCCTAACTTGCCACAGAGACTGTTCATTATCTTGAATATAAAAATGTTGCCGTACATCATCAATCATAATCAGTTGTAATAAGTGAAACCCTTGACTCTGATATACTTCAAAACCCTATTAATGTATTACATCAAATTCTAATATTCTCATTATTGTCAAGCATTTCTTCTCATGATAGAACCTGTTTGCTCTCTATACTTTGGAAAGATTATTGCAATACTGCCTGATGAATCAAAACTAATTAGTGCAGATTTACATTAGTGGAAATTGTTGGTGTGTAGCTTACCATCATGGGAAACTTAATTGTAAAACCAAAAACATCCGTGGCATGAAACTTTTATGAATTGCTGACCATGCAAAAATCACAAGTATATTACATGTACTAGTAAAACGGATTTGTTGAACACGCACTGCTGGTTGATATAAAACACACAACAAAACTGAATGCGCACTACTAAACATGCATAGGAGTAGTTGACTTCAGAATTATTACTCAGCCTGACTTGAGCTGTAACATGCACAAGTGTATACATACAGTACTCGTATGTATGAATTGGATTAATTCCATTACTTGGAAGGTGTAACTGCTTATTCCTCTTGAGTGTACCTTAAACATACTGGAAATAACAAACTGTGCACTTTTATACATCGTGAACCTTGCCTATCGATCTGCAACAGTGAAGAAAAAAAGCACTCTATTGCGTATCTTACTTTTGCAGATCTGTGCTCTTTGTGAAATTTTTGAAAGTTTCATGCACAAGGAAAATTTCTGGTTTTACCATAGTCGTACAGCTTGTACAGTTTAGTGACTTTAATGTGTAAAAATTTTAGATTGAGATCAGTTCAGCGTATCCCCTACCTGACCCACTATTCCGTTGATGTGTAGATCATGAAGACGCTACAAGACATGCAGAAGATGTGGGCAGACGACACTACAAACCTGGCTGATGAGGAGGTGCAGGCACAGTTCCGCATCCTGAAGGCGCACGACTCCAACGCAGAACTGTCGAGGGTGCCCTCCATGAAGCGACCTCGCAGCAACCAGGAGAAGGAGCTCTACTTTCTCGGTGTAAGTCTCACGCGTCAACGCTTCCTGCTGAACAGCACTGGAACTTTCTTTTCTGTTTGAAATTGTGCGGCCTTAATGCCAGTGAATGCAGTTTGTGATATGCATGTTTTTGTTTTCTAGATGCATTATTATGTGTGACGTCAGTGACGCTTGATTGGGAAAGTACAGTAGATTAAAGATCATTGGATGTCAGCTCTTGAATAGACAATTAAGCCTGTATGTCTTTAAAAGTGTGAAGATTCTTGTTAAACTTCCTAACTTCTTACTCTCTTTGATGAAATAGATGATTCTCTTATGCATTTTTGTTTGTTGTTCTTCAGCTGTATTGCAAAATCGTGTCAATGCACTTGAAAAATAAAACCTTCAGGTTTTATTACACTCGATATCATGGGCAGTAGAGTGTGCATGAATGTAATCTACAAACAGATAAACAATCCAGGGAAAACTGAAGAAATTGTCCAAGCAGCATGCAAGATGTAGGTTAACCAACCCAGACTTAGGTCATCATATTTTCTTTCTTTTCTTCCTCCATATCAGAAATTCAAAGAGAACCTTGAGAAAGGGAATGCATTGGCACGTATGCAGTCCAGACAGGAGCTGATGAAGGCAGCATTGGGATCAGGTAAGATAGACGTAGAGTCTCTTTCCTCTGACGGCAGAAACTTGATGGTAGGGTTTTACTGTCAATGTTTATTGCAATTCTGTGCCCTTCATGTCAACTGTGTCCATTTTGTGCGAAGATAGCATCACATGTGTGGAATTTGAACTCCAGACAGTATAGGGAGTTGGAAGTGTGAAATGCAGGGCAGTGGAATAGTTTGGTTTGCTGTAGAGTTCCTTAAGAGTCGTTGAGATAAAGCTTTCATGTTCAGATACTTAATGACCATGAGTAAGGTATTTCAGGAAGTCTTTGCATGGTACCGTTGCCAGTTTGTGGCAACGAGCAGAATGCCCTTCAGGCGTTCCAAAGCTTGTTGAATTTTCAAAAAATCCTGATTAAAAAAAAGACACACACAAATTTGGCAAAGTTCGTACGAATACATATGAATTTATATGAAAACTAGAAGCTTAATTGCAGATTAACAAAGTAACACAGGTGTATTCAAGTTGCCACATTTGAGATGTTATGTCTTCTAAAAACTAGCTACAATTTGTATCTTAGCTTTATGAAGTCACCTGAGTGTTTCTCTCCATTTGATGAATTGACAAAAGAGTTCATCTGTGGAGAAGTGTGATGGTGGGTATTAGGTCTGGATTTTATTCCAGGGATTTCACTCCCATTGTCGTGGTGAATTCCCACCGTCTAGATTCCAAAGATGTGTATTAGTGTTAAAATTGCTTATAAAAACAAGACAATTTCATGAAAGGTAGAAGTTTATATGATGAAAGTAAAATGACAATCTTAAATTTTAAAGTGGGTTGTTACAGGGATGATACTTGGCCATTTTAGAGGATGGTGCTGATATAACATTTTTGGCTGCGATTACTCATTGAATTGTCTGATTTTGTTAATTTTTTTTTCAGCCCATGAATCCAGTGGCACCTCTGGCTCAAGGTATGTATTTGCTGCTGACCTTTTGTCATGTAACATGTTTGCACAGGGTGTTAAAATTCACAAAGAAACTCTTCTCTCTCACAAGGTTATTAAAAAGATGAACAGATACAAAAACCAAGGAGAAAAGTGGAGTATGATGACACTACTAAACACAATCTCTTATCTTATGTCAATACATCTGCATTTGTCAGTTGTATCTACTATATTAGGAATAGAATATATGTCAAGATATTTTGCAAGGTTTTCCCTGACAGTCTTGCATAGTTTAATTAAACTGTTATGAAAGAAGTAAAAATAAAACTTTTTTTTTCTGCATGAAAATTGTCACAAAGGTGGGATGCCATGTTCCATCTCAAGTGTCAAGAAGCTGACATGCAAAGAACATAATATAGTTAGATTACAAAAGGAGGTGAGGTATATAAAAGAGGATGTATGTTTCCACAAATAATACTATATTCCAAATTGATTGGAATGAAAGTGCTGGGGGGGGGGGTCGGGGTGGAGTTCGATATCCTGTGGAATGTTTGCCTTCAGCTGTCAGATGGCTTTGAGACACAGCTCTCTGTGGCATATAGGAGTTATTAGGCAGCATCTGTCTTTATGACATTACTTCACAGAGTGTTGAGGATTTAAAATTAAATTATTCTAGCAGTGACTGATGAAGTAGATTCAATAACTTTGAATCATTTTGTCAGAATGTAGTGTTTACCAAAAATGTTCCTCTTTGCATAGAAAGAATCATCAGAGTTAAACTATTCACTAGTTTGTCTTTTGATCCAAAGTATACCAAGTACCAGTAATGAAAATTTTGAGCTCAACTGATGATGTGTTGTACTGGTATATGGATGTGTTTCTGTGGATGTGTAGATTGTTGTTTGAAGAGGACCTGTTACAGATAGCTTTTATGTCACTGATATTCTATCCACAGACCCCTGAATCACGTTCCTAAGAAGGAGAAGCTGAGGGAGAGACCAGGCTCTGTGTACATGCCTCTCTTTGGGGGAGATCTGCAGCAGTACCTGGATGTGAGTACAGATAGAACATCACATGAAATACAATGTTATATGAAGGGAAAGAAGGATGTCAGTGTTAATAGCAATTATGATGTAATGCTCCTCTCATCCTTGTGATGGAAGTATTCAATCTTGCATCCCTGGAATGTTTGCACCATCTCCTTGACAAAAGACTACAATTTTTTTTTCTGTAGTGGGCTAGTGAATCATACTGAGCCTTGAGAACTGTTTGTGGCATAATGTCACAAGTTCTTTGGTAAATGCGTGCTAAGAAAAGCCTGTCAGGAGTTGCAGCACACATTACTTGCATGGTAGTAGGGAAGAGTAGCCCTTTCTGTGACTTCATCTAGCAAAGACTTTATAAGCTTTATGTGGTATATTTGCTGTATATTTCATCACATGTGACTGTAGAATGTCCATGTATTAGAGCCCTGTGTAAACAGATGGGAGCTGGGTGCCTTTTTAATGTTCTTAACTGACAAATGGTGTTATATAAATGCTGGTCATAATCATTGTCGTCATCATCATCAATAGTAACGCTGTTGTTCCTCTGTTTCCTTATATTGCAGTCTGGCAACTTTCAAATCCCACCTATCGTTGCAAGCTGCATAGAGTTTATCACAGTATATGGTGAGTATACATGTTGGAATTTGTGCGATATCTGTGTATGATAACTTTGGGCTTCAGTCTGACCACTCAAAAAGTTGTGGACAAATTTGAATATAATTTTCAGGAAAAGTTGATAAAGATTCAAGGAACAGATGATAAAGACTCAAGGAACAGATGATTAAATTTTAGTAGTGATCTGGATCAACTACGGAATTCAAGCTGTGTGTATTTGAGGAGGTGCTAGGGACACAGCAAGAAATTAACAGAGACACTGTACTAGAAAGGATTCTTTATCATTGTGAAATTTAGCTATTTTTAGCATATATACATATATATGGTTGGAAATGAGCTTTGCTGAGATCTGCTCTTCAAGTGCTTTTCTACTTCTTGTTTTTGTAAGAGACAGTGATATAAAATGACTTGATTGGATGATGTTTTACCTGCTGATGATTTGTTTGTTTGTTCTCTAGGCCTCCATCACCATGGCATCTTCCGACTACCAGGCTCTCATCTGGAGATCAATGACATGAAGGAGCAGTTTGAGAGGGGTAGGTCTTACCTCATAGCTGATTACTAGCTAAAGACACAATAGATCTGTTTGATGTCATTTCTCTGCATAGAAGTGAACGGCCACGCCAAGTCCAGGAAAATCTCACTGACACAAACCCACGCACACACATACTGTCACATACACTGACATAAAAAGGAAATCACAGAATTTCCTTCCATTTCAAAACGGTTTGAATGAAGATGTCATATCTCTGATAATATCTTCTTTTATGAAGAAAAAAAAACAAGCAGATATGCTGTGAAAGCTGTTTATGTATGGACAAACTTTGTAACGGTCATTAATTTTAACAGTGTTATTCTTCTTCCAAGAGCATAGGTAAAAAATGTTTAAGTACAGATTTGCCTAATTGTGCATGTCCTCATGGTAGAGACTGCAGTCTTCTTCGGAATCTTCTTCTTCGACAAAGTACAGGCCACAATATGGTGTATCAGTGTACCACATTAGATTTGCACACAACATACTGTACTCATCATCACACTGCTATGTATGTGTCCATGCAAACTTATCGAATAACTTGAACACATTACACTTACCTTTATGCTTAGTTCCTGTCCAAGCATTTCATACAGAATAGTCAACATTTTTCTTTGAAAGAATCTTGTGCTGTCTAAATTTCTTAGTGGTTTAAAGACAACAGAAGTTGTATTAAATGTACATTCCTTCCCTTGCGTAGAACCTTCATCCTGAATCATTATCTTGAACATTCTATTAGTTTTTACACATGCACTCCTCAGTTATTGATACATGTATGTTACATGTATGATCCTGGAGGTTAATGTTATTATACACTTCACCCTATGGAGAGAGGAACACATCATCTTTATTTATTTGGGGGGGGGGGGGTGATTAAATAACAGCTACCATGTTTTAACCTTCCTTGAGCATATATATTCAGTATCTGCCTCCACCCCCCCCCCCCCAAAAAAAAAAAAACCAACAACAACAACAACCTACTATCAGTATACTGCACATATAAAGTCTCTGCAGAAAATGTGCATTGAGTTGATTATAGTGTAAGCTCTCAGATTGTGCAGTTTCATATCTTATTAAAAAAACAACAACAACAATGAACACTCATAGTTTGCAGAATATTCATGGCATGATGCAGTGTGTACATTTCATCTTATGCCTCCTGACAACTGCCAGAGCATGTAATGTGGATGATACTATAGCCACACAAATTGATGTGTGATTGATCATGAGCCTGTTTTCTGTGCCACTTGATGGGACTAATGAGTGGGAGAGTGAAACCAACACCCATTCTACGAAATCTTTTGGTTTCCTTTTCGTAAGGCAGCAGACAATCCTGGACAATGCCAAAGTGTTTTTTTTTTTAAAGTGTATTTTGTCACAGAAGCGTAGCGAACTTGCAACTGTAGGACGCTAGAAAGTTGAACAGGAAATCTGATAAGTGGCCAGTAGTTAGTGTAGATAGTGTTTCATGATGAAAAGGATTAGGGTTGTTTTTATGTCTCCTTCATGAAGTGGCGCTGGATGCATAATGTTGTGGGTTGTCCATCTGTGCATCCGTAATCAGTTTGTGGAGGACGTAACTTGAGAACAGTTTCAGGTAGTCAAACGAAACTTGGCTTATGTATGTAAGAATGAAAGAAGTTGTACCCATTGAAATGGGCGTATATGCTCAAGGTCAAAAGTCAAGGTCAGATGCTAAAATTTCACTGTGTTCCTCATATCTCTACAATGCTTGAATTCATTTTAATGAAACTTAGTGTATACATGTACAGACGTGGATTCTTCATGGAAAGTTTTGGGACATAAGGTCAAATGTCACATAAAAATGCTAAAATTTCACTTCTTTCCTCCATATCTTGAAAATGGCTTAAAGTATCTTCATGAAACTTTGTGCTTCTATGTGTATTGCCTGACATTGATTCTCTTTGGAAGTTCTTGGGTCAGAGATCAAAGGTCAAGGGTCAGTGGTCAAGTTGAAATGGTGAAAATCTTATGCTGAAATTGCACAGTTTTCTCCATACCTTTAATAGAAATCATTGAATGTACTTTATACACTTGCATTTGTAGGAGGTATACAATTTGTAAATGCATTGTCACACAGGGATTATGCAGGGAAAATTTTAGACTGTGAGGTCAAAAGTGAAAATACTAAAATTTCACTTGTTTTCCATATTTTGAAAATGGCTCAAAGTATTGTCTTGAAAATCGGTGTATGATTACCGAATAATGATTATCTGGCCATCATGTGAAATTGTTGTCTCACATTGGCAATATTTACTGTTGACCTCTTGTGAGAATAATGTGATATGGCGGAGGCATACCAGTTGCCATAGTGACATTTCTATTTATTTATTTTTTGTTCTTTCTTTCCAGAGGTGGTCTCACTGACAATATTAAAGGAAGTTGATATTTCACAAACTAATGTGTCTTTACATGAGGGTGTAATTAGTGCTGTGGGCTGCAGTTTGCTGGGAGTGAGATAATTATCTTTGTTTGTTTTTCTATGTCGTTGTGTGTGCTATATCCAGGCAAAGACCCAATCTATGGCCTGGGTGAGGAAGGAGATGTAAATGTGGTGGCCAGTGTGCTCAAGGCCTACTTCAGAGAGCTTCCTGAACCACTCTTCCCTAAGGACAAGTTTGACAAGTTCATGGATTGCATCAGTAAGAATTACTAGTCGTGACACACATCAAAAGTAAACACATGACATACATGTGTGTCAACTACTTTAGAGATATGCAGAAAGAATGTTGTAATGTCAAGACAATTCTAAGGGTATAATATCTTTGTGGTAGAATAGAGAATTTACACAGATTCACCATTATATCAACCATTAGTTTTAGAATAAATAGTGGTGTTGGGTGTTGAAACTTCACTTCTCTCCCGTTTTATGTACCTATTGGTGAAGTTTGTGATTGTAAAAGTCATGGCTCCATCAACAAGGCAAGCACCGGACGTGTAGTGGAGGAAACAATCAAACAAACACCTTTCTGTAACATTCTCTCTTAGATTTGTGTCGGTTTTACCATTAGTGTACGCTTAGTGTCGTTGGACATGAAAGAACATATAGTACTCCTTTCTGCATTAAGCAAGGTCTCTCTTCCATGTTATTTTAATAGGAAATACACATGGTAGAGTGTTTTTACAGTTCACTGTAACAATAGTGTGTGTTCTAAGCATTTGTTGGCAGCAGCCGTAAATCATCATGAGTATGTTGTTCCAGTGTGTCCATGGAGATTGTCTGTGATTCCATTATGACAGATCTACCACCAGGCAGGGAGAGGATGGTCCCAACTTTTATTAGGACAACTTTGTTTTATTATATCTCAGCCATTTTAAAACCAATTTTCATCAAAGTAAACTTTTAATTCTAGAATGAGTATGCTCTTTGATATTTCATATAAGTGCTTCTAATTATGTCACAAAGCATTAAAACCTGAATCCCTATCTCAACCAAAACTAATCCCTTTAATCATACAGTGCACTCCCATTATAACAGACATGGTTCTAATGAAATTCTCGTTACAATGAAGTAAAAATTGAGTTCCCAAAAGTATCATCTTTATATCTTTATATACTTTACTGTTGGGCTGTAGCAAAATTTCGATATAACGAAAGAAAACTGCTCGTGCCGAGGACATACAGCTGTAGCTATAATGGGAGTGACCTGTGCATGCAAGCCATGTGACATCATCTACACTCTGGGACTTAAGTGGGGGACATGTATTCTTAACAAGTCTTGCTGCTAGGGATTGTGATTTATATGGAATGAATTCTATTGTACAAAGTAGAATAGACTATTCTCTCTGATAGTAGAAATCCACATTGTCAAATAATTACGAAGGATTCACAGAAGAGAGAAGTAATATGTATTATAAAATGGGTTCAAGAATGTAGCCAATAGGAAGCGCTGAAATGAGTCACGTGTGCTTTGGTTATTCTAGTCCCATCGCACTGCGTGTTAAATCCTATTGCCGATCGTCTGCGCGCGGCGGCTCCTTTGAATTGCATGCATACAGTACGCGCTGTCAATCCTGTAAACAACTTCTAGTTCGGGCTGCGGGCCGGCTGGCCTTTCTTCCCTTGTGCATAACATGTGTGGCGAACGTATACTCTTATACGTACACTTTGTACAGTACAGTAGACCAAGCGTTGTGGGACCAGATGCGTACATGGAGTCACTTTGAAGGGCAAATCCAGCGATTTAACAGGTTAATTCTCACGCCGTCTTCAGAGTATGTTGTCTAGTAGGCCTATATGAGGAGTCTATATCAAGTCTTTAAGGTAAAGGGTGCATATTCTATGTAACATAAGTAAGTTTTCATGCGGGAACTTAAGTGTCCGGAAACCCAACCCCCCATCATACTTATACTGTATGTGCGGGATTTCCGAGCGTGACGTGTGTAAATGTTTGGGACGAACATCTTCGGACGTCTTGACCCACAAAGGTACGAGAAAAACGCTGAAAAATGCTGTTAGTTTTCGAATTTTCGACCCATTTTATAAAACAAATGATGCACAGTATTATTTCGTGGCGTTAGTGGAGGCGTAGCTCACTCTCGGGTATTTACAATGTAGTGCAACATGCACTCGGCTTCGCCTCAAGCATGTTTCACAATTGTAAATACCCTCGAGTGCGCTATACGCCTCCACTAACGCACTCTATCCTGTGCATCATTTGTATAAGATAACAGGACAGCTCACATTGAGAGTACGCTAAGCCTTTATTGTAAAATTGTGGTTTATTGCTTTGTTTTGATTAGTCAGACAAGTGTATCTGTAGGCAACCAGAAGCAAGAAAATATTACATGTAGTGCTGCTGACCAATAAAAGTAGCAGGGCAAGAGTTAGCATTAGTGCCAGAGCTATGTATTGCTAGTGTGAGAAGAGTCCCTGAATTTCCTGCTTCTTGTTTTGCCAGACTGTCTCAGTACAGTGATGAACACATGATGGACACACACAACCTTGCCCTCTGCTTTGGGCCCACCCTCATCAGACCACCAGATGGCTACGACGAGGTTGCCTACCAGGGTAACATCAATGACCTCGTGGAGACCATGATCCTCTTCCAGAATGAGATCTTCCCTTCAGAGCCGGGTCCACTCTTCCAGATGGAGAACAATGCAGACCTGAGGTATGTTTGCTGAGCATTTCCAAGGCATGCATACTGACTGCAGTCAAGGCACATTACTGATGATTGCTCAGTAGCCTCAATCAGATGAGTGTGTTGGATAGGGAATGATTCAACTGTAAAAATGTATTGTTTGCTTATTAGGCTACTGAAGCTTTAAGTTTCTAGAATAAAGAAGATTGATACATGAGTATTACTAGTAAAAGTACAAGTGCATATGAATGCCCAAATGCATATTGAAATTTGGTTAACCCATTATATACCCCCACAATCAAAAGTCACATATTGAGTGTATATTTGCAGCTTTCAGCAGTTATTGCTATGTGGAACAACTCAATAGTGATAGTGATACATTTGGATGCTGTGATTTGTCAATCTGAAGGCAGCCTTGACTCAGTTTTTTGTCGTTCTTTTATTCATAGCCTTGTTTTTTTAAACAGATTGAGGTTGTTTTTAAATTTCTAGAGTATGTATTTCTGGAGTACTTGCAAAAAACTTTCAACAGTAGTGATCATGGTTTGTTACTAATATAAAGACTTATGACTGTAGTGATCATAGTGACACTGCAGCATATTCTGCTAATGCTTATTTTACAACTACTGATATTACTGCTGCTGACGTAATGAAATCACATATTGTAATGTGTGAGTAACAGTTTTCATTGACGTTCATCTCACAGTAGGGTACTTATTAGTCTTAATGTCCAGTCATTTTGTTCCCCATTTTGATCATAGTCCAACAGGCAGCCTGGAAACAATACCAGAATCAGTGATTGATGAGACAGACAGCACCAATGATAGTAAGTTCCATCCCACTCCAAAGTCTGCTTTTATTGTCTTCTGAATGGTCATGCAAATGGTTACTTCAGTATGATTCAAATGTTGTGGAAAACTAAGGATGTAATTTTCTGTATGCATGACGTCGCTGGGGTGATAAGACCTCGTATCTACAAAATGTCAAATGTTCAGGAGAGTAAAAAAACATGGCGGCCAAAGCACTATAGTGAATGGGATAGCCTTTCCTTTGACATGCCGTGGTGGCTTCATTTTTTAAGTAAGACAGTTGGGATTTGGACAGGACATCACTTAACCAATTATTTGACTATTAATCTAAGAAAGTCATTTTCATCAAAATTGCAGATACAAGGTCTTATCACCCCAGCGACGATAAATATCTTTTACAGTCAACCTTGCTTATCCTTAAATATCCAAACCTCATTAGAAATGCTATTTGCAGACTGCAGCTTCTCACTGTTCATAACGCCCCAATATTATACCAAGCATTGGAGGGTGAGGAGAAGACATTAGAAGGGTAAAATGCTGGGAGTGAATAACACAAGCACACAGGACTGTGCTGTCAAATGTTTAGCTTTACAAAAGTACTTGGCGGTTAAAATACAACTAAGTGCTAAAACAATAGAGTGGAAAACTTGTTCATTCTCTTTTCATTCTTCTATTGTGGCACTTCACTTTTGTGAAAACAATGCTACTTGCAAAATATTAGTTTCATCTGTGGACATAGAGAAAGTTGCACTGCAAAATTTTCTTTAAGTGTTTGCTTGCCAATTGCAATTTTAGTCAGTCAGTTTATGATTCGGATGTTGCAATCACACATAACTATCATGTTAATATTACAAATAAAATGAAAGCAAATTATAGATATATTCAATAGGATAGCGTAAAGAGTGAAAGGCTGCATCCTGTTGAGGGTTCATGTAGATGAGTGACTAAATCGTCATGTCCCTCCAGGATGTTTATAGAAATAATATTGATTGAAACAAAAAGCTGCAGGATTTTTGGCAACCTGACAGCAGGTTCAATTGAGTGTATGTGTGCAGGATTCTAACACATTCTCTCTGATTCTTGTAATCCTAACAGATTTTAAGTACTGGTATGTACCAGAATAATGGTTTAAAAATAATTTAGTGGTATATGAAATGATTTTAGTAACATCTGGTTGTATAGAAGATGAGATAATTCAAACTGATAATAACAGTAGCAAAGGAGTTTGTGTATTAATGAGTGAAATATGATCTGTAAAAAAGCAGCTGTGTTACTAACTGTAGACTGATGCCAGGAAATGTGGATACACTGTACGTTGTTCAGTGCTTTCTATTAGGGAGCTTTTATAGATTTTTGCGACTTGGACGAACAGAGGAAAAACCTGTTTTGGGCATGCTCAAATTTTCTAGTGAAAATCGACCTGGCATCATCCAAGTTTGAACGGTCGGTTATGTTCGCGTCCACTCACAGATCCGGGGGGCGGGGGAGGGGGGGGGGCATTTTACTTTGTGTAGGCTGTGTCCTTGTGTAACCTGACGCTACTTTGTAACGCAACTCAGGAAGAGAAGAGAACAGCCAACACAATCATTTTGTTCAACATCAGCATTGCAAATCTAAAGCTCTCTAATAATGAGTTGTGTCTGTGAATATTTCTGGTCAGTCATTAACCTTTACTCCCATCACTCCATAGATCCAATCATAGCTACAGCTAAGGAGGATTACCTTGGCAAGTCTCCAGATGAGCTCACCTTCTCCAAGGGTGACACCCTGAAGCTCTACCAGAGAGTGGATGAAACATGGTGGAAGGGTTCCCATGGAGACCAACAAGGCTTGGTCCAGCAGAACTACATCAGCTTACCAGATGTGTAAGTGCACCCCTTCTTTAAACCGCATGATACTGTATGCATGGCAATGCATTCATAGGATGGAAGACTAGATACCATCAGTGAGTATAGGCAGTAGTCGATCTTCCCTTTCCAGGATGCTGTTTCAAAAAGATTTTATGAAGATAGGCATTCACAGCTACTGCAATAATCATGACGAGAAGCGAGGGATTTCTAGCCAACTGGGAACGTAATATTCTTCTTTATTAGTGTGGTGAACACAGTAACTATAGCCTTTAGTGGGTTCCATTTCTCATGTTAAACTAGACCCACTAGTCATTGATGATTATGTAAACTGTTTGAAGGAAGGACAATACCAACTTCACTACAGTGCTGATATTAAGGATATTATAGCTAAAGTTACAGTCATGATTAAGTGGGGGCAGGGTGCTACATAAGTACTTGCCCGATTGCCCGGGGCAAGTGTTTTTGAACAATAAGAACAAATGCTTGCCTGAACTGGACAAGCAAAAAGTTTTGAATCCACCTGTTTTTCACTTGATACCCCCTCATAACAAACCCACAAAGTTAACCATACAAAGCCCAAAGTTAATGGCTGTGTAGTGATGCAACGCACTTTACATTTTATTTCAGCAGCTTTCTAACACTTACATGTAGAAGCTCTAATGCAATGCAATGCAATGGCAACACTTGATCGGACAGAGTTTGTTACTACAATGCGTTTAAGCGTGCGAATCAATGTGTGCTGTTTATTCCAATGATTTTGTTTTATTAAGCCCTTGACTATATGATTTTCTTATATTTTGGACTGTCTTTTCGGGCAAGTGTTTTGCAGCAAATTTGAAAATCTGCTTGCCCAATCGGACAAGTGGTAAAATAAATTTATGTAGCACCCTGGTAGGGGATGGGTTGAATGTGCCTGCAGGGATCTTAGGATGGCTTTAGTGTGCCTAGGATACAACAAATGCAGCTTCATTTCATCGTACCGGCTTTCTCAAGGCTCTCGCAAGAAAGTCTCTTAATGGAAGTTTCTATGGCCTTTGCTTTATACAGAGTCACATATACTGTATTGACAAAGCTGATTTACTTTAGGAGCCTAGAAAAAAAGAGAAAGAGTGGCAATCTGATGTGATACATTTCCAGTGTTTTTCAAAGGCTATTGATAAGGAGTAGAGTGATTTTGTGGAGTACTAATAATTGGGAAAGTAAAAGCCATCTGAATGGAGACTGACAGAATTTGGAGAGTATCTAAATGTCTCACCAAAGATTAGATCAAGAAGGAATGTTTAACACACATAGACTTGACAACAAGAAATTATCAGTTCAGGACATACAGTCTTAACACATATTCCAGATAGACAGGACCATTCTTACCAAAATATCCTTAGCCCAATATAAAACATTTTGGATTGAAATGATAAATAGAAGATCAATGAATAAACATTTACCAAAATATGGCTGAAAGTGACATGCTGCATGTTTCTGTATGAAAAAAAAAATCTGATAGCATTATTATTAAATACCAAATATTCACCTTGCTCAATTCCTGGTATGTACAATATATGTAGGACATTTACGTCTGTGAAGTCAAGATACTCCTAACCTCCGTTTGACATCATGCTTAAGAGTCTTGTTTCAAACAGCCAGCTCTCAAAAGCATTTCTATCCATACTAATAATGAAACATAGGCATCAAAAATGGCAGATTGGCGTGTGCCGGCATTTGTGATATCCTTTCAGTAATTAGATATGCATGCCATACTCTCACTCCACTTTCTGAAAGTGTCACTGATCTGAACTGATATTTCACTGGGAAAAAACCAAATACCAAAAGCTGTCCTGAGACAAAATTAAGTGTGATTATGAATGCTCTGAAGACTGAAACTTAGTGTCACAAAGTAGTGTCATTAGCAGTGAATGAAATATGCCAAAATTGAACAAACTTAAGAGACAACTGTGACATCATCAATATTCCATAACTCATATTTATCGGATAAATGCTCTTTGTAGTCCTGTCAGTAGGTCAGTTGGGGGGGGGGGGGGGTCTTTGATTTCATGCACCCTTGTGTGGAATTCACTTTCATTTCCTCATATTTTCATAATCTTGATTGAAGTAGCAGAGTTTTTATCATGTGCTGTACACACCAACATGGAGGAAATGATGTCAGTAGTTTGCACACTCTTAGCTGAAGCACCTTTCAAAAACACAGGGCATCAAAAGCATCAACTGTCATTCATTGTAATTGCAAATGTTGTGTAAGGGTAGTCATCTTTCATGTCAAACCTGTTCTGTACTTGGAATGTTACTGTCATCATTTCATGTGATCAGCTGAAAAGATGCATGATGGATATTTATTGTACATGCATTGCATACGTGCCATTTATGAATGCATGGATGTTACATTAACTTAGCCTAACCAACCATCCTTGCCCTTCTCCCAAAATCATGCATGAACCCACACCCAACCAAAAATCAGATCATGGCAAGGGCTGGGAGAAAGACAGTATCTTTTCATTTTGGTCACATGGTATTCAAAAGAATCTGTTTATATCCAAGTGGTCAAATAACACTGGAGGTTGATATGTATTGTGTCATACATCATGGATGCAACAATCTTGGGTGTGCCAACAGGGTTGTATCACAAGAATCTTGTCAATTGAATTGCACAGAATGTTGAATGTTTATACTTATTATTATTATTATTTATTTATTATTATTATTATTTTTTTTTAAAGGACAAGTTCACCTTCATAAACATAAGGATTGAGAGAATGTAGCAATATTAGTAGAACACATCATTGAAAGTTTGAGGAAAATCAGACAATCCGTTCAAAAGTTATGAATTTTTGAAGTTTTTGTGCAGTACCCGCTGGATGAGAAGACTACTGCAGTGTATGAATAACTTAGATGTCACATGCGTACAACAATATAAGGAAAATATAAAGAGAATTTCACAAAATTCCATCTTTTGACAAAAGTACACATTCCCCTGACTCGTTACCGACAAATGTTATGGGTAATATTATTCCCCCTGCCTTTAGAAAGAGGCAAGTCAAGTGCTGTTTTATCATGCGAAAAAAGTGAAAATATGTTGAATTTCTTTTACATTTTCTTTATATTGTTGTACGCATATGACTCACAAGCTGTAGTAGTCTCCTCATCCAGCGGCTCCAACACAAAAATTAAAAAAATTCATAACTTTTGCATCGATTGTCCAATTTTCCTCAAACTTTCACTGATGTGTTCTACTAATATTGTTGCATTTTCTCAATCCTTATGTTTATGAAGGTGAACTTGTCCTTTAAGAGAAGTGGTTGGAAGTTAGAGAAAAAAATTAACAGCATGTTTCAATGTGAGCAAAAGAAAATTCTGAATGTGTTTCATGGGAAACATACAGTCATACACATAATGATTTCCAATAATCTTTTCTGGGTAATGTTAGCAAGATCATCAAATGCTACATGCTGTTCACATTGTCCATTCAGTGCTGGTATGCAGGACATTATCCATTTTCTTTTGAACAGCCATTTGATCAAAGTGCCAAAATATTGAAGATTGCAAGCATCTATTCACACACCAGATACAACTGCAGTGTGATGTAGGGTTTCTTGCACATTACTGGTAGTCCAGAAAGTTGGCTGCCTATCTAGGTCCAGATCATTATTAATGCTGGTTGATTGCTTTTGGCCAATCTTCTCCCCGACAGAGTCCAAATATGAAAACATTTTGTAAAGGTGACAGGTGAGGTAGAAAAAGACATTTGCTCGTTCACACTTCTCATTCTACTCATTCATTTTGGATCACTTCAAACTAATAGTGAAAAATGCATGCCTGTAATCACTGCAAGGCCATGGTTGATTCACCATTATTACTAAGCAATGTTTAAGAAGTGGAGTGTGTGTGTGTGTGTGTGTGCGCATCAGTCAATGAGTGTACATGTGTGAGTGGCGTTGCTGGGAATGGCACATACGCTTAGTAGTCTGTACAGCTTTTGGTGATGTGTGGGTTGGGGTTAATAGCTCATTTGTAATACATATGAGTACCGTAGACTTACCTGTGCATAGTGATGTATCGGTTGCAAAAAGATAAACTTTCCCCCACTCATTTACAAATGACACAAGAGAGTTATAATGGTTGCAGAAATAATTGACCTTAAAGGTGCCTATCAAAAGATCTTGTCTAGAAACACAGGAGTAATAGATGAAATTATGTTACCAGTCAAGTAATGGACTTTAACAATGATCACAACCATGGTGGTATACCAAAGAAATATACTCAAATTTGAAACTTGGTTTCATTCAAGGGCAATATTTTTATTTTTATTTTGAAGAGAGATTTTGTGAAATGCAGCCAGTACGTAAAAGTAACTGATACCAATGCAAGAACTGATTTTTTTTTCTGATTTTTTTTTTTCAAAATTAGTAGCGACGGTAAAGGTTTCTCCAGCATTTTCTATTTCTGTTGTTGGAAATATGTCATTTCATAAAGTCATTTTTGCATATCAAGTGCACTTTTTAACGTAACGTAACGTTAGGTATCCATTTGTTACACAAGTTTGCAATACCCAATTGGGTTGTGTTGGAAAAATTAATCATCTAAAATGTATCATCCAGATGAGAAACTACCATTCCATATCCTTTTAGCTTTCATTGGCACAAAAAAAATAAGGTATAAGTTGGCAGATATAATAACATTAGGAAAGAATTAGACCATTATAGGCTATTCATGAGATTAGGTGTTGGATCAGCCCCTTTCAGTTTTGTAGTTTTTGGTAGCTGTTGCTAGGTCGGTAGCTTCCATGGCTGTCCATTGTGAAAGAAGTGTCCATAAAGTTGATACTGTGTCCACCGTTGTAACTGTTGCAGATAAATGAAGAAAAAAAAAGGAACAAGATAAAACAAATTAGTGATCATTGAATTGTAACTGAAATGAATGTTTTGCAGCACTCTCATTCTTTATCATTAAATCACTGGCAAAACATTGTTTGTTTGTTTTTTGGTTTACATTTGAATTTTTTGTATTAATTTCAGCTTCTCAGATCTCATCAGCACAAATCAATGTGTTAAAAGCACCAGTTATATTTAAATACCTGTGATGACTATATACAACTGTACTGCACATGATTATAGCAAAGAAATAGAGATATATTGAATATTTCTGAAAAATGAGTCATACAAACCTTTTAGATATCCCTTCAAATTATGACATTAATATGGTGGAACACCTATTAAGAATGGAACTTTGTATGTGGTGGGACGTGGAAGCTTCTAATTACGTTGAACCCTGAAGGCATACCAGTCATATGAAGAATAACTGCTTTTGTAAAGTAATTGCCCCAATTTTTACCAATTAATGGAAGGGTCTTGAAGAAATATGTAAACTCACTATAATATAAAATATTGACAATGAAATCAGATGAGAAGGATGACAATATAAAAGGCATTGATAGAAACCTCCATGCTAAACTTGGAGACAGTTGAAAGGAAATTTGGCGTGATTGCACGTTAGGCATTGCAACCATGTTGTTATCTTTGAGTATTGGAATGAAGACACACTAACATCTTTAACCATACATTCACAAGAGATAACTCATTAGTGCTTGTCTGCTTTAGATCAGGTCTCATGCATGTACTAGCCACTTAACAGTGGTCCAACCATGGTACTGTACACATTTATTCACCCAATACCACTGTTAGTCATATTCATATAACCTTTAATCTTAAATGTACGACTCCTTTGTAGGTTGGATGAAAAAGAATTGATGTGAATGCCTGTTAGAAGGGATAGTTTGCAAAATTTATTTATTGTTTTATTTAAGATCTCCTCATTGAAGTGATTCACAAGATTTACAAGTGTATGATATGCACACACATTTATCTTTTTCTTCTTCCATCAATTGCAGCTGCAATTTTAGTTTTTTTAACTCTATGGTTACATAGTCTAGTGGTAGTCATTTCAGTGTTACAGCATAATTTGAGTTACATGTAATTTCTTTAGACCATAGAGTCTTTATATGCTTATAACCTGGAGAAGGAGGGGCAATGTGACAACCTCAGAAAGAGGAACTAAAGTGCCTAATAATCACACAAGCAGATGATCCTTGTTAGCTTCCTCAAAGTTCTTATTGTGTTTTATGTATCTTTTATGAACTGGGGCCATGTGACACACAGCAGATCAATATGTCAGTTGTACAATCAGGTTTACTTACCGAGTTGATTTTGCCACATAATGCACCACATGGCCTTGCCTCTCTCTTTTGCTAGCCTTGTGTTGAATGGGTGAATCCACTAAGTTGGAGGGGTGCCAGGATTTGTAGTCCAAAAAGCCCAGTAGGATTTATTCTCTGCACCTCTGTTGAATATGTTACATTGAGAGAATATCCCCTTTCCAAAAGTATAGCTCTTTGTTTGCGAACACATCATACTTTTGCAATTAAGGTCCTTTGGTAATGATATTTTACAAATTTTATTAAAAGCAGAGTTGGGTAACACTCTATGTTCATTCAAACTCTCTCAGACACAAAAGTTAACAGACTAGATAAAATATAGGGCAGATTTGCTACCAAGTTATTTTGCTTACACAATATACATACGTAGATGATGCACATCTGTGCATGTTCTGGAAATATTCCTATTTCAGTGTGTCATTTGATATTCATTAACTGAAAAAATAAAACTAATTTTACCTGGTTTGTACTGTTTAAATGTGATGCATATGTCAATGTACTTTTACACACTCACACACACACACACAAACACAAACACACACACACACACATATATATATTGACACTCAAGATAAAACTGAAAGCAATGAAACTGGTTGGTTAACTAATACAATGGAGTGTGTATACGTGGGACAAACTCTGCAATGTTAGTTTCGCTACTTAACGTTTTATTATCAGTGAATTATACAGCACAGTATAACAACCTGCAAGTAGTCTTTTTTTTCTTCTTTTTTCTTTTTTGCTGCTATCCCAACGTGTGTTAAATGTAAGAGGCTCAGCACATGTGAGATTCTCTCTTCAACTCACAAAAAGAGATGCAGCGGTATTAACAAGAATATTTAGTATTCATGCCCGGTCCATTCTGAGAATCAAGGCTAGGGTACTGCAAGCAGGCATTTTCTAAGCAATACTTCATTCTCAATGACTTTGCAGAAAGCTGGGATTTATCACAAAGACATAGGCCCATCATCAATTTATTTTTAGGCATTCTGATTGATAGAACTAACAAGTGCTTACAAGAGTTTGAATCTACAATTGTATACTGAACTCAGTGGAGCTGTATTGACCCAACAGTATCCTTTATGTCATACATGGAATGTGCACTGATTGTCTTAAGAGAATGTAACATGAAGTCCTGTATTACAGTGACTAGAGAAAACAAAAATTAATAAAGGAAACACTCATCCTTTACAAATATATTCACACACCAAGCAGATGATGTACATGTCTCTATGCCCCATGGTTGGTTAATAGTCAGTAGATTCCATGTATAAAGCCATAATCACCACCTTGTCTCCCCTGGACTGTTGTACAGAAGAATTGGATTAGTCAATAGTTCATGAAAATCACTATTTTTTTAAGCAAAGCTATGATTTAAATATGTTTCAATCTGAAAAGGGCTGTGGGAATAAAATGGCTGTATGAATTCAGCTAGGACAGATAATTTTATTACGTGCTAAAGGGTAAGTTACTTTCAGGCACTGGCGTAGCCAGGGGGGGGGGGCGATGGGGGCGATCGCCCCCCCCCCCCAAGATTTGGACCGGGGATTTGGGAGGCGGAAAAAAAAATGCGCGTATACTGTATATGCATGCACATGAAGCGGGTCTCCTTTGCAACCTTTCATCAAATAAGATATTTTTTGAATATTTCACTCAAAGTGTGCACCAGATCGTTGAATTTCAATTCAAAATATGCAAAATCTCTCGTGCTTGGGAGGGGGATACCCCCTCCCAAACCCTCCCCCTCTGTGCCTCTTTCCATAGCTTAGTACACTTTTTAGATTTACAAAAAATTATGAATAATTCTGAGTGCACAAGACTTATCACTTATATTCCGAAAACTCAAGGTTCCCTCATGTATAAGGGGAATTTCCCCTTTTAATCGACCCTTTCCTCCCTCAGCCCCCCCCCCAATCAGTTTGTGTGTGTGTGTGTGTGTGTGTGTGTGTGTGTGATTTCCCAAATGTTGATTCCATTAAAAATGCGTAGATGAGATATCTCAATTTCAACCTTAAAAAGGCAAAAGCTGGATCGGAAGGGAAGGGTGGGGATAACACTCGCCCACGCCTTCTCCCTGCTCCCCCGCCCCTCCCCCCCCCCCCCCCTTCCACTATGCATAGAAGTATAGACTGTGGCTATACCCAGATCGCTTTATTTCAATTCCAAAAACGCAAAAGCTCCGCGAGCGGGAGGAGGAATCCCCCTTCCTCTATATACCTCACTAGACTTTATACATACACACAGATGGTGCACATTCGGAATAAGAGCTAAATTCCGTGATTTTATCACTTCGATGAAAAAGTATTGCACCAAAAATTTGCAACAGATCGCTGAATTTCAGGTCTGAAAACGCAAAATCACCTTTGTGTGGGAGGGGATATGCCCCTATCTACACCCTCGTGTGCATGCTTTTTCTGTTTGACTGCTGAACAGACAGTGTTCATGATATTCAGTGTAAGAATTAATACAAGAAGATTATTTAAATGATAGCATTTTATAGGCAAATTGTTCAATGATAATCTACATCAAAATATACTGCAACCTTAAACAAGTGGGACTGTTTCACGTCGATAAAACGCGCAAAAACATGCATCAAATTGCACCATTTGCACCATCAAAATGCAAAAAGTTCTCACCGTGGGAGGGGGACACCCCCTCCCCTCCCCTCGCTCGCTCTGCTCGCTCGGGTTCAGTCGCGTTCATGATATTCAGTGAAAAGAATTAATACAAGAAGTGTATTTAAATTATACCATTATATAGGCAAATTGTTCAATGATAATCTACATCAAAATATGCTGCAACCTTAAACAAGTGGGACTGTTTCAACTCGTTAAAACACGCAAAAACATGCATCAAATTGCACCATTTGCAACATCAAAATGCAAAAAGTTCTCACCCTGGGAGGGGGACACCCCCTCCTCTCCCCCTCGCTTGCTCTGCTCGCTCGGGTTCAGTCGCGTTCATGATATTCAGTGAAAAGAATTAATACAAGAAGTGTATTTAAATTATACCATTATATAGGCAAATTGTTCAATGATAATCTACATCAAAATATGCTGCAACCTTAAACAAGTGGGACTGTTTCAACTCGTTAAAACACGCAAAAACATGCATCAAATTGCACCATTTGCAACATCAAAATGCAAAAAGTTCTCACCGTGGGAGGGGGACACCCCCTCCTCTCCCCCTCGCTCGCTCTGCTCGCTCGGGTTCAGTCGCGTTCATGATATTCAGTGAAAAGAATTAATACAAGAAGTGTATTTAAATTATACCATTATATAGGCAAATTGTTCAATGATAATCTACATCAAAATATGCTGCAACCTTAAACAAGTGGGACTGTTTCAACTCGTTAAAACACGCAAAAACATGCATCAAATTGCACCATTTGCAACATCAAAATGCAAAAAGTTCTCACGTGGGAGGGGGGACACCCCCCTCCCACACCCTCCCCTCCCCCTTCACTCGCTCCACTCGCTCGGGTTCAGTCGCGTTCATGATATTCAGTGAAAAGAATTAATACAAGAAGTGTATTTAAATTATACCATATTATAGGCAAATTATTCAATGATAATCTACATCAAAATATACTGCAACCTTAAACAAGTGGGACTGTTTCAACTCGTTAAAACACGCAAAAACATGCATCAAATTGCACCATTTGCAACATCAAATGCAAAAAGTTCTCACCGTGGGAGGGGGACACCCCCTCCTCTCCCCCTCGCTCGCTCTGCTCGCTCGGGTTCAGTCGCGTTCATGATATTCAGTGAAAAGAATTAATACAAGAAGTGTATTTAAATTATACCATTATATAGGCAAATTGTTCAATAACGCGCAAAAACATGCATCAAATTGCACCATTTACAACATCAAAATGCAAAAAGTTCTTACCGTGGCAGGGGGGACACCCCCCTCCCACACCCTCCCCCCCTCGCTCGCTCCGCTCGCTTGGGCTCGGTCGCTTCGCTCCCTCGCAGACTAACCGCCCCCCCTAAGATGAAATCCTGGCTACACCGTTGCTTTCAGGTGTACATGTTATACATCTATAAGTTTTTGCATACATATATTATTGTTACCTCCGCCAAGGGAGGTTATGTTTTCGTTACCGTTTGTTAGTTAGTTACTGTAAAAGTGGACATTTTTCGCGGTGTTGAAATTTTTGCGCATTTCGCGCAACCAGAAACTACTGCGAAAATAAAAGCACACGAATATTTTTGCATGCCATTCGTTTCTGTGCGTGATGTCTTGATTTCGTGGAATTAAAAACACGCGAAACTCTTCTGACCCGCCCAAGCGCGAAAAATTCATCGCGCAAAAATATCCACTTTTACAGTAGTTAGTTTGTCCGTGTGCAAAATAACTCAAAAAGTAGTGAACGGATTGGGATGAAACTTGCAGAAAAGGTTGAGAATGACACAAGTAACAAACGATTAACTTTTGGTAGTGATCCGAGAATTTTTGGGGAATTTATGAAGGATTTTGATATTTTGGCAGGTAGGGTCAATGAACTTGGGAGTTCAGGCTGCGCGTATTTGAGGTTTGCATGCGCGCATTAAAGTGCGTGCTCTAGTTTCGCAGCTGGGCAAGGCGTGCCGTGCAGCTGAGGGTTTATGACGTAACAAAGGCTTCTATATTGGGAAATCGGACGATTTTTCAACATGTATACCTATGGGTGGAAATCACTGATCTCTATGGAAGAGCCCTAAGAACTTTTCCACAGTGGTGGAGAGGAGAAAAATCTCTTTGGGAAGAGCAAGATCATCGATGGAAAGTAGCTGCGTGGCGGAGGTCTGCACCCTCAGAGTGCTTTTCTAGTTTATGTATAGAATTTGAATGCATGTACCCATACTTCAAATTTGTAAATATTTTTCCCACTTTTTTCTTATCACAGATTATGAAGAACCATGCCTTATAACTTTTGTATGCATTGCCACAATGCACAGACACATATATCTACACTTGAATTGATATACAAAGATGCACAGTGTATATGCACATTATTGCATATGATTCATGTGTTCTGTAATGTGATAAACTAAATCACTCATAATCATTCAAGCATCAAGGGGTTTAAGTCTCTCCTATGATCTGTTCCCGTTCACAGAGAATCATTCAAGTCCCTCCCAGGCAGTCTGGCTACTAGCACTTCCTCCTCCACGACTGCCAGCCCAGACCACGTAAGACACCACAGCGACGAGGCCAGGCTAACCACAGCTTCCGTCGATGCCGCCCTCACCCCCGACATCGTCCGAGATGTTTGCCGTCCCTACTCACCAGCCACCACCCCTTTGGGGGTTGGCATAGGAGTTGGAGTGTTTCCCATGACTTCTTCTTCCCCCTCCACACCCACGGGGGGATCAGGGCGGAAACCGCCCCCTGTCAAGCCCAGGCCTCACCGCCCCAAGACGTCATTCAACACTCGCAATGCATCACCATCTAAGTCACAAACACTGTAGATTTACTTTGCCATTTCGATGGTAGATCTTGTCTGAGACGGACTGTATGTGATCACTTCTTTGCCTTTCATCAACCAATATCCTTCCTACCATTTGTCCTTATTGCACCAGATGCTTAATGTCCTTATCAGCTTAGTACTGTAGAAGTGATCAACCTTCCAGGGAGGTGTACAAACACATTTCTCAGTTGTATCTTACGGAGGTCTTGATTCCTTTTCTGTCACTTCAACAGAATCTTGAAAATTTACTGATGGTACTTCATTTCAACACAGTTCTATTAATTGCAGAGGCACTGCTAAAGTGGCTCGGTCATATGCTTTAAACATGGGTTCAACTATTTTTTTTTAAATATCTCTATTTGATTTTGTATGTTTTATTTAGAAATGCACATAGTGACAGATGTGAAGCAGATATTTGATAAAGTTTTAAAAATAGAGTATTCAAATATATATTGGGTGCGTTCGAGCGCTCTCCTAAAGCGAACTGTACCGTACCTGTACCCGCGCCAGAGGAGCGTTGAACGCTCCTAAAGTGTACCGGACTGTACTGAGCCTAAAGCGGACTACTTCCCGATGTGCTCAAAAGCGTACCAAAGCGTACCAAAAGTTCGCTGTAAAGCATGCGCGTATTATGCGCATACGTCACAATGCAAAGACATCATTCTCTTTGTTTGGGACAGTGCTAAGTACTTCAAGCACCAGGTGAATGACATTCTTGCTACAAAATGCGTGACCTTTTCTAAAAATAACTCTTGAGGTACGCCTTCTCAACAGAGCGCTCGAACGCTCCAAAACTGGCACAGTTCGGTACGGTACGCTTTGGTTCAGTTCGCTTTGGTTCGCTTTAGAGCGCTCGAACGCACCCATTGTTATCCGAGTTTCTTGCGAATGTTCAGTCTTAAGGCTAAAAACCAGACTTGTGAGAACTTGACATGCACAATGTACATCCATTAAAATATGGAGTTACTACAGTAGTTGGAAGAAGTGTGGAAAGGCTGATAATGGAAAGCCTTTTCTTCACTTTTCTTTGTTTATCAAAACACCTTTGGCCATAGATATGATGAAGGGTGCTTAGCATGTTCTTCCAATGTCTCCTTTCTGTAGGCGGCAATAACTTGAAACTTTCAATGTTTGTCTGCTTTGTGTGCATAAGCTGTGAAAAGGTACATGTGAATGAAAGAACATTCAATATTTTTGTATCAGAACTGTTTTATTGCTAGCGGCCGAAAGAGGAGAGTAAATAACTGAATCGCTTACTTTGCAAGAGATATATCTTCAATGATAGATAGCAGTTCATTACACGGAGCAGAGGCATAAAGTATCAGATATTTATGAGCAGTTGGTGTATGGTCACCTGGTAGGTATGTCAAATCTTGTAGAATGAACAAAGAGAAGATATACAAGAACTGCATAGAAAAACATAGATAGTGTACTCCAATATCTTTCTGTGCACAGAAACTTTTTATGTGCCAAATTGTTAGATGTCATATTATTCCCCATTATAGACTTTGGAGTTATGTCCTTATTCATAGGTGTCGTGACATTGTTACGTTTTCTGCAATGATCACAGTTTGTTAAAATTTATTGTAAAGGATACCTCACTCTTGTACTGACTATGATATATTTAAACCGATGACAACTTACTCCAGATGATGCACACTTTACTTAGAACAGCATGCAGAAGTAGGAGTGGAATAGCTACCATGGTAGTTATTAAGAATATGCATCAGGGTATTGTTAGGGTGTTCATTCACCAGGTAAGATTATTCCTGGTTGTATAAAAAGGATGTGTCTCTACAAAGCCCATTGGTAGTCTTATCAATTAAGAAGTGTTTTGATGAAAATTATTGCACTGATTGGTTTTACTGTAGTAAGTGAACTCAGTATGAAAACTTTATTTTTATTGGTTAAGGCAAGTTCCATTATTTAATGGCTGGCAATATTACTGTTGTAAGTGTACTTGTCACAATGAAATCACCTGAGAACCTTATCTTCTTCTTTTTTTTCCCTCTCGTCTAAATCTTTCTGTATGTCACTGAACCTTTATGTACAGGATAGATCAGAGATTGCACAATGTTGGTAGCCTCATTCTGGTTATTTGCATTCCAATGGCCTCATGACGTTGGCACTGAGGTACATGTACACCAAACAAATGCTCATGTATGTATTTATGATACTCTCAAAGGAAGTGAGGTGTATGATACAAAACAGTATTGTGCAGTTATTTTAATTCTATGCATACCGACATGCAATGGGGAAATTTCTTGAAATCTTTGACGGCAAATTATTTCTTGTAGGTACAATGACGTATGTTTAAATATGCATGTGAGAGAGTATGATGCAGAACAAAGATAGAATGCCCACAAATCCTGTATAAACCCGACTGCAACTCTTGATGTGAATTGAGTTTACACAGCGTATTTATTCGTCACATGACACACGACAGTCCTCTACTTCTCAACAGAATGCAGATACTGTATACGCCATGGATTTAGCCAGTCTATTTTTTACATATCAGGACTTCGGTGTGGTTTAATTGGCAATCACAGAGTACAGTAAGAAAATGCACAGAGAAGTGTGCACATTCCATCACATTCATGTCGGGATCAGAGTAAATGTTTCTGTGTGTTGTTATTGAATTCTCGGGTAGCACCTGACTGCTGAAATTTGCGAAAATAGCAACTCTGCAAGATATATGGTGTAGACAATTCCAGACGGTTGAGAAGACACTTCGGCACTATGTCAGTGGGTACATATATTCACAAGACTGGTTGAGCAAGTCCAACATTTAGACATTAAGATAATATACCCATCTTGTGGCCAAGTTTTGTAGCACCTTATATGGCACTATATGCAACATATCGATGATGAATCAGTAAAGTTATGGAAAATTTTAACATGTTATTATGCCCACACTGAACTGTGACACATGAAGAACAAGATTCTGAGTGGTCAATTGTCCATTCATTGTACTTACCCTTTGCTTGTGACCAATGACTTTTGATATAACAGCATTTATAGTCATACAATTGGAAATTCTTGGATACTTGGCATATACTGTCAAATCAAAATTGTAACATTTTTTTTACTTTGTTCATTAATTCCAAATTTCCATACATCTGGTTACAATCTCTTTGAATTCATGGAATATATCTGCCATTGCAGTTGAGATGGATGGTCAAATATTTTTCTATCAGATGGAATTGACAGGCAGATATGAAGATGAAACCAGATATATCAACACCTCTGGTGAAATTGAAGGTCATATCCCATACGGAATATTTTTGTCATATTTTTCTAGGTGGACATACATACACATAGAGACAAATTGAATCAAGTGTGATAAGAAAGAGAAGTATAGTATTTACATTGTTCTGCTTTATAATGTATAAACTCATATTACATCCAGCCTTGGGGAAAACATCTAATTTCCTTCAGTGGCTGTATGTTAGTATGCATTTAGCTTTTTAAATGGATTACATTACACATTTATGTGCCACAAAATTAGATTTACGTACATCATTCATCAGGAAAAAAAAAAAAAATCCTTTGAAATCCAGGCAGTGAAATAATTAATAGTTTTCTGAGATGTCATATAAACAGTGGTTAACATGCATCATTTACTGGTTCATATAGACTCAAAGAGAACATATATGTACAATTAAATCCTTCATATCAGCAGCAGTAACTTTGCTCTGATATATTTTCCTTAGAAACATCTCTGCACTTTGTATATAAGTCAAGAGAATGAATTTGATGATTTACCACTGTAATGTTCAAGCATCTTAATGCAGTAACTGGCTACCTATGGCACACCAACTTTTGAGCTCAGATGTGTATGGAAAAAAAAAACAGAGCAGAGACAGTATGAACTTTGACCTTTATCAGTATATCAATGTACCTGTTTCATAAAGTTTGGACATAGGCAACTCCTTGATATGTCATTAGTGTTTCATTGGGTTGGCTATGACAGACAAATCTAGTCGTACAAGGAGAATTCCATCCATGTGTTATGTGGTGCAAACAATTATTTGCAAGGTTACATCATTGATGATGTGAGTGACTTTTAGTGTGAACTTGTTCGCGTTATGAATGGAGAACTGTTTATGAATTCCATTATGCAGTTACAAAAATACATAGTATTGTAAGCATTCCAGAGAACTATCTAGAAGCACAAGATATATTATTGCAGTGTAAGACATTATAGTGGGATGGAAATGTATAAATTTGTATCACTGAATAGGCCTGTATGAACGAGTCTTGTATGATATGACAAATAAGTAGTAAAAAAAAAAGTGTACATTTTATGGGTTAATAAAATTGGCAGGTCTGCTTTTGTAAATATTTTTTTTTGTAGAGAAAAAAAAAAGACCATATAGGCTGTTTTCAAATGATTTATGTTGAAGTTACGAATATTATATCCCATAAAACATTGGATGCCAAGCAAAAGGAAATAGATATTTCAAGTGATATTTTTCATTAGTTATCAGAGGGAAAAGTCAAACAGATTGAACATGCTGACCTGATTTATTACCCATGTCACAGGGTTCACCGAAGCTACAAGAGCGCTTGGCAGTGTATTGCATTCAGTAAAAAATACATCTCTTTACAACTGTACATTACGTCAGGTTCAAGCTTTCTCTTACAGTTAGAGATCAAAGAGTTGGTTGGTTGTTTTTGGTTATTTTTTATTTTTTAATTTTTTTTTAGGGGGGAGGTGTTATGTTCTTTAGTACCTTGATTTGGTATAACAGGTCTGATTGAATTGTACATAATGCATTCTACTTGTCTGCATATGTTTCTTAATAAGCTGCATTGTGTAGTTTATACTTCAGTGCATGAACAAAGTTTCTGAGGTATGCCCTTGTGTTTATGCAAAATGTAATATGCAGAAGTGTATAATACCAAATACTGATTATTGAAAAGAATGTCGAATATAATCTATGCCTTTATTTGGTAATAATACGGTGCTTCCTTTTTCAAATCGAGAGAGATAGAGATAAAGTTTTTGACCCTTGTTTATGAATTAAGAATGTTAATGCCATTTCAATCAATGTAAGACAGTTCTTGTGTCTGAGGCTATGACAAAAGAAAACAAGTCTTGAATTATATATATTTTTTTCTATACAGTGCACATACTTATTTTGTTTGTGTAAGTAGGAGACCCACAGTACTTGCTATGAGTGTGTTTCATTCTCATTCCTGTGGAAATTAAGTTTGCAATATAGCTTAACATTACCTATCTGTGAAGTCAATCCAATCTTTAAAAATATGTAAGCAGTGAAGGCAAGGCGTGAAGCACACCTAGAAAGCATGACATTTTCCACTATGACACCAGCTATGTTTTGTGCAACAGAAAAAAAGAAAAAGTCATTCTATTGTGAATGAAATATATATAAGTGGTTTTATTATTTGTTGGTGCAAGAAGAAAATTTGCTTTATATATTTTGAAGGAGTGCAAAATGCACATTGCTATATGATTTGTTTTATATATAATTGTCAAATGTATGTCTCTTTTGTTTTGGCTATATTTGTTGCAAGCTCCTGTATTGCGTTGTCTGATCATGGTGGGTCATACATTATGTCTTCACAATGATCAGAAATGATTGTGTCATTTATTGTTTATTGAAATCATTTTCTTGATGTGTAAAGATGTAATTAAGGATTTTTTTCTGTGAAAAATAATTAACAATGGATTGGGTTTTAATAACACTAGAGCACACTTTGCATTAAACTCGATTTGGGATTTCATGTCTTTATTGTTTGTATGTTTTCCTACATGAACTTGAAGTATGGCTGCTGGGCCTTGACCTTAACTTAATCTCAGTATTTCCTTTTTAGAACCTTCAAATACACATGAACTTTGACATATACAGAAGCAGCAACAAGTCATGAGATACGAGTGTTCACATGAAACAGAATCGCTTACCGTGTAATAGGTATCTACACACAACATTACAAGAGTATACTGTGAATGTATGGTGTTATCTGTCATCAGTGCTTTGAATGTCATTACTCTAATAGGACTATGTACAATTCACATACATTTACATATAATATCACAATACTTACAGAATGATCCCTTACCTTCAAAGTATTTAATCACACATATCTTTTCCTGATGATAGGGCACATTTTGACCACTTACCCTCCATAATGGGCTCACTTGAGCCCCTCTGCTACTATCATGAACAACTTATGCACTTTTACAATGTTCATGTAGTAGAATTTGGCTAAACAACTTCTGAATCTCGGAAAATATGTTTGATTTTTCACACAGATTTACCCCTCTAAGTAAATGGAACAACTTACTTTGTATCAACATGGATATAACAGGAGAAGATAAATGTATCAATTCCACTCCTCAGGACCCCACACCAACTTGCTACTAATCTTAGGTACCCAATTTTGCCCCCTTTGCCACTGTCATGAGCAAGTTGTATTCTTTGCCTCTAAAGAGTGTGTAAAGCGATAAGATTTGATGCAACTATGACACCTGTGGCTCTGAAGAAGAAAATCTGTGAAAATTTATTTACTTCTAGGCCTTTTTGACCACACCCACCTTGTCTTTGGAAAAGGGGAAAGGAAAGCTAACCCATTATTCCACAGATTGATGAATCACCTTCAACTTTGAGCTATTAAAGGAGAGCTCTTATTTATGTCATTGCAACTGACAGGATATGCCAAAAAGTATATCTGTGGGAATCTATTACATTTAGGACTAGTGTATTGTACAGCAAATCTTGAATTCATAAATGTATGAGATATGTCATTTTTAAAAATCTTCCTAGTTTTTTGATGAATAGTCAATCAGCAATGCTACTTGGAAAAAAAGTTTAGTGAGATTTAGATTCACTTGTAGTTAGCATGACACAAACACACTTGAACATTTCAAAAACTGGAATCATACATCATGCCTTGGTTTCTATTCAGAAGTGGTCAGTCTTTCTTTTCCCGTGTGCACATAATGCACGAAATACAGGAAGCAATGCCCACTTTGGTGAGGTAGATTGTTGTGAAAGCCTTACAGTATTCTTTCATGTGTTTCCGTTTAATATTCCTGTAGCCTGGTGTGCATTACATCACTGAAATCTGAAGCTAGTAGACTTGTCCTGTCCGAAATAGTTTCATACTGTGAATGACAATTTCATGTTAGAGTACTGTCTCTTGCTCAAAGTACCGGTAGTTACCCTCCTTGTTTGGCTCAAGTGTCATACATTACAACATTTGAGATATATGACTACAGTATACATACAACCTTGCCTGAGAGAACCTCACAAAAGTCTACAAATGTTCTCTAAAGTCGAAGAAAAATTTTACCCTGAACAGAGGTAAAACATGTTCATTCTAATGTGTAAGTTGACATTAACATGAGTAGAAGGATCCCTTTGGATATGACTAAGGCAAGGATGACCGTATTTAGCGTTTCTGTGCAAACACCTCACATCTCTGTGTATGACATCTACCACCATTACTCTTCTGCTCCTGAGCCGATCTCCTTGAAGTAGTTGGCACGAAGATTCTGCAGATAGTCCCTGAGCCCAGCCTGGTCCAGCTTGGAACTCCTGGCAGCCTGTATCAATCTATTAGCCAATCTGTAGACAGGTCTCAGTTTGGTGTCTTCCTGTCGAGCTGATTCCTTGGTCTAATAAAAGAAATAAAAGTACACAGACACAGATTGATATCATACCTGGTACATATCCTCATTCACTCGCACCATGCACTTTATAATTCCGATGTGAGCCTGCACACATAAGCACATGCATACATCACACGCACTTACACACACAAATACAACACACCATCCGACATGTACTGTTTGCATATTGCTACACTACGATGAAAGTACTTGAGCATTGTCTTAACGAGTTTGGTGTCGTGCACAAAGTTTTTAAATATTCTAAGTGTCTTCAGTTTCATAACATGTTTATGGGTAAGAAATTGGCTGAAACATTTGCTTACAATTCTCGAGAATAAACTCTTACTCTATTTATGAAATATTTGTAAATGCTAATGTGGTGAAGGCAAAAATAGTTGTTGCTCTGAAGACAAAAGTCGAAATAAGTATAACCCCTAAAACTCCTATCCCAGGATACTAGAAAAAGGCTGGAGAAAATAATATTTATTACCACCCAACTTTGTGATCAAGCTTGTTTGCATCAAGATTTGAGTTTTACGTGTAAATTCTTACTTTGAATGAATGTTAAAGGGAGAAAGTCATCAGATGATTATGTTATCATACATGGACTCATTTAATCTTCACCGGTAACTGTCTTTTAGATTTGATGCACATCTGAAATAGACTGAATTTAACCCGTTGAGGAGGGACTGATTTTGCTATAACACGCATTTCCCAAAGACACCTGCCCAAGTATTCTTGGGACTTGTTTTCAACAGTTTAAGAGAATTTTGGGGGTTTACCTTCCTTTGTTGAGCCAACTTCTCAGATAAGTGCTTAGCCTCCTTCACAATGGACTGTGGTAGAGTGGATATTTCTGCCAGCCTGATGCCTGAAATTTATTATAGACATTACATGTTAGTGGAATATCTAAGGAAATCTGAAGAAATAAATGACAAGGCACACACCCATGTTCACGTCATATTTTGTATAAACACTTCATGAATTTCCCATTTAGGGTGTTGGCATTTTTAAGCTGAACTTGTTTATTCATTTGTCATGAAATTTATACTCAATGGAGGTCAGACACTTACCACCTGCATAGATGCTGTAGAAACCAGGTAAATGAGAAGAGGGAATATTTGGAGTAAATCCAAATACAATCAAAATAGACAAATACTGTCATGTCAAACTACAGTCCAATATCAACTCTCCTGAATGAGTTTTCTGCATGGCCAGAAATACTTGCGATACACAGGAGTCGTATTTCTCATATTTCTGATCATAAAGTATGTGATTCCCCTCTGATGCTGCTGTCTCGGGTAGAAATTGTCATACTTTGGTGTGGTTTTGGTATGAAAGCTGAATTTGACTCAAGTATATGATTTAATTACTGGATATTTGCACTGCCAAATATCATTTTATATCATCAATTATAATGTCAGTCATGCAGCTATGAATGATAATACAGTTCACACAAGTACAATTTTTATCAAAGAAACACATGGTGGAGTACTGCACATACCATCTCAGTTGATACGCACTGAAGACATACATTGTACAGTGAATGTACTGATACAAGACACCAAATACACAAGACAAATACACAAGACACCCAAAATTTATGTCTCGCATCATGTTTCAGTAAAGCTACTACATACCATAGTGCTGATCCTTGGTTCTTCCTCTGGACAGGACGTGTGTATAGACCAGGTTGTCATGCTGACCATCGTTAGCTGACTGTTCAACTTGGAAGTGGTAGCTTTTCACCACACATAGGAAAGGGAAAGGTGATAGAGGTAAAGACAAATTATCCACTCACAAATGTTGGATCCTGCTTTCAATCATGGCTTGCAGATTGGTGTATGTCTCCTTTTTTTTCTTTGCTCAACTATGTAATCCAGCGAGATCAGCCAGATAGGACAGAGAAAAGTGTAAATCTTTAAAAACAGTGCTTGTCATATGTTGCTGAATGTCACTTTTGACTTTCAATATGAAAGAAACATATTCACTCCTTTATTGCATGATCAATCTGACTTCTATGACTTACACATTAATTTGATAAATTTGAAGGTAATTTCATGTGCTCGCAACAATGAAATGATAAATCTATGGTTCAGAAAACGCAAGGAAAATGGTATCTGCAATGTAATGATATAAATGTTTTTCCGTGGGGGGGGGGGGGGGGCAGAAATATGCACACACATGACGGTTTCTCTCTTTTCTAATATTCCCATAATGTGCTTAATATTGTGTATAGAACGCATGATGTAGCTTACTTTTCCACATTCGGGTAGAGAGCATCAAGGTTGGTGATTTCCCCAAAATGTGTTGCGAAGAAAGTAAATGCTCTCAAACTGAGAAGATATTCACACACAGAATGACAGATTCCCACACCCTCATCACTGCTGGTACCTGTATTAAAAATGACAAATTAACAAAAATCAAAATAAGAACCCCTCTCCACGCATATTCAATCCAGTACATCTACAGGAACACATATCACATAATGTGCAATAATCTAGGTGTACAAACATACCAAAATCAATGTATCAACCGATAGAGCATAGGGCCCTCATCACATTTTAGCTCGCTTTAAATAGTAACTAATGTACTTACAGTCATTTAAAGTATTTAAAGTATATTACACACATCTTAACATACAAGACAAAGATATAAACACATTTGTATCTTATTCCATTTTTAAATAAATATGTGACGGTCTTTTGATACAAAATAAATTCAGATTCCCAGGGAACATAATTCATGAACATGACAGAAAGTTTCAGACTTTCAACTGACCTCGACCTAGTTCATCTATGATGACCATTGAGTTGTGAGCGCAGTTCTGAACGATGTAATTGGCTTCCCGCATCTGCCATCCTCACGTGAGATACAAATTACATATTGTAGGTAGGTAGGTAGGTAGGTAGGTAGGTAGGTATGTAGATAGGTAGGTAGATAGGTAGATAGGCCGCAGAGGGGGGGGGGGGAGGGGGGCGGTGAGCAAGCATAATTGACTTCTTGGTATAGGCAAATATAGAGCAAACGTATGTGAATCTCACGTTAGACACATTTTTAGGATGACAACGATATATTTTCAAAGTGCACTTTTTTCCCCATTAGATACAAATTGCTTTCAGAAGTAATCCCTGGTTTAGCACTAGAGTCAAAGTATGATGTACAAACTACCAGGCAGTGACAGTGCAGGTTAAATGAGGACATTTGGTTCACAAAAGATATAATGTCTTCAAACAGTTGTAATTTTTTTTCCCCAACTCTTGGTGAAGATTTCAGATGAAGCGGAAGTTTATTTTGTTGTTAGTTTTCTAAAAATGAAAGTGTGAAATGATGTGAGTGAAATGACATACTGTGATATTGTTATGGAACAAAAGATGTTAGTCACATATATATAATTTTTTTTATTAGTTTGGTTATACTCGATTTTATTTCAGTTCATTAATTTCCATTTAAATGCAAAACACAACACAATTTCCAACAGAAAATTTACTTTTACAATAACTATGATGGATGTACTGTGAGTCTATTAGAAGTGATCCCTTACTAAACAATAACATCACTTTACAGTAACAAGAACATTTTTAACATACAGAAATATTAAAATTAACATATTTTACATAAAAGATATTCTGTCAACACAGATCAGTAAACAGATCATACAAATATGAGTTCAGTTAAATCAAATATGTAACTATGATAGCAATCAATGTAAGAGTACAGATTGATAATATAAACAAAGACATAAACAAACTTCAGTGAGCATGTGAGATGTGATGTGTAAAGCTACAAAGTCTGGCATGCATTAGATTAATGTTGACTACTGAACAGGCTGCAAGACACACACCTCAAGCATGAAGGTAGAGGCATTAGTCTCTATGTCGTCATCACAGCCAATTCTTGAGAAGATCTGATCACAGATTCTAAAAGAGGCATACTCAGCTGGAACATAGCACCCAGCTTGGGCCATTATCTGCAGGAGGGCTATCTGCTTCAAGTAGGTAGACTTTCCACTCTAGATATGCAGCAGTGACCAAGAAATAGAACAGAAAACTTTAAAGAGATCCGGAAGCTTCTTTTGCAGAAAAGGACAACAAAAACAAGCCTACATTCTCTCTATGTTGGTGACATCAAGAATGACACATGTCCCATTTAGGTTTTAAAGGTCAAGGAAAGAATAAGAGAAAAAGTAGCGACACTATGCATGGGATCTCGAAAAATTACACATCTTTTCACAGTATTTGTAAGCTATGCAAAAAGCAAGGAACTGTTAACTGGTAGGTAATTATGTCCAATGAAACTGCTTGCAAGTTTGACAATATTGTTAAAAAACAGAACAAAACAACTATGGATGCATGCAATGATTGGAATTAATTGAGCAGCATTTTGATACAAATGAGTTGTAACTAATCACTTTTAAAATGTCCAATACACATTCCAGGACCATACATCAGTCAATTATGAATCCATATTAAAACTGCAGTTACATATTTCTCAATACCTTATGCCTTTGTATGCATCAGTAATTTGTGTTTTCACTACTTTTATACATCTTTTTGTTTACCATATTTGGACCAGTGATGACAAGGAAGTTGCTGTCCTCTGAGGCATACTGCAGATGCAAAACAAGCAAAGTAAATATTTTTTTTTTAAAGTGCACTCTTCTGATGTTCATCTGATCACATATGACCAGCCAAGAATCAAATGTTAGCGGCTTCAATTTACAACTTTCCTTGGGGGACATTGTGCATCGATCTCAACTCATTAGCTTCGATCCCATTTTGAGACATTTTCAACAATGAGGTCTTAAGCTATAGACATGTCATTTAGTCAAAGTACCAAGTAGTATGCTTCATGTATGAGTACAAACAGCACTGTTTAGTAGAAAGTATGAGCATCTTAATATATTACTTGTCAATTAAATCTTACAACTATGAAATCTTACTATGTTGTTGGGCACAGGCGGGTCATAGGAAATCTTGTCCAAGATTGGATGCTTGCCCTGCTTGATCGCCAGTGTGTCTGTGAAATCTGGTCTCACTGGGGATAGGAATGAGTGTTTATCATACAACATTGCAACCCAAGAAGCTGAAAATATGTGAAACAGGTCCCCGTGACAAAGTATTTGTTTTAAAGAAAGCCATGAAACTTCAATGATTCTAACTACTCTTTTGACAGCTTCACATCCACACTGGGAATCCAATGAGCAATTTTACACTCCTCTATACACCCAAGACTTGCTTCTCACTTATAAGGAAATATTGCTGTTCAGTTGGTAGGACTGACAGATTCCTGCAAAATCTTACAGGCCACTGTCATTCATACGGAGCAATCATTCCTTTCCTGTCAATACCTATAATCTATGGGAAATTCTTGCACATAATGATGAGAGTACATATAAACCCAACTCATGTAAAGATCAATGACAAGACAGCACCATTCCATAGCCATAATCATCTTTAAAGGGGGTGTACAGTTCTGGTTGAGGTGAGGATTTAGCTTTTAACGTTTCGCGAGATATTCAGAAATCACTCTATGAGATGTCAAAGAGCATGCAGTTCTAAGGGGTATCAAAAGTTTATTTGATGAAAATCGGTTTTGAAATGGCTGAGATATCCAAAAACAATGTGAAACAAAGAGATCCTAATAAAAGGCGTGGCCTGTCGCCTTTTATTATTATCACTTTTTTGGATATCTCGGCCATTTGAAAACCAATTTTCATCAAATAAACATTGCACCATTCCATAGCCATAATCATCTTTAAAACCCAACATCAAGTACAGTGGAAATCTGCAGCAGAAATAATCATCATGCCATCATCATACTGGCAACTCTTAACTGCATATCCTGTATCATAGAATGACATCATGGAACATGCTGAATCAATGAAATCTGCACAAAATCAGGAATAATACATATATCCACCAATTTTACAAAAAAGTGTAACTTCAATCTTCTGAAATGTGTTGCCAATTTAAGAATCAGTTATAACTTCAGCAAATTTAGAGGCTTCCAGAATAAACAATGTTACACAACCATGATAAAGCGCTTTTTAAAAGCAATGCTTTGGTCTGCTTTATGCAATACTAATGTTGAATTGTAATATTAAAGTAGAAACAATACCATCACATTGGAAATGTGTTTTATGAGACCTGATGAGCTAAAGAGTGTAACATAATGGCACACTGTAGACATCTAACTACTGTATACGCTATAATTTTCGCATACATAAGTTTTCGCGAATTGCCGCTGTCACACATTTTCGCGAGTGGTTAAATTCACGATTGGGGGACAAGAGAAAATATGAAGTGGCAAAGAAAGTGTGAATTTTCAACTTACTAGCAAATAAGAATGATACTAGTTATACACTGCATGAAAAAAACTTACCAAACTCTGTGAACTAGTAAGCTAGAATTCAACATTTTTGAAGTGGTTAAGTCCATCGCGCTAGATTTCTGACGAGTGGTCCCCTTGCGATAATGGATCGGCTCTCTACAGTATTCGTAAGTAGACGTGAACGTGCGTAAACAAGCTTAGCCAGTATGGTCCGTTCGGTAAGCCGTGACATGGTATACTAGTACTGAAATGTTCATATCATCAAGGCATGGGATTCATTTTGGAAGGTAATATTTTCGCGTGTTGTTAATTTCGCGAATAGCTCCCGACTTGCGAAATTCGCGAAAATAAAACCCCCGCGAAATATATAGCGTATACAGTATTTCAGTGTTTCAATGTTATGTATGATAACTTTCATCTGAAAAGCTTTCTTCAGATCCTTTCACAAAAAAGGGGGAAAAATTACTCACCATAATCAGACAGTGTGCAGACATGTGCAAATGAGACTAACATGTCAATGACAGAGACACATTCTGCAAGTTTGTAGAGACAGCCCACATGTTCCCTGATGTCATTCAGTAACTTGCTCACCACGCTGTTGCAAAAACAGGTAAAAGAATCTTATGTAATTGATAAAGGCAAAACTGCACGGACCAATGTTGACAGTGTCTCACGTAAGGATGAAGCACGCAGCCATTACCTTTGAGAACACAGCCAAAACTGTGGTAGGGTACTGTTGAATCCTTACTGGAATTGTACGTAATATGTATAAATGTGTGTGTTATATGACCTGAAAGCCAATGAGACTGAAAATGCCAAGGTTTAATACATTTGTTGCAATGTCCAGTTTGTGCAAGTGCCAGAAAACGAGTATTATCGGAAATGTCCAAGTGTTTGTAAAATGGACCAAGTAAAAGAGTTCTTTTCATATTCATAATGTTTCTGTAAAGAGATTGTATATCTGATTTTGAATAATTACCTTTTATTTGATTTTTTTTTTTTTTTGTTCTTTTGATGTAACTCTTATTTCACTGCAGACATCGCCTGTCATCAATCATTCTTTGTTTGTTTGGTTTTTTTTTTCTCAGAGTATGATACATGTTTGTATCTAGTCTGGCACCTTGCTATTACAAGTGTATTCTCTCACCACTTATGTACATATGTCTCTGTTATACCCTGTGTTTTTGAACTTGCATACCCACAGAGGTGACTGGGTTGATAAACTAAAACTGAATTAAACCATAGAGAAATGTATAAGTGAAAGTAACACACTACATACAGATACTTCAGATTTAAGGCCACATATATGGAGTAAACATTAGAAGTCTACAGCATGAGGCACATGCTATGAACTGCCGCACAAGGATCAGTCTGTGTCATAAAATGTTGACACTGATATTCAGATTATCAAGAAATGTTTGAAGAACAAACTTTCAAATGATAGTATCAAAATATGAAGAACTGAATCACCTACTAACGTAAAACAAAAAAACTTTCATATGAAACTTTCGCTTAATTCGTTAGGGGCCAAAATCTGCAAAACTGAAATGCTCACAAAAGTTTTCTTTACATTAATAATGCATTGAATGCCAGTGGCAATTTGCCAATGTTTCATGCCGTGAATGTTTCTGGTTTTACAGTACTTAGAAGGTACAGCAAATTTAACTTACATGTTGGTCATCAGGTAGATCTCATTGAGGGATTCTGTCACTCTGTCTATAAAAGGAGTACAGAGTTTATGATTATTGCAGCTTGCTAATTAGTATGTATTTGGAAATACAAGACACCATCACAGCAAATATCAAATCTGGGTTAACTTGCACAGCATTTTGATACTGCTCTGTGGAACAGTCATCAGTGCTATAAAACGATTTCTTCAATTTCTATCATAAAGAAAAGGATTTTAAAAAGTTTATTCATATTCTCCATAAATATATTCTGATATTAAATGTTCAAACACTGCAAATAGCACCTTGAGCACTGATTCTGCAGAGCAGGAAGGATTTTGTAAGTTACTGGTATAGGGATATATAGCTGTCTGTTAAGAGTTACATGTAATTATTTCCAACAAGATTTTAACATCACAACTTGTTGATGAAGTAGTTATTTTCTGGCGACTGCAAATCCATATGAAAATTATTAAAGTAGACAGTCAAAAAGATGATATAAGCCAGAGAATTACATCAGACAGATAGGAGGTCCTACACCCATTTACACACAAAAGTTATTGATTTTTGCATTGCACTGCAAAAAATAAATTTAGGAAAACTCTTAATTTTGGGCGTGTGTAAATGGGACTTGAAATAACCCACAATACCCTTGAAGACCTCACAGTACCTTTCATCGTTAATGAGGAATTAGGGAGAAAGCATCATGGACTCACATTTGAATATTTTCATATTTTGAACATTTTGAAATTCATAATAATCTCTAAAATGACTTCATTATGATTTGATTGGAGTTCTTTCAGAGAATTAGAATACAGATGTGAGCACATAAATGTTAAAGGACAAGTTCACCTTCATAAACATAAGGATTGAGAGAATGTAGCAATATTAGTAGAACACATCATTGAAAGTTTGAGGAAAATCAGACAATCCGTTCAAAAGTTATGAATTTTTGAAGTTTTTGTGCAGTAACCGCTGGATGAGAAGACTACTGCAGTGTATGAATAACTTAGATGTCACATGCGTACAACAATATAAGGAAAATATAAAGAGAATTTCACAAAATTCCATCTTTTGAAAAAAGTACACATTCCCCTGACTCGTTACCGACAAATGTTATTGGTAATATTATTCCCCCTGCCTTTAGAAAGAGGCAAGTCAAGGGCTCTTTTATTATGCGAAAAAAAGTGAAAATATGTTGAATTTTCTTTTACATTTTCTTTATACTGTTGTACGCATATGACTCACAAGCTGTAGTAGTCTCCTCATCCAGCGGTTCCAACACAAAAATTTTAAAAATTCATAACTTTTGCATCGATTGTCCAATTTTCCTCATTTAATTACGATTACTTCACAGGTCCTGGATCATTATGTATGAAAGAGGCAGACTATTAACATATGTTGGCCATGTTTAATTCAGTATGCCGTTTTGAGAGAAATTCCACTTACCATTCATCTTGATCTAAAAAAAGACAAAAGAAAAGAAAGAGAGACATAGATCAACGATTTAGCTGGCGAATCTACGGACACATACTTCTCTTTATAGAAGAGTTCTGTTTTCAGTTTCATTCACAGATCTTGCACATGTTATATACAAGAAGGTCATATATACATGGTAGCTAAGAAAAAAGTTTGTACATAATATTAACTCAAACTCCTATTTCTTTCCATTTCTTTTATTTTTTTGTTCATACACCAGGTATTCCAAGCCTATGCATTCAAAGTGAAAGACTGTCAGTGCATATTCCGAAAGTATATATTAAAATAAAAACTTTAACAGATATACACACACACAAAACTAGGTTTACACTCAATGAAACAAGCCTACAGCTTGTATCTGAATTACTGACATCCATTCACTTTGATTGTTCAATCTTTTTTAAGCATTACTTGGCCAATATACCAAGTATTTTGGAGCAAAATTTGATGACTGCTTTGAAAATGAACTGGTGAGTATATTTAATACATTTCATGATAAAATTTAAAGTCAGTCAACTCTATGTACACAATCACAATTTGAAATAATAAAGCCATAATTCATTTGTCTGTGTGCAGCTTTAATAAGAAAGAGCGAGGACATAAGTTGCGACCCTTTCAGAGTGATGAAACAATCAGTTGTCCTACAAAAAACCAACTCCTACCAGATCGACAGTGGTGAAGCTTAGCATATTCTTAGCTCTGACAACTTTCATGAAGACTGACGGCAGTGACTCTATGTCCAAGCTGTGTGTGCCTCCACAGTACAGCTGCATGAAGAAGCCTCTGGCGCTGCTGTAACTGGTCTTCAGGGGAAGGCTATACTCTTCTGAAAGCTGTTTGACCATTTCTAGCACACACACAAAAAAAATGCACAGTACATAGCAAAGTAGTAGAAAATGCTTCTGCCTGCTGAACTATGGCTTATATAAAGTCGCTGCAGCTTCTTTGCTTATCCACACTGTATGCAAGCTTTGATAATCAGCCTATACAATATCAGAGGTGGGGCCAGATGTTTTCTCAATAGTTTGCCTATCTAGGAGCTAGGGTTGGTTATACAGAGTTTATTCTTACATTCATTGTTTTGTAGTAAACTAATGGCAAAATGGGCATCATCATTCAGTACCTGACGTCTAAAGACAGTCAACATTGCTATATATCTTGATGGAAGAGAAGGGCATTCTCTCCTTACTACCAGTCCCTGTCTTTCTCCCTCCCTAGTGAAGATGATAACATGTACTGCCAGTGCACTGCAGCATTCTTTCACTTTCACAACTCCACATCCTAACCCCTTCAATCCTCATCCATTTTTATAACAGACCAAAAATGCTCACTTTCTTTGCAAATCTAAATAAGCTTCTGACATACAGTATCCCACCTGTTATACACACCCATTTATTCATGACAGTCATATTTCCACAGAGTTTTGACCAATCAGAGTTGAATATGTACCAAAGAGAAGTGAGATTCAAATATAATGATGCAATGAATTTGGACCAAAACTGCTGGAAGAAGAGAATCATCCAAGCCAACAGCAAATGCAGTCTTGCTTCTTGATTCTTCTCTGTGCACATTTCAACTACTGCATGTACTTCAATATGTGAACTAGGTGAACTGCTGCAGTAAAAATAACTTTTTTTTTTTGCAGAAACTACGACTACCGCGGTATAGTTTTCTTCTTTGGAGTATTTAAAGCAAAAATCCTGGGTGGCTGCAACATCCACCAATACAGGATTAACATTTTCAGAAAATTATACATTGCTCCCTTTTGCTTTGAAAGGTCAAGTTTGACATCTCAATTTTCACCATAGTGGCTCACAGTGACTCTGGTATTTCATATTTTAGGATAAATTCCACAAATTGAAATAAAAAAACTTTAGCAGGTGTGTCTCCTCACCTGAGATGTCATCCACGAGTTCTGTGTATGTCTTCCTAGCCACGTCAAGAAGTCCTTTAAAAAAAAACAGATACACACATTTTCTAGCCTTCAACAAGATACTAATTGTCGTTTGAAAATTTTCTGTCATCTGCAGTTATCTAATGACAACCGACTATAAAAGGGGTTGTATAATACCTAATTTTTATAGTATTACGGGTGACTCGTGTTATAACAAAGTCCTCCTGACTGGTAGTTTCCTTTATTCCTATCAAAATTTTGTAATAACCCAATGGTAAAGTATATAAAGATATAATATTAGATGTTAATTTTAGGACCTGGATTTTTATTTTGCTGTAACAAGCATTTCATTATAACCGTGTTTGTTATAACGGGAGTGTGCTGTACGTGGGATGCTTTTATCCCCAAGGGGTTCATTGTTCAATGCTATCACCACTCATATCTTAGACACAGTAATCTCAAGTATAGACAAGAAATAGGACATGTCACTGATGTCATGAATGCAAACAAATCACATCAGCAAGAAATTTATGAATGACGCATACTGCCGCCTGGTCTTCTTACCATTTATCTCTGGCTTGACGGCAAAACACTTTTGAGTACGCATGTTTAATGTTCCCTTCTGGTATCTTGTCTCATCATTGATGACAGTGCCAATCTTTCCCAAGATTTCAGGAAATCTGTCATCTTGCAAAGACTAATGAGTGAATAAAGATACACATGGTTAATAGGTGCTTGCCCCAAGGATCTTCATACATGTAGTCATCTCACAATCCTTTCATTTCCATGGTCTTTCTCCTGGTTTATGACATATATCTATCAATTTTTCTGGGGATATATATCTCCATATCTTTGTCTCATTTGAGAGACCATGGTTCTTCTTTTGGTGTATTTAAGTTAAAACAAGAGACCTATGGGTCTAACGCTCACTTGAGCTGCACATTTTCCCTTCATGACAAGTGCTCCACTATAGGGAAACAGTTTCCAAAGTATTGGGATTTAACTCTTAACGTGCCATGGTCGCCGAACGGCGACCTTAGTCCTGACGTGCCATGGTCGCCGATCGGCGACTAAGAACAGCGAGAAAAGCATTGATCATTTAAGTTCTTGTGGTACCGTAATGTGTTACACCAAGAAACTGCCAATGATATGTACTGGTGGCTGATTAGGATAGCCATCGTTTCCACTAAAAATATGAGCATGCTTACATTGGAAAATTTTGAGTAAATACACGATTTTTCAGCTAGATGTATTTTTTTCACATCGGGAAAATCCGCAGTGGGCGCACCCTCTGCGAGATGTGTATGGGTCAAAAGTCTCATAAGTAAACCACACGTATGTATGCTATTGACTCTGCGTGTATTGTCTATGCGGTTCCACTCGCATTGTTTCGCTTGGACGCTGTCCTGCGGGAAGCTGCTTTGATTTTGTCCCTCAAAGAGGATCAGCTTTCGTTCGTCGGTCAAGTCTTTCATCCTTTTGTTTTGGTGAACGTCACTAATCGTCCCACGCTAGCATAGGAATTGCGCGTGGACAAAGGTCTGCCGATTTCAATAGAGTACGCCCGCCCGCGGTCCGCGTAGACAATAGGAGGATTAGCAGGTTCTTCCTTCTCAGGTGGACAAAAGACACTATTCCAGGGCCCGGGACAATTACTTTAGTTTCAAATACAGGATCTGGGACTAAAGGACTCAGATTTGGGAATGAATTACTGAGGCAGAAAGAGAAATTGCTACGACAAAATAAACTGCTAGTATCTTTGGAATCATACAATTCTAGAAGGCAATTTTGTTATCATTTGAAAGAGGAAATGTTGCTCTAAACCTTTCTCACAGAGTCAAGGGAGCGTTCCATTGAAGAAAAAACAAGACTGACTCTTTTTTTCCATACTACACAAAAATTTCTAATAATTTTTTTGATGTATCAAATATTTCTACAACATTTCAGATTCAGATAGATATTGTGGCAAACTGACTGCATGACACGAAAGAGCAAACATTTCTTCATATATGTTGTGTAGAACTCAATTCAAAACAATCAATAGTTTCAGAGATATGGCAGTTTCAAATTTCATTGTCAGTCCAGTTTCGAAACGTTCTGGCGTTAGGTAAAAACCTCTGGCACGTTAGGGGTTTTGGGCCTGGCACATTAAGAGTTAAGGATTGCTGTGGGCCCCTTTGGAAACACACACCTAACTTTGGATAATTTGGACCTGCCCTAGGGCCCCCTGGGGGCATCACGACCATGTTATAGAAACTACAAGCTCCATCCCCATGGAGGGGGGGGGGGGGGGACATCCATCATTTGTTCAAGCTATAATTCCTCCCCCCCCAAAAAAAAAAAAAAAAAAAAAAAAAAAATATATATATATATATATATATATATATATATAATAATAATAATAATAATAATAATAATAATTAATCAATTAATTGAAAAAAAAAAGTTTATGCATAATACATGATGAACCAACTGCCTCAGGTGAGCTATTAAATGTTTATTTATTGAGGTGTATTTTGTTTTGTTTTGGTTTTCAACATACAGTGGACTCCCGGTATAACGAAATCCTCTGGACCGGCAGTTTTCTTTTGTTATATCGAAATTTCGTTATAACCCAACAAATAAACAATAGAGTGGATAATGGTGCGGCCTGAATTTTTACTTCGTTGCAACCGAAATTTAGTTATAACCATGTTCGTTATAACGGGAGTGCACTGTATACATGATTAAGTGATGGTCAAGTTAGTCCCCATGAAAATCAAAACAGAAAAATCACACCTTGTGGTATGCCTGCAGAAGCTTGGTCTGCGCTGAATCTAGTGCAGTCTGCAGAGGCTCTACAAGCTCTAGGGTGTGCTTCAGGTAGATGATGTTGGTAATCTTCTGTTCGGCTGACTTGACCGATTCTTGCTTTGGTATTTGAATGCACAGTGAGAGCAGGTGGTCCACATCAAGAAATCTAGACAAGACTGGGATCAAGGTAGGGAGATCAAAGAGGGTGTAAAGCATTATAGCAAACATACATATGAAATATATCCTTTATATCTTACCATAGCAATGACTTACTGAGGTAATCATGGCGACAAAACTTCAAAACCCAGAACTACTTTACTAAATAAATATGTCAAATGTATAGAGAAGGAAATAAGAATGTCCCATTGAAATGAAGATAAATGGCTCTGACATGTAAGCTGCCAACTGAAGGAGGTATGTCTTGTACACAGATGTCCACTGAGAGAAAAAGATGGAGGCAATATTAACTAGAAATGTCGCTACAGCGACTAGTTATACCCCCGCCAAACAACATTTCATAAGCTTTGGTCAAAACAACATTTGATAAGCTTTGGTCAAAAAAACTGAGGAAGTAGTTAAATCCGCAAGATCTTTCCTTGATCTTCTGCCATTAATATGCCGTTACCATGGCAACGTACTTTCGGGTACTGTCGAAAAATGCGTCTTGCACATCTACAACCAAAGGCACACATCTGTACCAAGTTTCATGGAAATTGGGCAAAAACTGAGGAAGTAGTTTGCAACACAAAATTTTCCATCATTTTGGCTCATAATATGTGAGCTGTTACCATGGCAACATACTTTTTGTCACTGTCAAGAAATGTGTCATGCTGACCTATATCCTAAGACAAACATTCAATATGAATTCCATGAGAATTGGAAGAACACTGATGAAGCAGTTTTGCCATGAAGCATTTTGCCCTATATTTTACCAATAACATGCCGTTACCATGGCAACGCACTTTTTGCCACTGCGGAAATATGTGTCTTGCACATTAACATATTCAGATGAACATCTGTACCTAATTTCATAAAAATTGATCAAAAACTGTGGGAGGAGTTCGCGACGCAAGATTTGTACCCATTTTTGCCCATAATATGCCGTTACCATGGCAACATACTTTTGGGTACTGTCAAAAAATACGTCTTGCACATCTACAACCCAAGGCACACATCTGTGCCAAGTTTTATGGGAATCGGTTGAAAACTGAGGAAGTAGTTCGCGACGCAAGATTTGTACCCTTTTTTGCCCATAATATGCCGTTACCATGGCAACGTACTTCTGGGTACTGTCAAAAAATACGTCTTGCACATCTACAACCCAAGGCACACATCTGTGCCAAGTTTTATGGGAATCGGTTGAAAACTGAGGAAGTAGTTCGCGACGCAAGATTTGTACCCATTTTTGCCCATAATATGCCGTTACCATGGCAACGTACTTTTGGGTACTGTCAAAAAATACGTCTTGCACATCTACAACCCAAGGCACACATCTGTGCCAAGTTTTATGGGAATCGGTTGAAAACTGAGGAAGTAGTTCGCGACGCAAGATTTGCAACGGACCGACCGCCCGACCGACCGCCCGACCGCCCGACCGCCCGACCGCCCGACCGCCCGCCCGACCGCCCGACCGACCGCCCGACCGACCGTCCGCTGATTCCTATATACCCCCTTCAAACTTCGTTTGGCGGGGTTATAAATATTTGGTGCAGGATCCCCATCTGGAATTAGTAACCATAATTATCACAATTCATGCATTACATGCACACATGCACCTGTAAACAGCTTTCTCTTTCATTGACAAATATTTGGCACAGTATCCCCATCTGGAATTCATGACCAATAACTATGACAATTCATGCACTACATGCACAGAGGCATTTGTGAACAGCTGTCTTTCTTATTGACAAAAGAAGGATATATAGTCCGACCTTTCCTATCTGGCCTCCCTTTATCCAGATCTCTCTATTATCTGGATGTGATCTCCGTGTTTTTTGTTTGTTTGTTTGTTTGTTTGTTTGTTTGTTGTTGGTTTTTTTTTTCAAGCTAATAACTACAGGGAAAAGGGGGATGTCAAACATAAATAAAATTCCTACACAAACTCACATGAAGTACATATTATTCCCAACATAATTAGCATACATTCACATCTAATTTTCATCTAAATAGCATGCATTCAGACATTCACTACCCCCAAATAACTGCACAAACATGGACAGAAAACATTTCATTAACTCACTGCATGATACAGGTGAGCATTCTTCGGCAGCTACATGTATCAAACAGTGAGTCTCCCATATCTGGCCAAATCCATTATTCGGATGAGCGCTGGTCGCGGCATGTCTGGAAAGAAGAGGTTGGACTGTATTTTGATTTTAATTTTGATTTTCGGGTTTGTTTGTTATTATTTTTGCTTAGATTTTCTCACTAGACCATGACTTGCAGTTTTGGGTGGATTTTGCCCATCAGAATCTGCTCAACCTCATGATCACAGTGACTGTCATCAATACCATCATTATGGGAAAATTTCTCTGAACTCCATTATTCAGTGATATTTTAATTATCCAGCTGAACCAAGACAACCCTGCCCACACGTCAATAATTACCTGACTGCAGATTATAGAACAGCTCTTCATTTTCTGTCAGCTCTGCGACCACGTCAAGACGTAGCTTGATAGTTTCCTCATCTACAAAGAATAAATATCATATCATTTGCAGAATTCTTTTAGCTGCGGAAATATAAAGGTCAGCAGGTACTTTACAAGAAAGAAATATACGCCACACAACTATTATGATTGCAGTGTAACACATGCAGAAATTCTTCATAATGAAAGTCATAGGAGTGTGATGGCTCTACAGGCATGAAGAAAAGAAAAAGTGAAAATAGTTCTCTCTATTTGGTGGTATCTGGAGATGATCAACGTTCGGTTGTGGGTATACTGATCCATCCAAACATGCATTATCTATTATCTCACTCTGTCAAGGATTCTGCACATGACATATTTCACAATTACAAACAATTCAAAGAATGTGCACACTTACCCAAAGGAGGCTGCAATATGTTGGCCCTCATAAGACGAGCTGTTTCATAAAAGTACAATAAAAAAACAATAAAAATAAAATAAAAAAACAGAGACAAAAGCCAGAGGAAGAGTAATAGTAAGCATTACACTCTTTCTCAATAACTATTTGTACCAAGACATTATGTAGAACACATTTACGGACTTGATTCAGAGTGATCAATTTAAAATGTAGCAAACCTATGACAAGCATATAAAGAGAGTTGTTGCTTCAGTGCATCTCAACCTGACTACTAGCATATTAACAAGTGACAGCTGCTGATTAACAACACTGTCCCTCACTGGTGAGAGGAGATAGAATTTTGCTAGTATATATGCAGTCACTCATTTTATAAATATTTATTTTGATTTTGCTATACTATGACAAATTCTGGTTTCTGGAGACAGTTATCTATAGTAGATTTCTGAAATCATCTGCCTCACCACCTCCCATGGTCTTTGTGTAGTTGAGAACACCAAACAATGTGTGGTCACTCTTTGGATCCTTCCTGTTCTGCACCAATTCAAGATTCCTTGCAGTCACAGCATCTTGGGTGAAAATATCATTTGAATAAAGACAGAAATGCCATCCAAAGGGAAAATTAAAAAAATTGATTCTAGAATATAAGGCATAAGTGTGACATAGCCAATATGTCAGTCCTGAGAAACACAGAATTTTTTACATGATAGCATGATCTAAATGGTGTGTACAAATCACAAGTCAATGAATGTTATATTATGTCAATACTGAGAGTTGTGTATGACATTTTGTACTCCAAAATAAAGTTTGTCAAAAATATAAAGTACTGATGTTTGTTTGAAATCTTACCAATAACTGTTGACTGCTCACTACCCCTGAAGACAACCTTTAGGGAGTTGGGGGCATACACAGTGTTCTGTATGAACTCTACATACTTCAGCAGAGCAGCACCTGCTGCTAGGCAGTAGTATCTGAAATAAACATCAATCACAATAAACCAGCCAGACGCCTTTAGAGACACATTTTAAAACTTTGTACATTAATGTCACACCAACGATCTATTAAATGTCTCTAAGATTAGCGAACACTTGTCCACCATGTTGATGAACTTTAATAGAATCCGTACGCTGCAACATTTCAACATTTATAGATCCCTGAGGGGCACACAGAAACAAGTCATCTTGTCACAAAGTCATTTGTGTTGTGTGCGTGTGTGTGGGTTTGCGTGTCAGTGTGTGTATTTAGCCAGAAAATCACTGCTCTTGAAGCTAGTTTCTTATAAAAGGCTTAGGAACCTGTTATATTTCTTTTCTTCTTTTTCTTTCACCCCAAATCTGAATCCATTGACAAAGAATCAAAAGAAATGACACCTATTAGGTTCTTTCTTCCCCTACGAATCATCTCCTTTGGCACACACAATATCTCGAAAGCTGTGCCCAGAGACTCCCAGGAACGTTGGTATCTATCTAATATCCTGGTATCGTTATGAATCAATGAATCATCTGCCTTAATTAGCATGCTATAAGATTGTAATATGAAATGACTGCAACTCCAAAAATGGAAGGTTAATTTTATCTAAAAATCTGGACTTACTTTGATGTTATCTCCATTTCAACTGCCCCAAACTCAGCAACACATAACTGTTTGACCATTGCAAGTCCTAGAAGCAAAAACAGATAAATGTAAAACTCAATGTTAAAACACTTAACTCACTAGTTTTGCAAGTAGATGGCAGCAGGCTCACACTCTGCAAGCAGTGTTAGCTGATATCATATTGCAAATAATTAGTAAGGGCACATACATATCTTTGTGATTTTTTAACATATGTGGATTATGGGCTAAATATATTTGCTTAATGGGTCACCAAGGAACATTGTGATCAGTCAGATGCCTGAAATGCTTGTGCCTCTTTTTCTTTGCTACTGAAAAGCAACAACAATACAAATAAATAGAAAATTGCTGTTCTACCCAGCTAAAGCAATGTCCTGTACCTTTTGTTTCATTGAAGTACTTCCTCTGAACAGTTGTGACTTCCAGATTTTGGAAGTTATCAGTCACAAGTTTGAACAGTTTTGTCATGGCTCCTCCCTCACATGCTGTATGGGGCATGATGATCTGGACATAGGGAGAAAAGGTTACAAAAACAAAAACAAAGAACCCTTGGATGGAAAATAAGTGAGAAAGAAAATATACAGCAGTTAGCTACTGACTAGATGTTTTAGATTGTATGAATCTTAGTACTTTACGTAAGTTGGGAAATTATTCTCTATCATAATGCACTGAATTGTCTCACATTATCTCTCACTTCAACATTTGCATACAATACATACTTGCTGGCTTGCAAGGACCAAAAACAAATAAATCACTGGTAACATGTCACTGATAGGTAAATATGACTGTGTATAATGAATACATATTCAACTTAGTCACATCTTGTATCAGGTGCATCATCAACACATGGTTTCTTTCAGTTATATGTGATATTTGGTTTGAATGATAAAGGATGTGGACTAAAGTTACAAGTATCATATCAATGCCATTGTGTTAAGGTGTTCACTATAATGGACTTGATTAACAGTTGCTACTATGCATAGGTGCCCCACACAGCAATACATCAAGCAATTGCATAATGGAAATTTAATTGATGGACAGAAACAGACAGTAAGTCCTTACCTCAACAGGTTGTAGGACTTGCAGCTTTGTTGTTACTTTCACATAGGTTTGGCTGTCGGAAAACTAGGGATATTGAAATCAAATATATTCTTGAGATCACTGAGCAGGATGTCAGTTTCCTACCTATAGGCCTACTTCATAATAATTATGTCAAACTGTATCAGTAATAAAGTTAGGATTACAACTAATGAGCAAACTCATCTGTCCTAACTACATTTTATTCAAATCAATTCAAAATTTATGTCATTGTTCAAGAAAACATACCCTAACAAGTTATATGAATGAGGTGATGATACAGTACACCCAACTGGCAATGATTTTTCTTTTGAAACAGGCTTGCCATAATGATGAAAGGTAGTTTGAAATGTGTTCAGCAAAAAAGTAGGGACCCTCTATAAAGCAGTGCTTGCAATGTTTGGGTCCTTTGAAGAAAATCCAAATAAATGGGATGAGGAATATTTTTACATTGTTATATATAATAACCCACAATTCGAAGAGACAAACTTGGGACATGACATAGGACAATATAATAACATTTGACATAAACAGTGACAGGACCTTACAAAGACAAGACAAAGAAATAGAGGACAGCATTTAAGCCAATGCCTACAGAGAGGATAATGAGAAGTAAGGATAGGCAGGGATCAGACAGAGATCTGAAACATAGGCCTATAACTTCTTGGAGTGGCTTAACTTATATTTGTGAGATGTGTATGCATGAGACATATAAATAATGTCTCATATAAATAATGTCTCATTAAAAAAGCCATATAATGTCAGGAAAACATATATGGGTCTGAATTTTGAACGATGTACAACTGAGCCAAAACAAGGCAAAATTTAAAAAGTAGGAAATTCTCAAAATCATTCATCTTACCTGAAAGAGTATAACTCAAGCTTTAATATGAACCCAATTATACTAGGATTTTCCCAGAGGAACAAGTTTTTATTCACCGCTGAAGTTTACCATGTCCAGAGCAGCGAACGTCCGTGAGGAATAGTACTGCACATACATTTGAATACCATTTAACATAGTTTCCAAAGATCTGATTCAGTTCAAAATCCTAACGAAATATCTTAAGGGACATGTGTACGTGATTGCAGAATATTAAGCTTGTACTCCTAACCTGTTCGTAATGGTAGACAACTGATGATTTAACTAAATTCGTCATTTCTGTGGAAATATTGCTCTTCCGCTAAACACTTTAACTTTACGCGCATTTTACAGAAACTCAATATTTTCACCTCTTATTTCACTATCCCATACTTTAATCCTCACTCCCAAATAATAATATACCCTTTTAAGATGTATCTCATCTGGGCAGTCTCTATAACCCAACAAACATAGCATAGTTTTCATCATGGAGGTTCGCATGTAGCTCACGGACGTTCGGAACAAACAAGATATTGAACAATGCAGCTCTCTTGAGTTGGAAACGCATTCTACTCTCAACAAACAGCATTTTCATGTCGAGAACAAACTCCTCTGCAAAATCCTGAATAGATATTACCAATTCTCAATTATATAAGCTTGTTTATCTTCTCATACTGGGGAATCAAAGAAAACAATTTTTTCCATCTCTCGTAAATGAACGTACAAACGTACGTGTAATCTCAGTGACGTAGTCCATCCTTGAGAACAAATATATTTATCAAAATTTCGTTTTCATGAAGGAGAATATTCAGGTCCTAAAGTTGTTATGATTATAAAGTCTACAATGCAAAATTTGCTTTTTATGGTCACGAACATGGTCACAGCTAAAATTGTGACAAAGAATATAGAAAAACAACAGAAATGTGCTCCGTTATAGAAATACGAAGTTTAGCTGGGGAGGGCAAACGAATACGTTAGGAAGAAATCCCTCTGTGTTTGCTCCTTGTGTTACACACTGTTATCGAGGAGAATTTGTGTTATTATATTAGTCAGAAGTGATAATTGGTTCGATACTGCGAAGTTTCGTCATAACAAGTCCATAATAAGTCCATATAACTTGGATGGATGTTTGTGACTTCGATATTATACAATATGGTTTGTTATAACAAACCTTTTGTAGCGCGTCATTTCGGAGGCTCGTTATTCATACAGTTTGTCAATACAAAAATTGATAGAGTTCGTATAATTATGAAGCTTTTTTTTTTTGGTAAATGATAGGATCTCCGAAGGTTAACCGAAAGGCTTATTAATTGGAACATGAAAAATTATATTCGCTTATCCAAATGTGGAGAAACAAGTTAACAACTAAAATCCTCCAATTTCAAAACCTCATAATAACCGTTTTCACCTAAACGAATATTAGGCCCATTCCACTTTTAGAAGAACGGACCTAAAAACAATGATCCTTAATATCTATTTTTCGAAGAACATTTCTAATGACAAACCTCCTGAATTAACTACAATTTTTGTTTTTCATTTTGGAATAACAAACCTTTGGACATCGGAGTAACGAATCTTTGGAAGAGCGAACGTATCAAAGTGCAACCTTAAACCTATTCTTAATCATTACTTTTTTTAACATGTGTTTTCAAAGTAAGCACAAATGCACAAACAAATTGACGATCTCTCTGTCTCTTAAATGTAAAATGAAAAAAAAAAATCTTGGAAAAAATTACAAATGAATATTGCTTTTCAATGATGAGTATAAAACAACATCATGCAATGATAAGCGGAGGATTTGTGTTTTCATCAATCAATAATTGTATACTGCATGATTTTTGTTCGCTTGTGACGGCATTTCGATGAATAAAAAACATAAACAAACAAACAAAAACTTCTCCAGAAGAATTTGGTATAACGGGAGTGCACTGGCAATTCTTTTCTCTGTGTGTTGGAGCTCGATTCCCTTCTCTGTTTCTCAGTCATTTTCATTCAACTGCTTCCACGTCCTTTTGAAACTTTTCCGTTTCTTATTCAACACATGCTCATTACAGACTTCTTTCGTCATTATCCTGAATGTGATTGCGTAGCACTTTTCGGATTTGTTTTGGTTTGTTTTGTTTTGTTTTTTGTTTTCTATTTGGTCGCAGCATGTTCAGGCTATTGAGGGAATGAGAGAAAAATTGTCATGAAGAGAAAAATAAGAATAAATTAAGGCATTTAATATCATGACAATTACAGCGAACGTCCGTTATGGAGACTGTCAAAATGAATCTGACATTGGTGATAGAGTATAGGTTGTTTTGGTGTCAATAGAGGGAGCTGGTGATCTGGAGACAAATATTTTGGAATAACAATTTAAATACGATTTGAATAGTATGTGACAGGAATGTATGGTTAGGGTGTGAGTGTGAAGTGAGTGAGCAGTGAGAGGGAACAGTGGCATTTGAGGCTTGCTGGCGAGAAGGTGCGCAGACGGGTTGACAAGCCAAGAACAGGGCCTGAGCATCATTGCATTTAATTCGGCTGCGTCGCTTGGTGCATTCCCCGTAGACACCGCTGGCCGTCACTCAAAAAGGAAAAGGAACCGAGAAGCTCCGTCCGTATCCAGGCACTGAGTATCCGGACTTGTCCGAGGACGTATCCGGAGTCGGATACCGCCCAGTCTTTGAGTCTTCGAGTAATCCCACGCCCCGCTGTGGACAGAACCAGGCAGACACACGCGAACCGGACAATACCCACGCCCATCGACCGTGTGTATCCGGCCACGCCGTGCTGCCACACCCGTATACGCTTCACGCCGCGACGGACTGCAGGAACAGGCGTCAGCCCTCGCGTGAACCGCGTATCCGACGCCAGGATCCGGCTTCGCATGAGCAACCCTGTACAGGCATCGCGCGGTTATCGACAACGGGAAAGTGCCATGGATAATGTAGGGACTTTATTCATAGGGGGGTTTTCATACGTAGAAATGCATGCGCTTATATAGGGACTTAGCAGAAAGGAGGATAATATAACAATTTGTTTATATACAAAAAAAAAATTGTTTTGTATTTTTCTTCCTTTTTCTTCCTTTTCGTACTTTGGTTGAATAAAAGAGTCGGATGACCCACTTGAGTTGAAACGATAATTCACTGTATTCGGTTTATTATTGCGGTCGTCTTCTGAGAAACCCTTTGACCACGAAGGGACCTATCGAAATAATTCTAAATTGTTAGAGGGGGTATCGGATAGGTGATACTATTGTCTCGATAGTTGTAATTAATCGCTCCTAGTTGATAGTAATTTAATTACTGTTGTGAGGATATATTTGTAATTGTAGCCTGATAATCCAGTGTATAATTTTGTGGATATTTTGATTGTGTTTCAGCTTCCACTTAGTTCTTCTTCCGGCCTGTGCCCACGGGGAAAGCACCGTCATTCACGCGCTCGTCTGCTTTGGAAGTGCCGGGTATATGTTCTGCCGGTGAGGCTCTGTTGGTAAGTCAACCCTGTGCGAGAGTAAAAGAGTGATTGTGATGGATCTAGAAAAGTTAGCCAAGGTAGGGCAGACCTTAGGGTTAGAGGGGACAGAGTTGCAAGAGTTTATTAAGGCGGAACAGGACAAGGCGAGAGAGGCACGAACGGAAGAGCGACAGAGGATGAAGGAAGAGAAGGAACTGACTGAACTGAAACTTAAGTTAGAACAGGCTAGGTTAGAAGAGGGAGGTAGTAACCGAGTTCAAATAAATACAGTTAGGGCTCCAAAACTTCCAGCATTTCAGTGTGGGAAAGATAATCTAGATGTGTATTTACACAGGTTTGAACGGTACGCTAATGCTCAGCACTGGCCACGTGATGTGTGGGCCGTTCATTTGAGTGCTCTTTTGACAGGTAAAGCATTAGACACATACTCGAGACTGGATGACGACGAGGCACAAGACTACGACCGAGTAAAGGCCGCAGTACTCAAGCGCTACTCTCTCACTAGCGACGGCTTCAGACGGAAATTCCGTGGGGCAAAGCCGGAAACGGGAGAGACAGCAGCGCAGTTCGTGATACGGATACGGAGCTATCTCGAGAAATGGTTGGAGCTATCCGGCCACAAGCCAACCTTCGAGGAGATGGCGCAACTGGTGCTCATCGAGCAGTTCTACAACGTCTGCTCCCAGGATATGGAGACGTTCATTAAAGAGAGACAGCCGACTGACATTGACGACTTCGTGGATATCGCCGACAGGTTCATTGAGGCCCGCTCGGGATGGCATCTCGGAGGGCAGACGGGTGGTAAGTCCCGAGGTCACATTAAACCTGAATCTCGTACTAACACTTCCACAGGTGATGCTCGACCCCAACCGGGAGGAGCAACGACTCCCCGCCCGGACGGATGCTTCATCTGCGGAAAGAAGGGGCATATCGCCAGGTATTGCAGAAGCCGAGAGACCAGGAAAGAAAAGGCTGCAGTCGGAATCCAGGGTGGACAGAAACCGGATCCGAACCGGAAAGCTGACAAGAAGCCCAACAACCGCACTCCGGAAATGCGAACCGGAGCAAAAGCTGGTCGACCGGATGAGACAGATGTTAGCCCGGTATCGACTCGTAGCAGCGGTTCAGAGGGTAAGCGTCAAATGTCAGAGCACGGTAACGCATGCCTCGTAATCGATTCATGTTTTTCTTGTGCAGAGCCAAGTCCCGATATCCGGATAGCGGATTCGGATCTGCCTCTGATGAGTGTTGCGTGTGGAGAGCAGCCAGTTAGAGCTATGCCTGTGAGGAAAGGCATAGTAAACGGAACGCACGTGGACGTACTACGTGACAGCGGTTGTTCGACCGCGGTGGTGCGCACGGAATTGGTGAGAGCGGATCAGATGACCGGATCGCAACGGACATGCATCCTGATCGACGGCTCCGAGAAGCAGTTCCCAGTCGCCACAGTCATGATCGATTCTCCCTTCTTCGTTGGTGAGTTAGAAGTACTGTGCATGAATAACCCTGTGTACGATGTTATTCTGGGCAATGTTGCAGGTGTTCGTGAGCCTAACGACCCGGATAGCAGCTGGCAGGCGGATAGTGGGCTAGCCGTGGAGACTAGGGCACAGCGCAGGGAGGCAGCCAAACCTCAACGAGCGATGAAAGTGCCACGGCAGGCAGACATCGCAACAGCCGACGAGTTTCGTCGTGAGCAGAGCAACGATGAATCGTTGGAGAAAATTCGACAACAAGCGGAGAGTAGTGAGGTGAAGACGAGCCGAAATGGGAATCAGTCACGCTTCATTGCGAAAAAGGGCTTGCTGTATCGCGAGTTCAGAGCAGGATGCGGCGAGCGGCAGGAAGTCTCGAACCAACTGGTGGTTCCTCGCAAATATCGACGTCAGATTCTGAGTCTAGCACACGAGTCGATACTCGGAGGCCATCTCGGCGCACACAAGACAACGGAGCGGATTTTGCAAAACTTCTTCTGGCCCGGCATTGGAGCAGACACAGTCAGGTACTGCAGATCCTGCGATGTGTGTCAGCGTTCTCTGCAGAAAGGGAAGGTGAGCAAAGTCCCCCTCGGAACCACGCCTTTGATAGACGAACCATTTCATCGCGTGGCGGTAGACCTTGTGGGTCCGATAGTGCCGGTGACGTCACGCGGGAACAGATACATACTGACACTCATGGACTACGCCACTCGTTATCCTGAAGCAGTACCCCTTAGAAACATCGACACCACGTCAGTCGCGGAAGCATTGTTCACGATTTTCTCACGAGTAGGCTTCCCACATGAGATGTTAACGGATCGCGGAACGCAGTTCATGTCCGACGTAATGAAGGAGGTGAGCAGACTGATGTCCATCCGCCACATCACCACTACTCCGTACCACCCGGCCTGTAATGGTCTGGTGGAAAAGTTCAACGGGACCATGAAACAGATGTTGAAGAAAATGTGCGAAGAGCGTCCCCAGGATTGGGATCGGTACATTGACGCGTTGTTGTTTGCCTACAGAGAGGCTCCACAGGCGAGTACGGGATTTGCGCCATTTGAACTCCTGTACGGACGAGCCGTACGCGGACCTCTGATGATTGTGAAGGAGCTATGGACCGACGACAACGCAGAGCCGGAAACAAAATCGACATATCAGTATGTCATGGATCTCAGGGAGAAACTGGAGGACACATGCAAAATGGTGCATGAACATCTGAAACAGTCCCATGACAGGTACAGAGAGCAGTACAACAGGAAGGCGAGACCCAGGTCATTCAAAGTCGGAGATGAGGTACTATTGCTGCTACCAACCGACCACAACAAGCTCTTAATGCACTGGAAGGGCCCCTTTAAGGTAGTAGGCAAGATTGGAAAGCTCGACTACCGGATCGACCTCGGGACGAGGACGACGACGTTTCATGCCAACCTGCTCAAGCAGTATCATCGCCGCCACGACGAAGATGCAGCAGGACTGGTAAGCCACGACGTCGCTGGCGTATCCGTCATCGAGGAAGACGAGAAAGACGAAGACGTCGACGACCTCGGCCCCGAGCCCACGTCGAATGAGCACCTCATCCAGACGCCAACACTCAAGCAGACGCAAACGGTAGCCGACGTAAAGTTAGGCAGCACTCTGTCTGACGAACAGAGCCGACAGTTGAGGAGACTGATCGGAAACTTTCCCGATGTCCTGACTGATCTGCCTGGCGTGACGAATCTAGGCTGCCACGACATCGAGTTAACTGATCCACGACCGATCAAGTCCCGGCCGTACCCGCTTCCGCATGCTCTCCGTAGAGTAGTCGACGACGAGGTAAAGGAAATGCTCGATCTCGGAGTGATCGAAGCATCATCGTCGCCTTACGCTTCACCGATAGTATTGGTGAAAAAATCGGACGGTACAAACCGATTTTGTTGCGATTTTCGCAAACTCAACTTGGTCACGGTACCAGATGCCGAGCCTATTCCCGACCAAGATGAGATCTTCGCCCAACTGGCGAACGACAATTATTTCAGTAAGCTAGACCTGACCAAAGGCTACTGGCAGGTTCCGCTTACAGAGAGGGCTAAGCCCCTCACGGCGTTCGTGACGCCAAACGGCTTATACCAATTCCGAACCATGCCGTTCGGGTTGATAAACGCCCCTGCTAGTTTTAGCCGAATCATGCGACAGCTTCTTCGAGGGATGGAGTGCGTGCACAATTTCATTGACGACATCTTAGTGCACACCATCACATGGGAAAAACACCTAAAGGTTCTGCGAGAGCTCTTCAAGCGTCTTCGCCAGGCAGGTCTGAAGGCAAAACCGTCGAAGTGTTTGCTTGGGCAAGAGAGCCTGGAGTTTCTTGGGCATCAACTCGGCAGAGGCAAGATCCAGCCGCGGACCGAGAAGGTAGAGGCCATCAAGCAGGCAGAACGACCGCGAACCAAGAGGCAACTCCGCTCATTCCTTGGCCTAGCGAACTATTACAGAAAGTTTGTGCCGAACTTCGCGGCCCTCGCGGTACCCCTCACCGATCTGACTCGGAAGGGGGAACCAAACCAGGTGAGATGGGGGGAAGCGCAAGAAAATGCGTTCAAGTGTCTAAAGGGGAAGATTGCAAATGCGCCCATTTTGCATCTCCCAGACGTCGATGGCACCTTCTTCCTCCGAACTGACGCTTCGGAGAACGGAATCGGTGCTGTGCTACTTCAGGAATTTGACGACGAAAAGTTCCCAGTAGCGTTTGCCAGCAAGAAGTTGCTCGATCGAGAGCGAAGATACTCGACGATTGAGAGAGAGTGTCTTGCTGTCATATGGGCAGTGCAAAAGTTCGAGCCGTATCTCTACGGGAAGGAGTTCGTCCTCGAAGTCGACCACGAGCCCCTCCTTGCTATGCGGCGAGGCAAGCTCGCCAACGGACGAGTGATGCGGTGGGCTCTCGCTCTGCAGCCGTTCCGTTATCGGATCGAAGCTATCAAGGGGAAGGAGAACGTTGGAGCCGACTACATGAGTCGCATCCAGCAGTAGCACTGATCAGTAAGGAGTCAGGTAAACAGTGACAAGGATGAAAAGGTGTAACAGAGAAATGTCCAAACCAGCGTTTTTCTGTTTATACACAGAGTACGTAGAATGATAATGTCACACGGGCAATCTAATTTCACCAAAATATTTTCTGAAAAAGGGGGTAAATTGTCAAAATGAATCTGACATTGGTGATAGAGTATAGGTTGTTTTGGTGTCAATAGAGGGAGCTGGTGATCTGGAGACAAATATTTTGGAATAACAATTTAAATACGATTTGAATAGTATGTGACAGGAATGTATGGTTAGGGTGTGAGTGTGAAGTGAGTGAGCAGTGAGAGGGAACAGTGGCATTTGAGGCTTGCTGGCGAGAAGGTGCGCAGACGGGTTGACAAGCCAAGAACAGGGCCTGAGCATCATTGCATTTAATTCGGCTGCGTCGCTTGGTGCATTCCCCGTAGACACCGCTGGCCGTCACCCAAAAAGGAAAAGGAACCGAGAAGCTCCGTCCGTATCCAGGCACTGAGTATCCGGACTTGTCCGAGGACGTATCCGGAGTCGGATACCGCCCAGTCTTTGAGTCTTCGAGTAATCCCACGCCCCGCTGTGGACAGAACCAGGCAGACACACGCGAACCGGACAATACCCACGCCCATCGACCGTGTGTATCCGGCCACGCCGTGCTGCCACACCCGTATACGCTTCACGCCGCGACGGACTGCAGGAACAGGCGTCAGCCCTCGCGTGAACCGCGTATCCGACGCCAGGATCCGGCTTCGCATGAGCAACCCTGTACAGGCATCGCGCGGTTATCGACAACGGGAAAGTGCCATGGATAATGTAGGGACTTTATTCATAGGGGGGTTTTCATACGTAGAAATGCATGCGCTTATATAGGGACTTAGCAGAAAGGAGGATAATATAACAATCTGTTTATATACAAAAAAAAAATTGTTTTGTATTTTTCTTCCTTTTTCTTCCTTTTCGTACTTTGGTTGAATAAAAGAGTCGGATGACCCACTTGAGTTGAAACGATAATTCACTGTATTCGGTTTATTATTGCGGTCGTCTTCTGAGAAACCCTTTGACAGAGACCAAAACTGGATGTGTTCTGTTTGAGACGGCAACTACCATACTCAAAAGATAAACACTCAGAGCACCTGTCACTAAAAAGTGGCACTGATCCTCTTTCTCCTACTATGTAATCCACTGACTTATCCAACCAACGGACATCCGTGAAAACAACGTTTTCCGTTTGTTATTACAGGTAAATTGAGTACTGAACGCTATTCTCTTTCGGGTATGAGCGGCTCGGTGATTTGGTAATATTTTCAACTAACATTAATCTTATGTGCAGTGATATGTTTGTAATTGTCAGGAATTTCCTTTCTCGGACAGAACGTCCGTGAGCGAAACTTTCAGAACCTGTAACAGTACAAATTGTCGCCAGAACCTCATTAGAAAGAAATTTAAATGCACAGAAATTATAGATTACGCAAAATTCCATTTTCCTATCACTTTGTTTTAAGTGTTTAGCTGTTTTTTGTATAATTAGAGGGAAAACAAGCATAAAATTGTGAGTAAATTTTCAATTGTTTGTTCATCATGATCACATAACGCCTTAAAAAATCTGAAACTACTGCTCTAAACTCATTTTCTACTTTGTAAAACTTTATTTGTCGCTATTCGAGCCAAAAGTTTTAAATACAGGACACTTTATCCCCAAGTTATCCCTATCGGAGGGATTGCATACGTCACGGACGTTCTCTGGAATTATCACGGACGTTCGTTCTACTACTAGGGTCATGTTCCAGGACGGATAACTAATCGGCAGAGAGTACCTAGCCTTCCTAACTCTTTCAAAAATTTGAAAAGGTATTGTCAATGCAAATTATAAGAAATTTGACATCCTTACAACATATGTATTGCTCAGAGGGGGTTCAGGAGGTGAATTTTCAGAAAAAATATTAATCATATGCTTGGTTTTTGGTGAATTGCATGGTCCAAAAACTGCGGACGAACCTCAGTCCGCTCCAAAAATGGCATGCAGCTCCTCGGCTAGAGAGCCAAAGGTAAAATGCACCTTCGCCATCGAAGCAAGATGGTGTCCCACTCGAAAATGTTTTAATCATCACGGACGTTCTTTTTTTCTTGGAGGTTCGTCTAAAAATATAATTTCGGTTCCTATTTGACAAAGGATGGACAGAAACTCAAAACAAACATATTATCGTGTTGCTAGATCTTAGTTGATTACGACTCAGAACAATATCGCCAATAACGTTTCATGGGCTACGATCTTTATTAGAAAATAGCGGAAGCACGTCCGTGACGAAAACTGAGTATAATTTTGCATAAAAGAATATTACGTCCCATGTACAGCCAGCAGACGTACAATTTTTGCAGGATATGTTCATTAGGTGGAACACCAAATTTTCGTATACGTTACAGTTGGGACAACAAAGTAGAATTTGCAGCAGCGATAGAAATAAAAGCACCACGGACGTTCGTCTGTTTAGGACTTTGATATTTTAATTGTTCTCTGTAATTTTATACGTGCTCATAAAGTTCTTATAATTTTGTGGTACATACTCATGATATGTCAGATCCAGAACATGGTCAGATATTAGATGCCACGTACCATTAAAAATGCACATCATTAGTTTTTACCGTATTTTTACGCTTTAAGTCCTTGTGAAATGAAAAATATCAGGCAAAAGTCAACCAAACCATATATTTCCTGAAAGGAAATTTCCCAATCTTTGAGATGACATGAAAAAATCTGGTTTCTTAGATCATCCTGGCGTGTTCTAAGGGAAAGAATGTCATAACATACGAAAATTGGCAATTGTACATCGTTCAAAATTCTCACCCATATATGTATATATATATTTTTTTTTCTTTTTTTTTTGGGGGGGGGGGAGGTTGTCAGATCTGAAATCCTTACATGCTAAGCTTTAAATTGATACACAATTTGCCCTACTTCATCATATGGAAAATATCTTTAAATAAAATATTAGTTAGAAAACTGTAGAGGTTATATTGGCAAAGTTGGCTATATATGCGCATTTTTCTTCCTTTTTTTGATATCCAACTTCACACAAATAACATGACGCACCTGGGGGTGTTTCATCAATGTTTGTCAGTGCTGACAACTTGAATCACCACAGTCACAGTCAGTGACCAGAGCATCTCAGCCAATCAAAACCAAGGATTTTGCTGAAATTGTCAGCGCTGACAAACGTTGATGAAACACCCCCCCCCATATGCATTATGAGACTACAAATATACTTTATCCGCCATATATTTCGCGAGTCTAAATTTTCGCAAATTGAGACTTCCCAACGATTTCGCGAGTGGTTAAATTATGGAGTCCTGTACTGAACAGAAAATGTGTACGCGTACGTCACATTCATATTAGGATCAGAGTCAATATATTTGCATGTTTTAAATTTCGCAAATAGCAGCTGACTCGCGAAATTCGCGAAAATAAAAACCTCGCGAAATATTCGGCGTATACAGTATGCAATTTGCAATGCACCAACAAAAATTTTCAGAAAAGATAACATCGTCCTCATTCAGCTTTACCAACACCATACCTCTGGTTGTTCATGCATGTGTCCATATCTACTTAAGATAGCAATTGAAACAAGAATGAACAGTGTGATGGGGGGGGGGGGGGGAGGGGGAATATTACATTTCTTGAGGTAGCCCTATCAGATTTAATCCTTTTAATACAAATAGCTGTTGGTAAATATTAGTTAATAGACAAAACACATTTGCAGAATTTTGCTATTTTTGCAGCAATTACAATCATGTACAATGTAAGTGCTGATGCATGTGAGAGTCTTCTCTAAAATCATAATAAAGTAGTATTGATAACGTACCTGAGACAAGATCAGCATAGGTTGTTTCAGATCAATGCTGGCCATACCAATTTCACCCTGTGCTATACCCCTCCCTTCAACAATAGCTGGAGGATTAATTAAAACACAGAGCAACACATTAATCGTATTTAGGGTTAAAGTTCAAATTACCTTTTGTTTTGCAATGTTTACATTGCAAGTCACAAAGTGACAAGCACCAAAGCCTTTTTTACAATATCAGATTAAGATATTCAATGAATATCTACATTCCAACTGTGTTTCCAATCATTACTATCATTACTTTATCTGATAATGTAGAAATATTTTTTTGCATAGTGGATGCACCAGAATAGGGTCCTTGGGTAAAAAGAAAGAAAGAAAGAAAAGTGAGCTAAATAATGTGATTTATGATTCCTCAAATGTCGAAGACAACTTTTTTGTTCTCCCAGTGGTATTTCAAAGGATACTGACATCCATTAAAATTATCGTTCAACACTCTGTAAACAGGTAATATGCATTGAAGTACATACTCTTCACATTTTAACTTTTTCTTTTACTCTCTGATGGGCACACATCCTTCTAAAGATTACTGTAGGCCATGAATTTTGTACTTTTAAAAACTCAAGTGTGCATTTGGTAGTCAAATTCACTTTTGTCAGACTCTCAAAACACTGACGTTATTCTTGATTGAAGGTAAAACAAACATGATCCTGCTGCATGTTGAGATTTTAAAGCACTTGCATACAAAATATGTGAAGCAGTAGTTACCAACAAGGACGGAGGACTGTGGTACCACTCCCATGCTGGTGCTAGTGCTGCCTAGAGTGGTCACTCTGGACCCAGGCGTCCTTTGACGAGTACTACCAGACATCATGGGGGTGTAGCTCAAGGTCCTTTTTTAAAAGCACATTACTCTTCCAAGTATCACATCAAACTTGTTTCATGGATTACATAGATATGTTGAGAACAAATACTTGGCCCCAAAACACTACAAGGTTGATAGACAAACTGTCATACCACATCACAGTATAACGGAAAGATTAATAGCAATACTAAGCTATCAAAACGATGCCAGATAACTAAAAATGGATGCTTGATCCATCATGGATGTTTTTTATTCTCGTCACTTATATTCACGGTATGATAAAGTTGCATATATTTTCCTCATAGTTATACTAGCCTAAAATAAAGTTACAAATCCTCAGGTACACAATTCAATACAATGAATTGATTATACTTTCCTCTAGCCAATTGGAAGATAAAACATATTTCTTACAGAAAATAAGTATTGCTGTAACATGCAATAATTTTCCTGGTACTGCATCACAATTTGCTATGCATTCTTATGTGTAGCAGTTTTGTTCAGTAGAAGTGTAGGCCTTCAGGACACCATTTGAATTGTTATTCATCAGCTATACTTGGCAAATTAAATTTGAGTTGGGAAATTATTCTCTATCATAATGCACTGAATTGTCTCACATTATCTCTCACTTTGCATTTCACTTTGCAATCCATACTAAATTTGTTTGATTTGGTGTTGCATTTTTTTTTTTTTTTTTTTTTGCATATATCTGATTTGGTTCCAGTAAAGAGGCATTGACTCTGATCTTTGACTCTTGACCTTACTCCAGAATGTCCTCGATTATAAGTTGAACAACACTAGGGAATTTAAATCTACCTTGATGCACTGTTCACTCTAGAATGCCTCCAATATGAACTTGATGACGTTTCTCCCAAAAGAGATGACGCAGAAGTGCCAGATGATCTTCCAAGGCCTCCAGATGTACTGACTGTTGTGTTTCTTGTAACTGAGGTGGACGGTCCCACAGTGCTCCAGCCAGAGCCTTGCCCACTCCATGATCTGGGCAATGGAGTCTTTATTCCAGTACCATATATATCAAAATCTGCTGGGAATAAACAGTTTGTTTTTGAAAATTTATATCTATTGCAATACTACGTTGTACCTAGGAACCTGTATCAGACACAAAGTCATGAGACTCTAGTCTTAGTCTGTCTTATTGAACTATCACTTTCAGCTGTCATGATACATGTATGCAGAAAGTTTAGGATACAGCATGATATTGTTTAGATACTGTATTTTGAAGACAGTATCTGTAACTTTGGGTTCTTCTGTGATACCAAGTGAGTAGCATCTAAATCCTACACGTTCCTAGAATTGATACTGTTGAATGTTAACGCTATATACCTTGTAGCAGCAGCAGTGTCTTAAATAAAAATTGAATTTAGCTACACTATCTAGATATCCAAGTTACTGGATTGTTAGATCAAGTAAAATCTATGATACTCAGACAACATTTCCTCCAACTCAAAGACCTAGATTCTATTATGTCGTTAGGCCATGTAATAGAACCACCTAGCTTCTAGACCTACTCTAGATCTTACATTACTGTACGCTTACAGATGGATGTTTAGTAGCCCGACCAGACGCTGTTAGTACGCTGTTGCTACTTACAGCGACTGGGCTGTGTACAGTTAGATGTTTAGATACCTGGTACTCTACTGAATGCACGCTTTAAAGGTAGGGAATCCCATTTGCATGCCTTAAATGAAGAGTTGTATGAATACAGTGGTATGTTGAAGAGAGTATCATTTTAGGAACTCCCATAAAGTATTGAAAGTGGAAGGTAACATTTAGTACATTTTTATTGACCGTTAGATTTTGAATTGAATTTTTTTTCGGGGCTCACCGTAAATTCCACTACATTACTAGGCTAGCTTTGCAGACCCATGCACTGCATGTGTGTCCATCATGTATATTTTGTGAAGAAAGTTCATCAAAACTTACAAACATTCTTGTCACACACTCTATATGTTACCACATCAGCTCTTATACTTTTAGATTTGTGTTTATAGATAAAAATACAGAAGACTGCAACAAAAAGGCTTAAGTGTGTCTGACACACAGAACTACCTAGTGTAGTTGAGTTTTGTGCATTATTCATATTGTAGATAACTGTTGACTTCCAAATTTCTCAGCAGTGGCCTAAACAAGTCCCCTGAGGTTCATATATAATGTTTTGCCGCATTTTGGGGCAAGGTCTGTAAAAGATATCCCCTACCTTTAAGTTCAAAAGCCTCTCACTTCTGCATTTAGCTTAGGGTCTAGTTCCAGATTCTGTTGATGTTTCACTTCCTTCTTTTTCTGGTTCGATCAGTCTGCCTCCTTCAAAGTTCAATCAAGTGCATGGTGTAAACTATAGAGGAGTTGGGCTAACTGCTACACAGTCAGTGCAAGTAAAAATCATGGGTGCATGCAAGGGGGGGGGGGGTCAGGAGGGTCGTACGTACGACCCCCTCCCCCAAATTTTCAAAAGGTCCACTTTTTGTAAAAGACATTTTTGTTTTTTTGAGGGCTTTTTACCCTATATACAACAGGAAAAAAAGTGACCAGGTGGTGTTTCAGCAAACTGTCAAAAACCTTGTAAATTTCATAACCTAGTTTTAATGCCATACCTGGTACCTTATTTCTAAGCTGCACTACCATAACCATACCGAAAAGTCACTTTTGTATGCACCAAATGCCCCATTTTAAGATATAAGATTCAAAAACTCCCTACCGTGGGAGGGGGGAACACCCTCCCCCGCTTGGTCGCTCCGCTCCCTCGCAAATGTAAAAAAAAAAGGTCCAAAAATTTTGATTACGCCCCCCCCCCCAAGAAAAAATCCTGGATACACCCCTGAAAACAGTCCATGAAGGACTGATCCACTGCCTCTACTCTAACTTAATGTTATATATTTTTCTAAATCAACAGTCAGAACATACACTACATAGGGCATGTGGGGCGCCTATGGTGGGGACTATATAACGATTATAGGGCATAATCATGATTAGTCCCCACCGCAGTGCGCGTGCACCCGCGGACTAGGGTTAGGGTATAGGGTTAGGTAGGGTTGTATTTAATACGGACACGCAGCGGTGGGGACTATATCACGATTATACTTCTCTCATTCAAGAGTCATTGCCATTCCTTCGACAATTTTTGACTAGGGTCCTAATTGACCTTGTTCCAGACCAGCTAGAATCTAACGTTAGACAACTGTTAACAGGTATTAAACCTTTTTAGAAGATAGGGCGTTCATGTGTTAGATCCATTTACTGTTACTGTATACTAGTGTTAAGTGTTAGAATTTTATTCACTTTTTCTGACTATCTTGACACCACTATTACTGGAATCACTAGGATCTACTGACTATGATTGCAACTTTATTGGCGCACGTATGACGTAATGCCAACAATCGAGCGTCTAGACCCTGTTCTGGTGCAAGTCTAACGTTAACAAGTTAGAAGTTCTCATTTCATCGTGCCCGTCATCGACGATCCCATCCTTACTGTACTTCGAATTCTTCATTGTCGTCCTGATCCTCTCTCCTCCGTCTGTTCTGATATACTCGCTGTAGGGCGAGTAGGAACAATATATTGTGACTTCAGTGATTTGCAATAGCAGTTCAGCTGTTCCTGGTAGTGGTGGTCTGGATGGAGAGCTAAAAAAAGAGGTGTCTAAAAATACGATCCATCCTTTCACGTATTTAGGCGGTGCACCGATTATCAGGTACCGGTATATCGTCCGTCCGGTGGCGGCAGTAGTGTGGTACTAGTATACAGACTGTTGCGATGCGGTAACCCCTCCCTTTCACCAGCTCAGGAAGCTTCGAGGAAGCAGCGAGCGGAGGGACACCTCCCTACTTTGCTCACACGTCCACGCACCACAACGCACAGGCACACCTAGTACCTCGAGTAGTAACTACAAAAATGTACACTGTACTACACCGCTTGTTGCGCTAGGATACTAATTACATGTACACGTGTACTCAACGTTAGCTCTCGGCGTCGCGAAGGTTTTATACTAGTGGTACCAGTGGGTCCTACTAATTGACGCAAACTAATGCGAACTAATGCAAACTCAATGTAAACTCAATGCTAACTACTAATTAATGCAAACTAACGCAAAATACTAATAAATGCGTACTAATACAAACCGTTAGCGGTGAAAATTAGGGTGAATTACAGCACCTGGACCTGGCTCTTTGTAGGCCACTTAGTCGTCTCGAAACAGATATATCGATCAAGTAAATCCATCCTATCGAAGAATGACTAACGTCACGTTTACAATGTATACTTCAGTATATCACACATCTCACCTCAACAGTCAACAAAAACTCGGAAAACCATTTTATAGAAATATCATCGAATTCATATTTTTTTGACCAAACTGATGTCGTTTAAATGTTATTTTGCTTTCAAAATTCAGAAAATGTAGAACAGAATGAGGCACAAAAATACAAAGTTAATATAAGGAAATATGTTTAGATGACCAATATTTTTTCGACCTTTTCTTAATTCCTACATAACCCTTTTTACAACCTGTGCCTTATCTGCAACATGTATCACACTCTCCCCTCATTCTCTTCCTTTCTCTTCTCGCTCTTGTGTCCATATTTCATGTAATTATTCGACCAAGTAAAGGTTACATATCATAAACATTTCAAACATGAAACAAAACCAGAATGAACATTACAAAGGAATGCACTGTATATGTCACACAAAATAAAAATGAAATAAATGGAGCCAAAATGAGGGTCAGGGGACACAGAAGTTATTTACTATTGCCCGTAGACATGTGAACTCACACATGTTGCCCCTAAGAAACATTTAACATTCTTTATTCATCGTATGAATATATTTCTGTACGTTTTTACGTTCTTTAATTTTCTTTGTTGTTGTTTTTTTTTTATTATTATTATTATTATGTTACTCATATTTCTTTCGTTAATTTGTCCAAGGAATTTGTCATCAGCTTTGTGTCCTTCTTACTGTTTCCTCTTACTCTTTGTTTATCCTCTCTCTCTCTCCCCCCTCTCTCATCTGTCGTCATTATTTTCCTTCCTTTTTTGTTCACTATATCGTTTATGTAAAGCATGTGTTTCTGTACATTCTTCTTTGTTTCTTTTCATCAATCGTATTTCACTCTTATTTACTTATCATAGTAGTTTGTATAAACTTAAAGTTACGTGCAACTCTGTATTATTGAAGTAATAACATGAAATATGATTTTAAATTGGACTCCGATAGCCAGAATATGGGCTGTTGAGTAAAATGAACTTTCAACTTTCGACTATACAGTCCCGCAAACACGTCATGAAAGGAAGGTGTCGATCGAATTACAGATCGTGCAACGAAAACTCCCGAGCGCATTAGATCGATTTTCTTTATAATACTGTATGACGGTGATTCCTCCAAATTGCTGCCAATTACTGTGCCGAAACGATGGAATAATATAGGTACAGTGATATCAAAACTGATAATTGACTTATATTTGTATATTAATACCTTCACGAATGCTTGTTCACAACAATAGGTAAAACAGAATGCACCGTCTAGGAGATTGATTGATTGATTGATTGATTGATTGATTGATTGATTGATTGATTGATTGTATGAATGATTGATTAGTTCTATGCGATTTGAAATTATTTCCACTTTGTGTTCGCTAGCACAAAAACAAACGTAATTGACTTATATATACAATAATTATACAATAGCATTTTTGTACCTCCCTGTCCTTTATTGAAAAAAACCCCACACTTTTATTAGATTTTTTTTTAATGAACAAACAAGTCAGATATCAATTGTGATGCAATGACAATGTCCTCGTCACATATTACTAATGTGCTTGAGACGGCCATTGCAGTTTTGGAAAATGCAATAAACTTCGATAGTCATAAGCTTTCCATTCTTTAATTTCTGGATTCAACTTCTACCAATTTCTGCTTGTTTGGCCTTACTGTTCTGCCTAACAATACCACATTATTCGTAACAGATAGTTTATAGCGATGTTAGCACTCCCGAGGGCAAGCCGCCTCACATGGTAATAGTATAGATAAATCTGACTTCAGAGCACTGTCGTTTAAATGGCAGCCGTAACTGGGGGCTTCCAAAGAAGAACAAAAGCACTTTCAATGGGTTGTGAGATGAGTCAGGTGCGTTGCATGTCAGTGCATGAATTATCTTTTGTCAGGCATACTTGAAGCCCCCGGTTAGAAATTACCAGAAAAACAGTACCCAAACCGAATTGGTCTATACGAGTGCCTCACATACTGGTAACCGAGAATTAGATAGTGAGCATTGATTTCGCATGATATCAAAGAATCTATTCTCCGTATAGAATCTTTTATGACATTCGACATTGCAAGGGTTTATCTGACAGGGAGTTATACCATATACGTACAGTTTAGGCTGAGTAATGGAAAATCTAACGGAATCGCTGATTCGTTAACTTTTTGAACGAAGCAAGTACAGTAATTAGTCACTTATTATGCTGTGGAACGATTTATTCCAAACCCTTATACACTGTAGAATAAATGAACGAATAGCAAATGGAAATAAATGGACGAGTAGCAAAATGGACAATTAGAAATTGTGCGTTTGATTCAAATGTTTATTGCAGAGTCTTTATGTCTGGAAAAGTACCAAACATAGCATGTTTGTTAGGCATTATAGATTCAGGAATTCATGCATGAACAGGTATGTTTATAATAAGACTGGTAGTAGCGCAGATAGTAGCTGTAAAGATTGGTCGAGTTGCTTGCATCGGCGGAGAATATGAAATTTTGTTTCTAGAGGTATTTTGGGGGCGCTGATTTAAAGGCAAAAAAATTGCCGGATCCAAAAGACATGACCACTGGGTCGGCCCCCATCCTGAATTCCAATATCATGGCCGCCATGAAGAAACAATTAGGGCTTAAAAAATTTTGTCTTGGCTTCTAAATGACTTGTGGCAAAAATATTTCATGCACAAGGGCTTTTGGACATGCTAACTTCAAATTCATGTGACGGAGGGATTTGAAATGTCTGACAAACATATCGAAAGGCAGCCATTTTGAATTTCAGTGTGCATGCCGCCTTGACGAACAGTTGAAAATCCCTATTAGTCCATGGGCCAAGACCCGAAAAATGGGTTGTTGGTACCATCTGAGGTGGCACAACCTTTTTGGTGTCATTTTGTTTGTCGGGCATAGATATGCTTATCAAGCTATGATAGCATTTCCAAATGAGTAGCTTAGTCATAATAAATGAATTTTTAACCAATTTGGTCTCGTATTTATACCCCTATACTTCTGAATCGAAACTAAACCGCTATACAAAGAAGAGCACTGCCTTCTGTATGTCCACAGGTGTTCTGTTGTTAACGCGGTGCGCTTAGTCTTTATTCAAGGCAGCGAAGGGAATATCCAATGGTTATGATGTCCACAGCTGTCACGCGGTGCGCTTAGTTCTTTATCTAGACCAACGTACCGTTATCATATCTTAAGTTCCTCATAAAAGGGATTATCTATACTGTTTTTTATACTACCCTATCAACAAATACATCAGTTTTAAACATAAATCACTCTGTTCATTTACAATATCATTCATTATAATGTATCGTAGTGTATCGGTACATTGTTTTTGCATTATCTTATATTGTTGGAGGGAAAGCGACATCGGCGTGGTATCAGCGTTTTCACCGTAGCGTTTTCACCGGAAAATGATAAAAATTGAAAAATACGGTAAAATTCATTAGGAATTGCTTTTGTTGTTGTTGTTGTTTTTAGATAAAAGGATATACACTGTATCATACGCTTTGGATATTCCCTTCGCCGTCTAGAATAAAGACTAAGCGCTGTGGACATCATAACCTTTGGATATTCCCTTCGCTGCCTTGAACAAAGACTAAGCGCACCGCGTTTACAACAGAACACCTGTGAACATACCACAGAGCTGCATTTTACAGCTCTATGGAACATACAGAAGACAGTGCTCTTCTTTGTATGGCGGTTAGTTTCGATTCAGAAGTATAGGGATGTAACAACGAGACCAAATTGGTTAAAAATTCATTTACTATGACTATAAAGCTACTCATTTGGAAATGCTATCATAGCCTGATAAGCATATCTATGCCCGACAAACAAAATGACACCAAAGGTTTTGCCACCTCAGATGGTACCAATATCTGGCCTGGCCCATGGACTATATCTTAAGTTCTATTTGACGAATGTCGCTCCGTGCAGGGAAGAATTAATGGGTGCGTTTATCAACTCCTTTTCTCGGCAGAAACAGGTTATCCAAACAGCTTTCAAGGAATTTTTACGAGTTGATAAACGCAAAGCTGTTTTGATAGCCCTTTAGGAAAGCCTTTTACGAAAGGGTGCGTTTATCAACTCTCCTTTCTCGGCAGAAACAGGTTATCCAAACAGCTTTCAAGGAATTTTCACGAGTTGATAAACGCAAAGCTGTTTTGAAAGCCCTTTAGGAAAGCCTTTTCGAAAGCCCGAAATTATTGGCTGCGTTTATCAACTTTCCCCAGTTTAAACGACTTTCGAAAGCCCTTTCGATAGCCCTTTCCATAGCCCTTTCGAAAGCCCTTTCCATAGCCCTTTCGAAAGCCCTGTCCACTCCCTGTACCATTAAAGGACAAGTTCACCTTCATAAACATAAGGATTGAGAGAATGTAGCAATATTAGTAGAACACATCAGTGAAAGTTTGAGGAAAATCAGACAATCCGTTCAAAAGTTATGAATTTTTGAAGTTTTTGTGCAGTAACCGCTGGATGAGAAGACTACTGCAGTGTATGAATAACTTAGATGTCACATGCGTACAACAATATAAGGAAAATATAAAGAGAATTTCATAAAATTCCATCTTTTGAAAAAAAATACACATTCCCCTGACTCGTTACCGACAAATGTTATGGGTAATATTATTCCCCCTGCCTTTAGAAAGAGGCAAGTCAAGAGCTCCTTTATTATGCGAGAAAAGTGAAAATATGTTGAATTTTCTTTTACATTTTCTTTATACTGTTGTACGCATATGACTCACAAGCTGTAGTAGTCTCCTCATCCAGCGGTTCCAACACAAAAATTTAAAAAATTCATAACTTTTGCATCGATTGTCCATTTTTCGTCAAACTTTCACTGATGTGTTCTACTATTATTGTTGCATTCTCTCAATCCTTATGTTTATGAAGGTGAACTTGTCCTTTAATGTGCCGCTTGTTTTCGTCGGCTGCGTTTATCAACTTTCCATAGCCCTTTCCATAGCCCTTTCCATAACCCTTTCGAGAGCTCTTTCCAAAGCCCTGACTGCCTGTACTATTAATGTGCCGCTTGTTTTCTAAGAAGGGACGGCGAAAAGCAATTACCATCATAAAGACATATCTTCCTTAAGTGAGGAGTCATGACACAATGCCACATGAATCAATTGTCTTCCTATCGGTGAGGCAGCTCCAGTTTAGCACATACTTCAAATATTTCTGAGTAGCGGCATGAGACATGGTATCAAAGGGAATGAGACTGTTGTTACTTTATTTCTCAAACCTTGATGGTGAGAGAAACATCTCCTTGTTCCAAGCATATGCGTGCATTACACACAGCTGTATGTATACACCTGTGTACACGTACTCGTGTGCACTTTACGTAGTAGGGCAGATATGTAGCAAAAATTGGTCGAAATGCTCACATCCGGCGGAAAGTATGAAATTTTGGATATAGGGGTATTTTGGGGCGCTGATTTCAAATATTGCCGGATCCAAGAGATCTGATCACGCGGTCGGCCGCCATTTTGAATTCCAATACGGCCGCCATTACAAAACAAATTCAAAGATCCCTATCTTCAGTTCTGAATGACCTGTGGCACCGAAATTTGGTACACATGAGCGTTTTGACACATTGAATGTGATGACAGATTGATTTGGAGGGTCTGACAAACATCGAATGGCCGCCATTTTGAATTCCAATATGGCCGCCTCGACGAAATATTCAAAATCCCAATTTCGATTTCTCAGTGTTGAGTGACCCTGAAATTAGGGGTAAACAAGTATTTTAACATACTGAGTTCAAATATTAACTGATGTGATGTGTCAGACAAACGCAATGCCTGCTATTTTGAATTCCAATGTGACTACGAAGACAAACATCATGACTAACATTCACGGGCATGTCAAAAAGTGCAGCAAAAAGGAAGCATAATGCACCTTTCACTGACGTCACAATGTAAATACAGCAGCGCGCACTCTATCAGTTACAAAAGCGCGCTCAATCAGGTAGCCTAATTTACAAACCCGAGAAAGAGATTTTCAACACTCCAAAATGGCAAATATGTATAAAAATTCAAATTGGCTGCCGTGCAGCTTGTCAGACAAATCAAATAAGTCTGTTATTGAAGTCATCATATCACCATGCTTTAATATATCAAATTCCAATGGCTATTGTCAGTCAGAACTGAAGATAGGGATATTTGACGGCGGCCATATTGGAATTCAAAATGGCGGCCGACCCCGTTGTCGGACCTCTTGGATCCGGCAATTATTGAAATCAGCGCCTCAAAATACCCCTTTACGCAAAATTTCATACTTTCCGCCGGATGTGAGCATCTTTTTCACATATCTGCCCCACTAACGTGGCGCGCGTCTTTTCAGAAACTGGAAACGCATGGTTGCGCAACCGCAGTATAGGGCAACCTAAAGGGCTTTCAAAACAGCTTTGCGTTTATCAACTTCGAAAGGCTTTTACAAACAGGTTTCTGATAACCTGTTTAGGAAACCTGTTTGGATCGTCACAAATTTCGGGCTTTCGAAAAGGCTTTCCTAAAGGGCTTTCAAAACAGCTTTGCGTTTATCAACTCGTGAAAATTCCTTGAAAGCTGTTTGGATAACCTGTTTCTGCCGAGAAAGGAGAGTTGATAAACGCACCCTTTCGTAAAAGGCTTCCCTAAAGGGCTATCAAAACAGCTTTGCGTTTATCAACTCGTAAAAATTCCTTGAAAGCTGTTTGGATAACCTGTTTCTGCCGAGAAAAGGAGTTGATAAACGCACTCTGTGACGATCCAAACAGGATTCCTAAACAGGTTATCAGAAACCTGTTTGTAAAAGCCTTTCGAAGTTGATAAACGCAAAGCTGTTTTGAAAGCCCTTTAGGTCGCCCTATACTGCGGTTGCGCAACCATGCGTTTCCAGTTTCTGAAAAGACGCGCGCCACGTAAAGTGCACACGAGTACGTGTACACAGGTGTATACATACAGCTGTGTGTAATGCACGCATATGCTTGGAACAAGGAGATGTTTCTCTCACCAACAAGGTTTGAGAAATAAAGTAAACAGTCTCATTCCCTTTGATCCCATGTCTCATGCCGCTACTCAGAAATATTTGAAAGTATGTGCTAAACTGGAGCTGCCTCACAGATAGGAAGACAATTGATTCATGTGGCATTGTATCATGACTCCTCACTCTCAAAGGAAGATATGTCTTTATGATGGTAATTGCTTTTCGCCGTCCCTTCTTAGAAAACAAGCGGCACATTAATAGTACAGGCAGTCAGGGCTTTGGAAAGAGCTCTCGAAAGGGCTATGGAAAGGGCTATGGAAAGGGCTATGGAAAGTTGATAAACGCAGCCGACGAAAACAAGCGGCATATTAATGGTACAGGGAGTGGACAGGGCTTTCGAAAGGGCTATGGAAAGGGCTTTCGAAAGGGCTATGGAAAGGGCTATCAAAAGGGCTATCGAAAGGGCTTTCGAAAGTCGTTTAAATTGGGGAAAGTTGATAAACGCAGCCAATGAGATCTATCGCAGGTGTTGATGATTTGCTTCGACGAAACACAGCAGCTCACAGCGTTCCTGTTTAAATATGCATAGTTCCTCAATCACAGCAAACCGAACGAGCAGCAGTTCGAAGCCCCTTTCAATACCTTCGGAAGCAATGTGGATAGAGAACAGGACACGTGAACAAAAATCAGTTTAAAAAATTTAGGCATACTTAGGATTGTTAACTGTAACATGATACTTAAGTATACACATAAATCGGGTCATGCTTTAGCCAATTACATTTCATAATCAGAAAGATTTCACATTCACGTTATAAACTTCCCAAACGAAGCCATTTTGTGCGCAAGGTATATAGTTGATTGATTTTTTATGAAGAAAAACTGAAGGGATTTGTTCCCTACCATATTACCCCAAGTCCCACACAGGATTTCCACATTTCTTTCGAACGGAGGTCTCCATGATATATTCAAACTCTGTAAAAGAGCGGCTTAGAGCACAGTCAAAGACAGTGGAATGTCTGTAAGCATTCAAGAATTGGCATGCAATGAATCTACGAAAAAATTGCACAAAGTGCGAAGAGATTTCGCTCCTTCTCTAAGGCTGCGATCACATAGAAGTATTCGGTATTCGGTATTCGCTATTCGCTATTCGCTATTCGCTATTCGAGCACCGAATACACCATCACTCGCACCGTCAACTCACCATCCCATGTAGTGAGGATTTCTTCCTCCTACATCGCAGCAAATCTTATTAACAATTTCTAAACTGCATCAGAATGTCAGTCTACAAGCTTATTTTTGCTAAAGGGCAAATCCAGACCAAAATTGTCATTATTTCATAAACGAGAGACGGTATACGCTGCAAGAAAATCGAACAAGCTCGATTCTCACTTTGCTACACTTTTCGCAGCTATTCGGTACTTTCGAATAGTGCCCTCTTATAATATTATGTGAACCGGTGTGTGGAAATCCTATCGTTCGATTCAAGCTATTCGCGTGCCCTCGAAAAACGAGCCCGAATACCCGAATAGTATACTTCTATGTGAACGCAGCCTAAAGGCATATCGAGATAACGAATGCCCAAACGAATTAAAAAAAAAATGGAGATGCGTTCGGATCCGTTGCTAATGCTTAAGAATGGTTCATAACAATAAACCAAGTTTGACGTTCTTTATTTCCAGTAGCTATTTCGCAGAGATAAGCTGGAGCAGGTGTTGTTTGTTGTTGTTGTTGTTGTTGTTGTTTGTTGTTGCTGTTGTTGTTGTTGTTGTTGTTGTTGTTGTTGTTGTTGTTGTTATTGTTGTTGTTGTTGTTGTATCTCTGCGAATCCCTGTACAGCAGAGCAACAGCCCCGAGCTTTACATGCATTATTTGCAAGATATTTGACGGTCGAAAGGCTTCATTTTGAATAAAGAAACGTTACCCGCTTTGGCAAATTACGCATTTACGAGCCGGGATTACCTGTCATTGACAGTAGCATGGGGGTGTCAGAGGAGAAGAAACGAGAATCTTTTCTTTTGCCCATGCTCCATGCCGCCGAGAAGTTATGCACTCTACCGCAGGTGTTGATAAATTGCTTGCACCTAAGACAGCACTTCTGTTTAAGTATGCATCTGTTTAAGTATGCATCATTCCTAAAATACAACATCCTAGCCAGTAGCAATGCGCTGCCCCTCCAATATTTTCAGCACCAATTGTACAATGTGCAAAGAATATAGATCTATATAGGACAAACGAAGGAATGTAGCAAAATATGTACTTCTTTATCTGTAAAATGCGACTAAACAGGCAGAAACACGCAATTGCCAAATACTAAATTCGAAAGATTTGATAATTCAGTGTTAAACCCGGCAAACAATATTATGCACTAAATATACGCAAGATTGTTAAATATTACCTTTTTTTTGAGATATTAATATTCAGTCCGGAGGTATTAATAACAAGGAGATTTGAAGAAGAAAAAGAAATATTATTCCATACACGATTACCACCAAGTTGCATACAAGATTTCAAAATGTCCTCTGAAATACAGTTCAAAATTCCTTAATCAAGAACCTCTTCTTTGGTCTCTATATCCAAACACTAGGGAAGAGCGGCGTGGAGCATGGAACATCAAAGCCAGTGAAATGCTAAGGGTAGCGATAGGGTTTGTTTTGCTATAGAACCCATATGCTATTCGCACAAATTGCCAAGAGACTCCACTCCTTCTCCGACACTTTTTTTTTTTTGGAGGGGGGGGGGGGAGGGGGTATAGTAGTGGAGAGCATTAGCTGTTATTTTAGACGCGATCGCCATAACAGAGTGACGTTTTGATTACGAAACTGTTGTATACAGTACATAAATGTATACCTCTATTTTCTCAGCCCCTCTGACATTCACAACGCGCCCAAATTCAGGAACTACTTGATTAACAAAAGACATTGGAATGCATCTGCACAGTATAGTGGACATAACTTGGGTGTTCAACTGCAATGTCTTTTGAACATGGAAGCATGACAGTTAGGCTAGGGAAAGCTGCATTCCAATTTCTTTCATTAATCATTAGTACCTAATTGACTGACTAAGGCCACTGGTAGGATCTTGGTTTTGCAGTGGGCTTTATTTTTATGGGCGTATAAGAAAAATAATAGAAGATTATATAATGAAACATATGACATGTATTTAGACATTCATTTGGTCATTGCACATGCCGTCGAGGGTATCATGAATCAACGCAAAGTCCACATGCATTTGCATTGTAGGCCCTATAGTTCATTTACAGGAAAATCGAGTCTTTGTTCAACATGACTTTTGATAAGTAAAATAATGACATCAACCAAACACGTTACCGATGTATGTTTTTTTAATTATGGAAAATTTGGAAATCAGGGCTTTTTTAATGATTTCCCAGCAAAGTCATAATGAACAACCACAGACAAATCAGATGAGATGATGAATCCGTAAAAGCTCATATTCCTCTCCTGCATAAATGTTCGCTGTTTTTATTTCTTCGTTGATATGAATAGACAGGTAATGTATTAAAATATCATGCATGCTTATGATTGACAAAAGTTGCAAAGCTTGCCGGAGGCTGGCCCTACCATGGACCTAATATGCATGGACTGTTCACTGCAGTCTTTCTTTGATGTATATGATCGTCGCCGACACCTGATTATGTGCATCTTAATGAGTACATTTTGTTTCTAGAGGTATTTTGGGGGCGCTGATTTAAAAAAATGCAGGATCAAAGAGACATGACCACTGGGTCGGCCCCCATCCTGAATTCCAATATCATGGCCGCCATGAAGAAACAATTAGGGCTTAAAAAATTTTGTCTTGGCTTCTAAATGACTTGTGGCAATAATATTTCATGCACAAGGGCTTTTGGACATGCTAACTTCAAATTCATGTGACGGATGGATTTGAAATGTCTGACAAACATATCGAAAGGCAGCCATTTTGAATTTCAGTGTGCATGCCGCCTCGACGAAAAGTTGAAAATCCCTATCTTAAGTTCTATTTGACGAATGTCGCTCCGTGCAGGGAAGAATTAATGAGATCTATCGCAGGTGTTGATGATTTGCTTCGACGAAACACAGCGTTCCTGTTTAAATATGCATAGTTCCTCAATCACAGCAAACCGAACGAGCAGCAGTTCGAAGCCCCTTTCAATACCTTCGGAAGCAATGTGGATAGAGAACAGGACACGTGAACAAAACTCAGTTAAAAAAATTTAGGCACACTTCGGATTGTTAACTGTAACATGATACTTAAGTATACACATAAATCGGGTCATGCTTTAGCCAATTACATTTCATAATCAGAAAGATTTCACATTCAAGTTCTAAACTTCCGAAACGAAGCCATTTTATGCGCAAGGTTCAAATTCATGTGACGGATGGACTTGAAATGTCTGACAAACATATCGAATGGCCGCCATTTTGAATTTCAGTATGCCGCCTCGACCAAAATGTTGAAAATCCCTCTAAATGACGAATTTCGCTGAAATTGGTTGCACATAAATATTATAACACGCTTGGTTAGGAAATGGAATAATGTGATCTGTCTGACGAACGGTTTGCCCGCCATTTTGAATTCCAATATGGCTGCTAAGACCAGTATTACGACTAATTACATAAAAAAATATAATAGGAGCTCGGGGGGGGGGGGACTGCTGATTCAATTTGCAATGGTGAAAAAAAGGATTTCGTCATGAGGGCAGAGAGTAGGTCTACACATCTTGCTCCTTTGGTTATGTCTACAGAAGTTGGTCTCAAAGGCAACAGGCGCCGATAATTGCTTGAGTAATCCTAGAATTCAATTTCTCACAGTTTGCAGGATTCATATGACAGGCCCCATGTAAAGCACAAGCTGTTTTGGTTGCGTAATATAGCAGGGGCCGCGGAACGTTTTTCAGGTTTTTTTTTTTTTGGGGGGGGGGGGGGCTGCGCAGCCGGGGGGGGGGGTGGATATCAAGGTCTACGGAGCTTTTGCGTTTTTGAAATCAAGCACACTTTTTGTGAGAAATTCGGGTAGTGTGACTTTTCCCCCGATTTTTCCCCTTTCTTTCTTTTTATTTCTTATCTTTGTTTTCACGATCAAAAAGTGTGGGGGCTGCAGCCCCCAGCCCCCAGCCCCCCCCCCCCCCCCCCGCTTCCGCGGCCCCTGTATAGTGTATGAAATCTGCTGAATCTCTGGTTGTTAGCACTGGAGACGACAAGGAATTTGTCTTCAAGGAAGAGACTTGTTTGCTTGTTTTCCTCCTTTGTAATGCTCACCGTTGCTTGCCTCACATAGCAACAGGCAGTCAGAGTTTGCATGCATTTGAATAGAATTCAGCTTTTGAAAGCATTCACTTAACTAGAAAATGTTATCTGCACTCAGTTTGGTGGCGCAGGCAGGTGGTTTCTAGAAAAGAAGTGACATCTCTTCGCGACTTTGCAAATTTATGCGTAGGCCCTATATGTGTAGGATGACAATTGAAAAAGTAGCATTTTTCTGGCTTTGGTGTTTCATGTTCCAAGCCACTCTATAACGCCTCCCTGTTTTCCTTCAGTTAGGCTGTCGGCGGTTATGATGGGATCCAAGTAGGAAAGCATGTTTAAAATATTATTGTAACACTTTTGACAGAAACTGTAATTAACGGGTGATGAATGTCCATGGTCAAAGCAATTCAGTATGAAACCTGCGATAGAGCGTGTAATGTTTTGTAATGTTAGTAGTAGCTTGCCTCACATAGCACCAGGTGGTGGGAGTTTGCATGCATTTGAATACGATTCAGGTTTTGAAAGGAATCAACTGACTAAGAATGTTAACCGTACCAAGTTTAGGTCGTGTGATAGGCTACGCCTACTTTGAGAAACTGCTGACTTTGTTGGCACCAATGAAAGCACGGCATTTTCTCGATAAGGCATCAATCGAGTGGTCAGGTTGCCTATTTTGCGATGTGGAGTTTGCCTCACACAGCATCAGTTAGCGAGAATTCGCATGCATTCGAATATATTTCAGCTTTTGAAAGGAATCATTTGACTAAGAATGTTAACCGCACCCAGTTTGGTTCGTGTGATGGGCCAGGCCTACCCTAAGAAACAGCTGATTTTGTTCGTAGCACCAATGAAGACACGGTATTTTGTCAATGGCCATTTTGCCCCTTTTGTATTGTTTCTAGTATAGTCTGCCCCACATAACATCAGTTGGCGGGAATTCGCATGCATTTGAATAAAATTAGACTTATGATTGGAATCCCTTGACTAGGAATGTTAACCGCACCCACTTTGGGTCGCGTGACAGGATATATTAAGAAACTGCTGATTTTGTGAGCACCAATGAAAACGAGGGATTTTCTCATTTGGGCGTTGAAGAGAGTTTTTACTCCTGTCATTGGCTAGGGGGTAGAGTCAGTAGAAAGTATTAAAGGGGACAGCGTGGATAGAGACCAGCCTGTATCACCGCTGGAGGAGAGTCTATGCTACATGGAGGAGTCGTGCATGCTGAGGAACGAGTACTTCCCTGCAGCAAGGCATCCAACATCATACCGGTGAGGAGCGGGGAGGACCACACGGCGGTTTCGTGGACATCATCTCTCCCAGGAGTTGGGTAGCTGTCTACTTTGGCTCCTTTGTACCGGCATTCAAAGCAAATATAAGTAAAACACATTTAGCACTCTATTTCTTTATTTATTTGCTTGACGAAATATCTGTAGACTATATAGATCTATATGGTCTTAGTGAGGAAAAAAAACTACACACAATGTGTGCATCCAATGCTTTTTTATGTTTAGAAGTTATGTTATGTAACATTGTTTGTGTGGAAACTGTACTGGTTACTTATACTTTTTATACCTGTCGTATCAAAGGTGAATGCTAGTCGACAAGCCCACCATGCCGAGTATCCCAACAGCCTTTATGGGGGACGTGCAGCCAATGAGACGAATCCAAGCTCGGACACCTGCTGGACCGACCACGGAGCAATCTCTGGCAGCAGACACCAGTCCACCTGTACCCGCCACGAATGGGCCATTAGCAGTTTAGTCTGTGTCTTTTAAATCTATGCTTGCAATATATTGTGTCACTTGTGTTACGGTATAGGGCGTGTCCAATATACCACTTTATCTCTTTTATCTCTTGTACAGGTTCCGTAACCATTTATAGAATCTAGCAGTTAGCTCAAGTGGACATCATTTTAGCAGAATACGGTTTTAAGCGGTGATAATGTTTTGGTTGTAAGCTCTCATTGCCTTTGGTTTTTGAATTCCATATTTGGGACAGAAATTATAGAAAATTGCTATGCTACTATAGGCCCTATGCCATGTGCCACCGTATCATCTATATCCTCGACTTCCGTTTGGTTTCTTTTTATTTGAAAAAGTAAAACTAAAAAAAGTGAAAATTGATACCGATTCTGATCAGTGTAGTGAGATGTAGATTGCGGAAAAGTTTATGATATCATGTTTTTATGTCTCTAGTTAATAATAATTCTACAGGTTACTTGTCTAGTCTACGACCCAGAATGCCGAGCATCCCATTGCCTTAATAGGGCATACAACCAACGAGACTAATCCACGCTCAAAACAACCCATTACAAGAGCTGACCATAGAGCCATCTTCGACGGCCGGGGCGTCCCTTCCCGTACTTCACATTGGTCAGCACGGTAGGGATGACTTTTACGATCCCGGGTAATGCATCTAAAGTTTTTAGTAAGTGACTTGGCTGTCTTTTTGGGGACTGGCTGTTTCTTTGCTTCATCCCAGATAATTTTATTCCTTTACGAGAGAATCTGATGATCAGAAGGCAAATGACTGCGAACAAGTTTCGCTTTTAATTGTCGGGTGGAACTGCTGTTAAAACCATTTGTACATCAAGTAAGGTTGGATAATATTTAGATCCACAATCCATTTTGGCATTTCCTGGCTCTCCTATAAATGAATTTAGACCCTATATTCTTTTGGTTTTAAGTCTCTTCCCAAGAAACCAACAAAATAGCTGGCGACGTGCTTTGTGGTGCATGTCCTATAACGATATTCACCATTGCCTCGAGACATTTAGCTGAATAACGTGACTTACGCTCTAATAACGAGAGCTTCATCTTAAGACTTGAAAATCGCTCATCTCAAAGACCTGCTCAAGCATCAAATCTTTAGTGGAAATGCAGATTGCTTCATGGACTTCTTGTAGATATCTTGTACAGTTGATTGCAATAAAGATGAAATAAACCTTACGAAATTAAAATTTAAAAGAATATTTTCAGAACCTGTTTGTCTTTATTTTCAGAGTGCCCAGACTGAAATGTGACATCCATCTCATTTTGTATGCAGAGTATATCAGATGAAATATGTCAAAAGTGCAGTGTACACAGACCCCAGAGGGTGTGGTTGTCACAGTGCCTATCCAGTCGGCACTGTGACAGCACACCCCCTGGGGTCTGTACACTCTGCACTTTTGACATATTTATCTTATATACTCTGGCATACAAAATGAAATGGAAAATAAAATTCATTTATTCAGGCTTGTAATTTCGGAAGTGTTGTGAAGGTGTGAAATGTGACATCCACTTCACTTTGTATACATCACAGTATACAAAATGATTTCAAAATAAAGTGTGTGTTGATGTGACTGTGTGGCGTGTCCCATATCACGTAGTAAACAAGACTATACAAAAAGATATAGAAAAATGTCAATTTCTTAAGACACACACACTCGACCAGACAAGACCATGTGCCATGTGCCACATCAAGGGAGTGAGGTTTAAACAAGATAAACTCTTGTTCAAAACCCATCCACTAAGTGTGGCACATATCTTTGATACTGGGTCTCATGTCAGGTCGAGTGTTTCTGTTTCTTAAGAAATAAATATTTTCTATATCATTTTGTACGACAGGGGAAGAGTACACAGACCCAGGGGGTGGGGGTTTCAGGGGAAGAGTACACAGACCCAGGGGGTGGGGGTTTCAGGGGAAGAGTACACAGACCCAGGGGGGTGGGGGTTTCAGGGGAAGAGTACACAGACCCAGGGGGTGGGGGTTTCAGGGGAAGAGTACACAGACCCAGGGGGTGGGGGTTTCAGGGGAAGAGTACACAGACCCAGGGGGGTGGGGGTTTCAGGGGAAGAGTACACAGACCCAGGGGGTGGGGGTTTCAGGGGAAGAGTACACAGACCCAGGGGGTGGGGGTTTCAGGGGAAGAGTACACAGACCCAGGGGGTGGGGGTTTCAGGGGAAGAGTACACAGACCCAGGGGGTGGGGGTTTCAGGGGAAAGAGTACACAGACCCAGGGGGTGGGGGTTTCAGGGGAAGAGTACACAGACCCAGGGGGTGGGGGTTTCAGGGGAAGAGTACACAGACCCAGGGGGTGGGGGTTTCAGGGGAAGAGTACACAGACCCAGGGGGTGGGGGTTTCAGGGGAAGAGTACACAGACCCAGGGGGTGGGGGTTTCAGGGGAAGAGTACACAGACCCAGGGGGTGGGGGTTTCAGGGGAAGAGTACACAGACCCAGGGGGTGGGGGTTTCAGGGGAAGAGTACACAGACCCAGGGGGTGGGGGTTTCAGGGGAAGAGTACACAGACCCAGGGGGTGGGGGTTTCAGGGGAAGAGTACACAGACCCAGGGGGTGGGGGTTTCAGGGGAAGAGTACACAGACCCAGGGGGTGGGGGTTTCAGGGGAAGAGTACACAGACCCAGGGGGTGGGGGTTTCAGGGGAAGAGTACACAGACCCAGGGGGTGGGGGTTTCAGGGGAAGAGTACACAGACCCAGGGGGTGGGGGTTTCAGGGGAAGAGTACACAGACCCAGGGGGTGGGGGTTTCAGGGGAAGAGTACACAGACCCAGGGGGTGGGGGTTTCAGGGGAAGAGTACACAGACCCAGGGGGTGGGGGTTTCAGGGGAAGAGTACACAGACCCAGGGGGTGGGGGTTTCAGGGGAAGAGTACACAGACCCAGGGGGTGGGGGTTTCAGGGGAAGAGTACACAGACCCAGGGGGTGGGGGTTTCAGGGGAAGAGTACACAGACCCAGGGGGTGGGGGTTTCAGGGGAAGAGTACACAGACCCAGGGGGTGGGGGTTTCAGGGGAAGAGTACACAGACCCAGGGGGTGGGGGTTTCAGGGGAAGAGTACACAGACCCAGGGGGTGGGGGTTTCAGGGGAAGAGTACACAGACCCAGGGGGTGGGGGTTTCAGGGGAAGAGTACACAGACCCAGGGGGTGGGGGTTTCAGGGGAAGAGTACACAGACCCAGGGGGTGGGGGTTTCAGGGGAAGAGTACACAGACCCAGGGGGTGGGGGTTTCAGGGGAAGAGTACACAGACCCAGGGGGTGGGGGTTTCAGGGGAAGAGTACACAGACCCAGGGGGTGGGGGTTTCAGGGGAAGAGTACACAGACCCAGGGGGTGGGGGTTTCAGGGGAAGAGTACACAGACCCAGGGGGTGGGGGTTTCAGGGGAAGAGTACACAGACCCAGGGGGTGGGGGTTTCAGGGGAAGAGTACACAGACCCAGGGGGTGGGGGTTTCAGGGGAAGAGTACACAGACCCAGGGGGTGGGGGTTTCAGGGGAAGAGTACACAGACCCAGGGGGTGGGGGTTTCAGGGGAAGAGTACACAGACCCAGGGGGTGGGGGTTTCAGGGGAAGAGTACACAGACCCAGGGGGTGGGGGTTTCAGGGGAAGAGTACACAGACCCAGGGGGTGGGGGTTTCAGGGGAAGAGTACACAGACCCAGGGGGTGGGGGTTTCAGGGGAAGAGTACACAGACCCAGGGGGTGGGGGTTTCAGGGGAAGAGTACACAGACCCAGGGGGTGGGGGTTTCAGGGGAAGAGTACACAGACCCAGGGGGTGGGGGTTTCAGGGGAAGAGTACACAGACCCAGGGGGTGGGGGTTTCAGGGGAAGAGTACACAGACCCAGGGGGTGGGGGTTTCAGGGGAAGAGTACACAGACCCAGGGGGTGGGGGTTTCAGGGGAAGAGTACACAGACCCAGGGGGTGGGGGTTTCAGGGGAAGAGTACACAGACCCAGGGGGTGGGGGTTTCAGGGGAAGAGTACACAGACCCAGGGGGTGGGGGTTTCAGGGGAAGAGTACACAGACCCAGGGGGTGGGGGTTTCAGGGGAAGAGTACACAGACCCAGGGGGTGGGGGTTTCAGGGGAAGAGTACACAGACCCAGGGGGTGGGGGTTTCAGGGGAAGAGTACACAGACCCAGGGGGTGGGGGTTTCAGGGGAAGAGTACACAGACCCAGGGGGTGGGGGTTTCAGGGGAAGAGTACACAGACCCAGGGGGTGGGGGTTTCAGGGGAAGAGTACACAGACCCAGGGGG